>NC_091150.1:43962345-44174845 GCF_040958095.1 Procambarus clarkii | reverse complement strand
CCTACTCATCCTACCATCTGTGGGAAAATTTGTGGTAGATCAGTGGACTGTATAGTTATCTGATATGGCTCCCACACAAAATCTCGGGTTAGTTTTTTTTAATTAATTATTTAATATTTAGACTGTACAGCTTACTGCTGAGCTTAGGCTCAAATTTGATTAAGATATTAAGTTTATTACTCTGGTCAAACTTATTTCATTTATTAATAATGACTGGACCGCCTAATTTATTCTTAGTAATTTATATGCTGAGAGGATAGCTGGCAGACTGAGTTGGCAGACTTCAACATGTTGAAGTCAGTAGTACTAAATTGTCAGTAGTACCTACATTGGCTGGCTGTTCCAGCCAGCCAATCACCTGGTAGGAGAACTCGTGGAATCCACTTTCACCTGCCGAGATTGGATTTAAGTTTATGCTTTATTCAATCAAATTATCACACACAATTATTTATGAAGATATTAATCGTATGCTTTTACGTTAGACATTGGTGTGGTTTTGCCTTGCTCTCAACAACCCTTTGGTTCCCCAAAACATATATACTATGGCCACAATATCTATCTCAGATTTATTGGAACGGGGTTTCACTTATCTGTTTATGTGTGACGCGGGCACGACCAGATTTAAAATGAACATTGGGGACGTAATGACGGCTTGCTCAAGTCGCCATGTAATTGACCAAGAGAAACGGCCGGCTTCTTCCTCCACCTACAAAGTGAAGTTGAATCTTTAGTATTATCTATTTATTTAGAGTTTAAGGCCCTATTTGTTTAAAATATGAATATTAATTAATTACCTAAGAACTAGTTAATTTATTTTAATCATATACTTAGTACAGAACCATTTGAGATTAATTCAGTCTCCTAATTGTTTGTCATGGTGTGTGACGTAAGAGCCACACCGTTACGGCTCGGTGCCTGTCGAGTGGCGTCGTTCAACATAACTACTCACTTATAAATTACATATTAATTTGTTAAATCCGAATAGAGAGTTTCTCTCATAAATTTGTATTTTCGTAATTTATATTAGCAGTTGAGGTAATAAACATTTCCGACACCACAATTTAAAATCTTGTATACCTTGACTATTTCTTATGACAATAATTTTTCTCTTAAATCATAGAAAAATGGTAGTTCACCCCTTCCTGAACCTACGAGCCCATTAGAAAACTGCAATTTTGACCATCGTTAATCTATTCACGTCTCCATGTTATACTATATTTTGCTCGTAATTCGTAGAAGTGTTGCTTTTAATTCATGGAAATTAAATAAAAAATCACAAGCCACCAACATAAGCTAACACAACCAACTTATCATATCCTCAAAGCCGTCTTCATCTGGATCAGGGCTCTGTGTTACAGTATAATCTTCAGAAAGTGCAATTTTGACCATGTAAACCCTATCCTAATTTTTTCTACCATATGTAAGGTGTGACATTCAAGTTGTTCAAATTATCGTTTATGTACCATTTTGTTTATCATGTCCCTGCTTCGCCGCCAGCGAGTGCAGACGTCGGGCTAGAGTAGCCAGTCATCGTTTGCCGTTGCTGCATGTTGGTTGGCTGTTGGGGGTGTGGAGCGCCCTCTAACCGGGGATCCAGCTGGCGGTATGGAAGTAGCCGGTGGTAGCCGTGTTCGACGGGTAGATACTGTACGGCTGGATTTTTCTGGTGCAGTGGACACACCCATTGTGGAGATTGCTCTCCTGGACGTGCTCCGTGTCAACGTCTCTGATCTCCTGGGGCTAGAAAAGATCTCGCCTACCCGTGTGGCGGTGTCATTTGCCACGTCGCTGCTTTACCAGGAGTTTGTGGCACGCTAGGATGCACGCTCGCTTCCTCTTCCTGCTTCGGCTGTGACTGTGGAGATCTCGGATCCCTGGGGGCCTTTGACTTTTGTGAGTGTTCACGGTGTGCCGGTGACCTTCCCCGAGGCGGAGCTTATGTCGGTGTTTACGCTGTATGGTGCAGTGGTGAAGCACCGGTTTACCACTTTGAGTGCGGGCCGGCTGAAAGGAGTCCGTCTGGGCGCTCGTACGCTTGTCATGCGGGTCACGAGCCCTATTCCTTCCAGGGTTTCGTTTCGTGGGCTTTCTCTGCGGATATTTTATCAGGGTCAAACGCGCACCTGTTTCCGGTGTGGTGCTGAGGGCCACGTGGCGGCTAGCTGCGACGATCCTCGTGCTGAGGCCCCTTCAGTTTTCCTGGAGGATAACTTTCCTCGCTTGTCTGTGCGTGGGGATTTCCCGGCGGATCCTCACTCTGTACAAGTGCCTGGTGTGGTTCCTGCGGCTGTTCCGGATGGCGCTCCGTCTGGCCCTGATCTGTCTGCCCCACCAGTGAGCTCTGAGGACCTAGGGACACCTGCTTCGGACCTTCGACGTTCGGTGGTTGCGGAGGTGCATCCGCAGCCGGTTGCTTCCGTGGGGGCATTGGATGGTGTTATAGAGGTGGTGCCTGCATCTCCTGCAGACGGACATGTGCTTCCCGGTGTGGTTCCTGCGGCTGTTCCGGATGGCGCTCCGTCTGGCCCTGATCTGTCTGCCCCACCAGTGAGCTCTGAGGACCTAGGGACACCTGCTTCGGACCTTCGACGTTCGGTGGTTGCGGAGGTGCATCCGCAGCCGGTTGCTTCCGTGGGGGCATTGGATGGTGTTATAGAGGTGGTGCCTGCATCTCCTGCAGACGGACATGGGGTGGTGGTGGTGTGTGACTGCCCCCGCCCTCTGCCTCGTCGCCTCTGGTAATTTCCTCGTTACCACGGGCCTCTTCTCCTCTGCCGATTCCGTCGTCCTTGCTGGATACCTCACATGTGCTGGAGTCTACCCTTCCGCCTGCTGTGTCTGTTCCTTCCCCGAATCCGGTCTCCTTGGACGGTGGTGGCTTTCTGCCCCCCTTCGTTGAGGCTGCCGTTCTGCGTGGTCGTGCTGCCCTGGCTTTGGGGCCGCCTGCCGATGGTTCTTCTGGGGCACCGGTTGCAGGGAGTGACAGTTCTGACGATCAACGGCCTATTTCTAATCGCCGTCGTTCAGCTCAGGGTGTGTCACTTCGCCGGACGTGGGCAGAGGAGCGTGACGCTATGGATGATGATGCTGTGGGCGACGTTGTGCTGCCTCCTGTGGTGCCTTCTATGTTGGACGCTGTGCCCCTTGCTGGTGGCTCTCCTCATTGGGCGGTTGCCCCTGGTGACTGCGACCTCGTAGTGGTGGTGTTGAAGGATGTGCTATGGGGGGCCTCTGCTCCTGTTCCGATTGGTGGGGGCACTGGGGCGCCTGCGGAGCCACCCTCTATGGGGCTCAGTGCGTTGCCCGGCGTCGAACGCAGTGCGCGCCCTAGTGGGCGGGCTGGTGTGCAGCCTGGTGTGCTTTCGAGTGTGCGGCCCTGTGACCGGCTTCCTAGGAAGAAACCCATCCCTTTCGTCCCCCGGTTCGGCAAGGTGATTGACAGATCTAAGAGATCTCTGTGTTTTAAGACTGATGACTTGGTGCGTCCTGTTCCCTGGTGCCCATCTACCATCTGGGTTCCGTGGGCGCAGTGTTCCGTCATGGACATGCCGGACTCGATGCCTCGGCCTCCTGCGTCTCCTGAATGTCTACTTACTGAAGGCGACCAACTTCTTTGGGATGCTTATTGCTTACAGTTCCCGACTCTGGAGTACCCAGAGAAGTATGAGTGATTCGTGTGGTTGGCTTGTGTCTGTGTTGTGCGTGATGTTTCCCCTGTGCCTGAGTGCGCAGGTGGGTGTCCTTGTCTGTGCGTATGTGTAGTGTGGGTGTCTGTTCCTGGCTCCTGCATGGCCTGTTTTGTGTTTGCGATTTGTTTTGTGCTTTGCCTTTGGTATGGGTGTTTGTGTTGTGGTTGTGTGCGGTTGTGGGTGTTTGGTGTTCTTTCTTTCCTGTCGATGCGCACGCCCTGTGTGTTGGGGTGGCTGGCATCATGGTGTGGGGTGGTGTGGTTGTGTCTGTCGCATGGGTTGGGTGTGCGTGTGATTATTTCTTTTTCCTTGTAACTGCTTTATTCTTTGTACATATTTTATGTTATTTATGTTCTAATATGTAGTTTTTGGATTTCATGTTACTTTGTTATTGGTGCCCTTATTTGTGTCTGGTTCTGCTCCTTTGTGTGCGGGGTCTGACTGCCCGTGCTTGTGTTATAATTTACGCCCCTTTTCTGTTTTAGGGGTGGTTTACTTTCTGTACATTTGTTGTAATTTGTGTATTTTTTCTTGTACGTTTTCGTTATTGTCCTTATGTCATTTATTTGTTGTGTATTATATGCATTTTCTGTCCCATGCTGTTTGTGGGTTTCTTTGCTTGTCCTGTGACTCTTTGTATGTATTTTATGTCTGTTTTCTGTTGTTTGTTATTAGCACGATTGTTTGTATTTATGTGTTTTGCACTTGTTCACTGGTTTTGTACTTTGGTTTTTATATAAAAAAATTGTTTAATCACTCCAACATATACAGTCAATTAGTATCTTACAATTTCCCAGCAAAATATGCTGCATAAAGTAAATTTGACTAGCCTCAGTTTCTATGGAAATTCATTCATGTCAAAGCCAAGTATTATAACAATCTTCACAGTATGGAATTTTAATGAAAATAGTCTTTATGGAAAGTTTACGAAGATAATAATTTTACACGTAAAATGTTAGCGTTGTATATCTCAAGACCACCGTTTTTACAGAATTGAAAGCAAGATATTTATATTCTTTCCAATTCTATCACCCTGTCATATCCAACTTAGCTTATCCATAAAAAATTTCCAGTCTCCTATTCCACTAAATAATTGGGTTACTATCACAACAGGGAAACTGTTTGCAAAGTAAGTAATTATCAAAAGAAGGTACCAAACCGGGAAGACTATATAGCATCATCAAATGTGTGGAATAATCAGAGGGCACTAAATATCACCAAGGATGCCAATACGAGAACAAAAACGCATAAGGCGAACGATATCAAAAGTATCCGAGTCACCAAAAATTCTATTGAGGGACAGGTGACCGCGAGGGGCGGTCGGAAAGCAAGACACACGCTCGTCCTGGAAGTCAGGACATTCAAGAAGGACATGCACGACCGTAAGAGGGACACTGCAATTAGAACAATAAGGAGCAGGGCGGCGCTCCATCAAGTGACCATGGGTTAAGCGAGTATGGCCAATACACAACCTCGCCAAAGCTGTTTCCCATCGCCAGTTACGGTGGTAGAAGGACAGCCACGAGGAACACAACATTTAAGAGTACGTAGTTTGTTACCAGTAACAGACGACCAAGAAGCCTGCCAACGGGTAAGGATGAAGGAATGGATAACCGGGTAAAGGTAGGAATATGGAATACCTTTACGAGAGATGGGACAAGAGCAGACAGCTTCCTTGGTGGCAGCATCCGCACGCCCATTTAAAGACACCAATATGGCTGGGAACCCAACAAAACTCAACCGACTTAAATTTAATGTGAACAAGAAATAGCCAATGCTGGATCTCGACAACTACTGGATAAACTGGATTAAAGGACCCAAGAGCGATGAGGGCACTACGAGTGTCAACAACAAAGGAAGACTGACAACGAGAAAGCAGGAGATGAAGAGCATAGAGAATAGCATAAAGCTCCGAAGTGAAGATGCTAGTCTCCGGAGGTAAACGACACATAAGTGCGATCAGGAAAAACAACAGAGTAGCCAACACCGTCCGCAGACTTAGACCCATCGGTGAAGACAGAAACGGAGCAGGAGTGAGAAGAAAAGTGCTCAAGGAAAAGGCGTTTAAGAACCGTAGGAGGGGTAAAAGCTTTAATGATGCGGGTCAAGGATGTACAAAACCGCGGAAGGGGAACTCTCCATGGGGGCAAAGAAGGAACAACACGAGGAGAAACATTAGAAATACGAACGGAAAGAGAATCCTGTAAGCGAGATAACCGGACAGTAAGAGGGAGGTGGTGAAGAGGAACAGGAACCGCAGGAGGGGTAAAAGTTAAAGCACGACAGAGGCGAGAGGAAGGATGTTGTAAGGACCGCGCAAGATAGCGAAGACAGTAGCGATCACGGCGGTCCTGGAGAGACAGGAAGCCAGTGTCAACATACAAGCTAAGGACGGGAGTCGAACGAAAGGCACCAGAATTGAGGGGCAACCCAGTATGGTGCAAAGCATCAAGACGGCGAAGAGTAGAAGAAGCAGACAGTAAGCAGGGCAACCATAATCGAGCTTAGACAGGACAAGAGAGGAATGTAAAGCAAGGAGAGTGCGTCTATCTGCTCCCCAAGAAGTATGGGACAATACCCGAAGGAGGGTAAGGGCCTTAGAGCACTCAACACGGAGGTAAGAGATATGGAGAGACCAAGACAAACGAGTGTCAAGGAATAACCCCAAAAGCTTCGCGGAATTTTTGTACTCAAGGGGATGACCATAAAGTGACAAAGAGGGGCGAAGAACGACCCGTTTCCGAGTAAAAGTCATGGCACAAGTCTTAGAAGTAGAGAACTTGAAGCCATGATCGGTGGCCCAAGACGACACGGCATCAATCGCAAGTTGAAGCCGGCGCTGAAGGAGAGGCAAATCATCACCCTGACAGCAAAGGTGATGATCATCGACATAGAGAGCGGAGAAGACACCTGAAGGAAGAGAGGAAAGAAGACCATTGAGGGCAATCAGAAAAAGAGTAGTGCTCAGAACACTACCCTGGGGCACACCTTCGTATTGCTAAAAAAGAGGCAGAGAGAGCGGTACCAAGTCGCACCCGAAAGGAACGACGAGAGAGGAAGCTGCGGAGAAAGAGAGGGAGATGACCACGAAGGCCAAAAGAATGAAGTTGAGATAGAATATGATATCGCCAAGTGGTGTCGTAAGCCTTTTCTAGGTCAAAAGGGACGGCAACAACGGAGGTCTTCGCAGCAAAAGTAGTACGAATATAGACCTCCAAGTTCACCAGGACATCTGTCGTGCTGTAGCACTTGCGGAAACCAAATTGAGAAGGGGAGAGGAGGTGATGGTGTTCCAGGAACCACATCAGACGAACGTTAACCATACTTTCAAAGAGTTTGCAGACACAACTTGTGAGGGCAATAGGACGAAAGTCCTTAGGGGAAGTTCCCAGTAACCCTGGTTTGCGAACAGGGAGGACAACGGCATCGAGTCAGTCCTCAGGGATTGACGACGACTTCCAGATCCGATTATACAGACTCAGTAAATACTGAGACGTGCGACGGGGGGAGATGGCGAAGCATCTCATAATGAATACCATCGGAGCCCGCTGCCGTAGAACCGCAGAGGGCCAGGGCAGAACGAAGTTCAGAGAGAGAGTAGGGATCGTTATAGGGAAGCCGAAGACGAGTGCAGAAATCTAAAGGACGAGTCTCAAGGACAGGTTTACGAAGAAGGAAAGATTGGGGAAGATGAAGACCAGAGCTAACAGAAAAAAAGTGGGAACCCAGGTCGGTAGCGACCTGCAACGGGTCCGCCACAAGAGTACCATGGAGATGAAGGACCGGTGAAACATCAAGAACAAACTTGCCAGCTATCTTGCACATACGCTTCCAGATCTGTGGCAGAGGAGTTTCGGACGTAATGGTGGAGACATAAGTTGCCCAACATTCATGTTTAGCTGCACGGATGGCCCTATGGGCCACCGCACTTGCTTTCTGAAAGAAAAGAAAAGAATCGGCCGTCTGCCGACGGCGGTGCCTCTTCCAGGCTGCACGCTTACAAGCGGACAGCCCGAGCACAGTTTGCATTCCTCCAGGGAATGCACTTCCATGGACCCCGAGAGGAAGAGCGAGGAATAGAGCGGAGGGCAGCGTCGAAGACAGTGTCATGAAAAAGGAGGAGAGCACGAGGGAGAGGCAGAAGGGAGAGGTCAGAGAGCAGCACTGAGGGTAAATAGGTTCCAGTCTGCTTTAGCAAACTGCCACCTAGGGAAGGAGAGGGAAGGGCGAAAAGAGAAAAAGGAAACAAGGATGGGGAAATGGTCACTGCCATGGAGGTCATCAAAACCTGCCACGTGAAATCTAAGTAAAGAGAAGAAGAGCAAAGAGAAAGATCAAGACAGGAAAGGGTGCGAGTCCGAGAGTCCAAATGAGTAGGCTCACCAGAATTCCGAAGAGACAGGGAAGAAGAGAGGATAAACGGCTCAAGAAGGCGACCTCGGGTATTCGTCAGAACATCACCCCAAAGAGAATGACGACAATTGAAATCACCCAGCAGGAACACAGGCTCCTGCAAGGAGTCCAGTAGGCGTTTCAGATCAGGAAGAGAAAGCGGGACACTCGGGGGAGATAAATGGAACAAACTGTGTACCATTTCCCCACAAAGATACAAGCAGCGGAACAATGGAGAGATGAAGGAAAAAGTAAGGGGACAAAGGGAACATCAGAGCGAATCAAGAGAGCAGAAGAATTAGGAGCCCCAGCAACAGCTAGGGGAGGGGGGGGGGGGGAAGAGAGAAAGGAATAACCACGAAAGCAACTAGGGCGAGCACCAAGCATCGGCTCCTGGAGACAGACACAAAGGAGCAAAAACTGCGAAATCAGAAGTTGGAGTTCGAGGAAATTGGCGTAATAACCTCGAACATTCCATTGAAGAATAGACATCGACAAGAAGAGAAAGGACAACAACAGAGAACAAGGAAGAAACAAAGGAGAAAGAGCAACATAGCACGTAAAGGAATATCAGGGTCGGGATCAGGGTCAGCAAAGTCAGGGTTAGGGAGCATGGGTAAACTGAGCAAAGACGGAGGGAAGGAAGCGGGAGAACAGACCAGAGGTGGGCGGGCGGGGTCCGGAGGAGGAAGAGGAGGAGACAACGGAGAGGAGCAGTCAAGAACAGCAGTAGGAAGAGGGGGAGTAGAAAGAGGGGAGCGCACCTCAGCAAGAGCAGCAACCGAAAGGGAAGCAGGGGCCAAAGAAATCTCCATAGCAGGAACAGGGGGCGCAACCACTGAAATGGGAGGGAAAGGAGCAATAGAGCCAGTAGTAGGGGCAGAGGAAGAAAGCGAAGCCTTCTTACCCGCTGGGGAGGAGGAAGGAGAGGATCCAGGCTTACGCTTCTGACTTAAAGAGACCGGTGTCCCAGCAACTTCGTACCGGGCAACGGATTCCAGCGTCTCAACAGAAGAAGCTGAACGAGAGCACACACGACGGCCATTAGGAGAGCGATAGACATCAGCCTGCACTGACAGGCGGCGGGGAGAGTCAATAGATGGAGAAGAAGGATGGGAAGGAGGATCGGAGGGAGACGAGGAAGAAGACACAGGAGACATGACAGACCGGGTAGAAAGAAGGGGAAACCCCAGACAGAGGACCAGGAGGGGGACCCTTCGGGACAGAACTCAAAGGAACAGAGGAGGGGGCAGTGGGCGTATCAGGGTCCAAGGCCCGGAAACGGTTGTGAGTCTGAGGAAGGTGGAAAGGATGAGGAAAGGAAGAGCGCAACACGCGAGCATAAGAGACGCTAGCATAAGGCGGGAGCCGGCGAACCTGGCGCCTCGCCTCAGGAAAAGATAAACGCTCCCGGTGCTTCAAGTTGAGGACGGCTGCCTCAAGCTTGTAATGGATACACGCACGGGAGAAGAAAGGATGGGCCTCACCGCAGTTGAGACAGCGAGCCTGGGGGAGAAGTGCATTCCGACTTGGAGTGACCTTCGCCCCCACACAAAGGACAGAGAGAGACAGTCCCAGAGCAGCGGAGGGCACCATGCCCAAACCTCCAGCACTTGTTACAAAGCCGAGGAGAAGGAATATACTCCTGGACAGAGCACCTGGCACCAGCAAGAATGACAGAGGATGAAAGGGTCCTACCATCAAAGGTAATCTTCACAACCCGAAGGGGTTGACGGCGACGACCACGAGTAAACGAGTCTACCTGGAGGACAGAATGGCCTTGGGCATCAAGGATATGCCGAATATCATCGTGGCAGTCCTGCAGATTCCAAACACCGGTCGCAACATGGGGCGGGAAGAGAATAGTGCCAACACTGGCATTCAAGCGAGCGTTCTTTGAGACCCGAACAGGGATCTCACCAAGGCAGAATAAGGCAGCCAAGCGGGAAGCTGCATCCTGAGAAGGAGCAGCAACGACACGTGTACCAAGGCGAGTGGGGTTGAAGGTAACAGAGGCATCCACGGAATCAACAAGATGCCGATGGAGGGAGAAATCATCAGGAGGCGCATAATCAAGAGGGAGGAGATCAAAGCATTTGGCCCATGAAGCGGGACCAAACAAGGCCTGATATGCATCAGTAAGGGAAGGAATCTAGCGAGTGCGGCCGTGGCGCTGACGGCGTTGAGAACCCCCAGAGAGAGAGGGGTTAAAATGCACAGTAGTCACAACGAGAGACTTAGCCGCACCAGGGGACGAAGTGGTCACCACTGGGGGCTTGAGGCTCAACCCAACCACAGAGGAGGGAGGGGAGCTGGGGGAAGAAGTCAGAATGGTCAAAGGAGGAGCAAGGTCGGGGCCCAACGCAGCGGGGGGCTACAGAGCCCGGTCTTCCAATACAGGCCGACTCGGGGGCTTGGTCGCCCACCCCACGAGCCTGAGAGGGTACAACAGAAACATTCATCAACATACAAACGAAGAGAAATTCATCCACGAATGTGCCCCCATACCCACCATGGAGCCACAATTAGAGGCAGGACACCCAACAGGAAGCTATCGCCGATCATGCCGGGGCCCCCTAGGGGTGCGTCGTGAGTATACACCCCACAAACGCCACCTTAAGAACCGTCAGTCCGTCGAGATCGGGTTCAGCGACGAAAGGGGGATTGACAATAAAAGGTTCCCCTCGCTTGAAACGTTGGGTACTACAGTTCTACGGGTGCAAGAGTATGCCTCCTCAAGCACCCGGGCGTCAAAATAGAAGAAGTCCAAAGGAATAACCAAAACAAGCAAAAGGTCGGCAGGAAACGACAAGCAGATAGGAGAAGAGGGAGGAGAAAAACGAAACATAAGGAAAAGGAAAAGCGATCCCGCACAATTAGAGAAGACAGCAGCAGGAGTGCAAGGACACAAAAGGACAGAGGACCGTCGCACGGAGCATCAAACTCCGGCAGCCGTCTACTAAGCCAACGGGCCGGATGGGGAGGGGGACTGTTTGCAAAACGTTATTTGACAGTTATTGTTCCAAACGTTTGTTCCCTCGAACCCTATGCCATATATCACATCCAACCCCCATATAATAAGCAGTAACAATTACCAAACATTCTGAGTGATAAACATATACATTTCTTCCTTTACACATGCAGTATGTTACCAGACGTACACACAAATACTTTTATGACTAGGTACACAGACAACTTGCAATAGACATTCAGACAATTCAACCAAGTTAAAATCTTGGTGTAAAATTCTTATATCTCTCTAGAATATCATCAATCTTTCCGTTGTGACATTCAGACTATTTGTTCAGGAATAATCATTAGCTCAGTGTTTCTATATACATAATATCAATGGGCAATCAATTACATAATGTGTGAGGGTGTGAGAACTTCACATACCACAGTTTACACTTCGTTTCATTATCATTAACACCTATTACATATTCCCAGTAATATTTGTACCCAAGCCTCAGCCGCATATGGACAGAGTCACACCAAGCATTCCTCCTTATACCATAAGTGAAATGGGTGTTTTGATTCACATACATGTAGCGTTGCATAGGGTTGTTGGCATTCCATATTAGAATTCTACCCACTCTTCCTAATATTTTGTTTTATTTTATTCGCGGAACTGCAAAATTCTAGACGTTCCATACTAGGTTTATGTCCATGGCACTATATTAATTTACTGTATAAAAACAGTAAATGTTTTGCTGTAGATAATTATATCTGGAAATTGGTCACGATGTCCCCCACTTCCCTAATATTCTGCTAGAAAAACACGGAAAGTGCACCTTTCATACAACTACACAGGAAACACTCATTCTACCCCTAATATTTTTTTTCTTTAAATTCACGGGATGTATAATTTAGATATAAAAGTGGCGTTGTGGATATTCTATACCAAGATCATAATTCAAACCACTCTAACTAGATGGAAATAGCAACAATAACCATTCAATATGGAAGCATGCCATTTACATTCGAAATACAAGCGTTCCCCGAATTTTCTCTTCAACTTGCTAGCTGTTAATACGAGTAACATGCACAACTTTCACTCTAACAGCTCATTATACCCACTCATTTTTCTGCACACTAACCACATTAACCCTGATGTTAAAATGAGTACATTACTTTCTGGTGAATCTTTTCTTCACACCAATAATTTCTGTACCATACCCAATCGGGTATACCAACAAACTATACATTCCCTTTATATTGACCGATCTCAGGTTGATAGGCGAGAAATTGGGGGGGGGGGATATGTTTATATTTGTAATATTCGGAGAATACTTTTTTTTTTTTTTTACATTTGAAACTATGGAGTTTTAAAGGTATGAACACGTTTATTAAATTTTATACAATGAGTCCCATTCAGAGATCGCGGGGGATATTTCTATGTATTCTTTTAGGTCCCTAGCAAAGACATTGTCTGATACTGGGGATTTGTTTGGCTTTAATTTTTCTGTTTAATATCTTCCTCCCTGGTAATTACTAATCCTTTCAACTTGTTTTCTTCAGCAATTACATAAATTTGTTCAGTTGGAAGTAAAATATTGAGTTCATCTCTTGTAAATACAGAGACAGTACTTATTTAGATTGCTACCCATTTCTTTGTCATTATCAGTTACCTGACCTGACTAATTTTTAAAAGAGCAACCCTCCTTTTTATTCTTTGTTCCATGTATCTGGAAGAAACTTTTAAGTTTTTTTGCCTGCCTTGCTATCCGGATTTCATATTTTTTTTCCTTTCCTTTCTTTTTAATTGTTCTTGATAGTATAATCAATTGTTGATCAATATATCCTTCCCTATTTTAATAAAGCTTACATACAAGTTTTATGTTTACTTTCAATTTTTACTCCAATTTAAGGTTTTTAATCAACTCGATATCACGCTGCTAAGCTCTAGGCTATCAAGGGGGGAAACAATAATAAAGGTATCCGACTGGGTACAGTGGTGTTCGTGCACGCACGTACATCTCATTAAAGCACAACTGTGGTACTGAGTCAGCTGAAAAATATTCACTTCCCTCAAAGTGCCTAATCCGTTTTATCGAGAATCGGGAATCGAACCCCGACCCTGCAAAGAAACCAGACCATCAGCAGTGTTTCACTCCCATCCCATGTCTCCCTTGACCCCCTTATCTACCCGATCCCATCCGTCCCTCCCAGCGTCAAATCCAGCGATCTGTTCCCCCATTCTCCACCACTCACCAGATCCCCTTACTGATCCCCTCTTCAGCCTTTCGTCCGTACACTGAAAATGTGACTTTACAACAATCATGACATTGTCAGAAGGCAATATTTAAGAAGTTTATGACGATCACAGTCTGGAGAATCTTCACGAGACTCCATCTTGTGCTGATGCCAATGTGTAGGTGTGCGTGTCTTGTTGACACACACACACCGTCATGTAACTCTTGTTCATGGCGCTAACTTTTTAAACTCTGAACTAGGAAACAACTGAAGAAACACATCTGCATGGGCCGACAGACCGTATTAACGTCACCATACAACAGGTGGCCAGCGTCACCATACAACAGGTGGCCAGCGTCACCATACAACAGGTGGCCAGCGTCACCATACAACAGGTGGCCAGCGTCACCATACAACAGGTGGCCAGCGTCACCATACAACAGGTGGCCAGCGTCACCATACAACAGGTGGCCAGCGTCACCATACAACAGGTGGCCAGCGTCACCATACAACAGGTGGCCAGCGTCACCATACAACAGGTGGCCAGCGTCAACATACAACAGGTGGCCAGCGTCACCATACAACAGGTGGCCAGCGTCACCATACAACAGGTGGCCAGCGTCACCATACAACAGGTGGCCAGCGTCACCATACAACAGGTGGCCAGCGCCACCATACAACAGGTGGCCAGCGTCACCATACAACAGGTGGCCAGCGTCACCATACAACAGGTGGCCAGCGTCACCATACAACAGGTGGCCAGCGTCACCATACAACAGGTGGCCAGCGTCACCATACAACAGGTGGCCAGCGTCACCATACAACAGGTGGCCAGCGTCACCATACAACAGTGACCAGCGTCACCATACAACAGTCATCAATTGGGGAAGCTCCGTGGCTCCCGGGGTTGGGGGAGTGTGGCACCCCGCGTGATAAACTGCTCCCCTAACTCTTCTTTATCTCGCCTCCGACTCCGTATTGCCCTTATCTTCATTTATGGCAACATTACTCACACTTTAAACACGCTTATTCAAAAGTTTAATGTGAAATCGATCCAAAATTACGGCGCGGGTTGGCCAGTGTTCGATTCCTTGCTTGGTGGCATCATGGAATTTGGCTGGGAAACTTCTCCTGGTGGGAAACTCAAGACCAGTTTCAAACATTTTCATGAATAGTATGAAAACATTTAACTAGGATGGTATTCTCATGAAAAACATTGGGAACAAAATTAAATATTTAATTTCCTTTAATGCATGAATGTTATATTATTTTTAATTAGGGTTGTATCTGGCGTTACGCCGGCATGTGTCTGTCTCATCCATCTGTCCGTCTATTTATCCATCCATCTATTTCTCTGATGACCAAACCACACACCAGAAGCCTAAGCGACGACAATGTTTCTGTCCGTTCTGGACCATAATCAAGTCGATTGTGGTCCATTATCACAATTTACTTTATTATGGTCCAGGACGGATCGAAACGTCGTCTTTTCATCTTCTGGTGTGTGGTTTAGTCATATCTTCCGCCACGTTAATGTGACTCATCGTTTGCATCTATCTCTATTTTTCTGTCCATCCATCTATATATCCATCCCATCTATCCATGTATCAGTCTTTCCATATATCTCTACATCTTTCTATATATCTATTTATCCAACTATCTATTCATCCATGAGTGTATCTATATATTAAACAGGGTCCAGGTAGTACAGTCCGGTTCGTTCTTGACGCACAATCGAGAATTCCAGGTTCAAGTCCCGGGCGGGACATAAATGGTTGGTCACATTTCCTCTGTGCACCTAGCAGTGAGAAGTTACTCAGGTGTTGGAAATTCCGACACTAGATTACTAACACCCAATACAACCAGCTAACACGGTTATGCTAGTTACATACTAACGTTACTAACCACTAACTTCATTAGAAGAAAATGGATATCGTGACCGATCAGAGAAAACAGGAGGTTCTTGACGTCATCAAAATATTCATTTAAGTTCAACTGTATCCTTATAACTAGTGATTAAACTTTATAGAAAATGGTCTATATGATATAACAACAAAATCTACCATTAAGTTATAGATTCCCTCCCATTGACAATAAAAGAAAGAAAATAGAACCGTATTTTTCGAGACGCTGAAAGGAGGTGGGAGGCTGGCTGACATTGTGAAAGCAAAGGCTCCCCGTGAGGTTCCACGATACGTGACACTACAAAGATTTGATATTTCTATCGCCCAACAGTGATTCTGCCACCGCTACCTCATCTATAACAGAGGGAAGTTCTAAGTATCCGACTAAACCCCCATGTCTTAGCTTTATGGCCATATAACCCTTACATAGGTTAGTTGGCTAAGCAGCATAACACCCAAACAAGGGTAAGCCTGGTGTTACCAATTACACAATCCTAATTAATACACGTCACATTTTTGTGACTAATATTGTCGTACAATTGTTATTGTGTAAAATTCCGGCAGGTAACTGATGAACTGAAGAAATACCAGCGTGCTGATTAGACCCAAGTGATCCTGTACAGTAACCCGTTTTCGACTCTGGTCCATTACATCCAGCGGTCGATCCAACAGACGCATTCATAAATTTTTACATGTTCATTCAAAACATGAATTTTCTCAAATATAAATTAATATTATATTAGCATATTGTGCATATATAGGCATAGGTTAGGTTATGTTAGGTGTTTAGGGTCTATTGGCGATTATTTGTAGTTCGTGGGTGAAGCATTTACAGCGTTGTGTCGTGGTTGAAACAAAATTCGTCAGTGCAGTACTTGTTCCTGAAGTGTTCGAACGTCAACAGATGTGAGTCATGTGTAAACCGCTTTTCATTCATAAACAGGGGGTTTGGCGGGTGCATGGAATCACTTTTGTGTCTTTGTTTGGAAGACGGGCTGTGTACAGACGCCATATTTGCTCGAACACGAGACGACATAGCTCAGCCCGTCCTCCAAACAAAGATCCAAAAGTGTTTCCATGCACCCGCCAAACCCTCTGTTTATGAATGAAAAGCGGTTTATACACGACTCACAACTGCTGACGTTCGAACATATCCGGAACAAGTGCTTCACTGACGAATTTTGTTCGAATCACAACGCTATAAATGCTTCACCCACGTACTACAAATACAAATAATCGCCAACAGAACCTAAACACCTAACCTATCCCTATATATACACAATACGCTAATATAATATTAATTTATACTTTAGAAAATTCCCGTTTTGAATAAACAGCATGTTCAAATTTATGAATGCGTCTGTGGGGTTGACCGCTGAATGTAATGGACTTGAGTCGAGGACGGGTTGCATAGCTCGCATGACCAGGACGTGTGCACGGCTGGAAAACATAACCATTTCCTCCTTAACGGCTTAGCTGTGTCTTGTATTATAGTAACCCATTTTAGCAGTATAACATTAACTCAGTAGTTTACTACAATTATAAATTATTTGATTAATAGGCTTCGTAAATAACCCGTCCCCCTGCCAAACTTGTGTACAGGTAAACACCTAGTAGGATAGCTTTTAAATATATAGACCACTTTGAATTAATAATAATAAATTAAAGTAGGTTCAATAAATCAATGGTTTAATATATAATTAAAAAAAATCCTGCATAAAAAACACACATCAGGAGTTAGTCAGCTTGTTGACTGGTTGCATCCTGGGCGGGTTCAGTAATTCGACCTTGAGGGGGGCCTATATGAAAGCTAAATGGTATGAAAACGCTCCGACTTCCTGTCCCCCGACACAATGAATTAAAATTAAACAAATATAATCTAAGAAAACGGTCAATGTAAAGTGTCTTCTCCTAATCTACCAGAGAACCCAAAACAGAAAACGGGACAGTACGTCACTTTTGCGAGCCGCTTCCATTTTCTAGTACGACAATTTTTGGCAGTATGTAACGCATACGATCGAAATGCGACGTTCTTTTTAGGTGGACAGGTTGCAGCTACCAATTCTTACCACATCATCTCAAATCGTCACATTTACCACCATTGCCCTTAGCATTAACTCAACTATTATTATTAATCACTAGTAGCACACCACCACCAGGTGTGGTGTGCTACCACACGATTACCATACGATCTACCAGACTATTAAGGCGCGTCTGGGATCCTCTCAGACGTAGGTTCGAACCCTCGTCACGGCCCTTGTGGATTTGTTCACCACCACCTGTACCATTCATAACCATCACCACCGACCATTAACTGTAACAATCACCTTCAACATCACTACCTCCAGCTCGCCAACTACAAACCCCTCCGAACACAATAACATCAGCCTCTACAGCCCATCCTGTTTCTCAAGTGCTCCTCCCTATACAATTGGGCCTCTAACTTTGTAATGTTCATTTCACTGCAATGTCCGATTGACCTTACTGGACAGATAAGAAAAATTTTGGTCGTTGGCCGAGTCAGATTAAAAAGCTGATGCTATGGCTGTGACCATGGCCAATACTCTGACTATGAATGTAGCTGTGTTTGTGTCTGAGACTTTGGATGTGACACAGGTGGAAGCTTAGTACACAAATGCGTTGCAGTGTTATGATACCACAGTCTACCATAACACCACGGTCTTCCTCGAGTCAAATTCGTCCACAACGAGTATGACTGCCAAAGAATATTTAATTTATGGTAGGATTTATAAATTTATTAAGGTGTCATCAGGTTAGACAGATACTTTAATATAAAATTTTCTTTGCTCCTCATCTCTCTCGTGCCTATTTATTGCCTGGCTCTACTTCCTCATCACAATCGACTTTAGAATGGTCCAGGACGGACCGAAACGTCGTCGTCCCTTCACATTCTAGTGTGTGGTCTGGTCAACATACTTTAGCCACGTTATTGTGACTCATCGCCTGCATATAAAATTTTCGTTACACAAAATGACGCCATAGCAGACAGCGACGTAAATGACCTGGTGTATCCAACGAATCGTTTGAACTGATGTTGGACAAACTCCTAAAAACGTTTTACCCAAGTCATTCCCCAGGCTGACATGTCACAAACCACCGGCACTAAGAGCAAAAACCCCCAGCTTTACAACCTTCCAGCGACCTGGCACTTCGGCTGAAAAACGACATAAACCACACTCTCCCATGAAACATCCTCCAACCACTCCCCGATATTCAACACGGTGTACTACTGGTACCTCAAATAAGACAGATGCAGTCACATCCCAGACATAGAACCGAAATACGACAGCGTAACATAACCCATCTTCCACTAACCTACCCCAACCTAACCTTATACACATTAACACCATGCTACGTTATGTACTCTAACTTACCCTAACCTATCTGAATTCCGACTAACTCCCAAACATACGTCGACTCACAAATTCAGTTTCTTGACTACACCACACACTTGCCATAGAACAGCAACACTTTGCTACCACTATCAACACAACTCTTCATCTTTGCCATCCTGAGTCCATTTCCACTCATGTTTAGTTTTGTCTTTATCCCTCACACAAATATAAGACATTGATGATTTCCAACCTCTGCCAAATTATGAACATTGATGCGCCATTGTGAGTGTCAAATCTTTCAACATTACCACTCGTGCAGTCATCGGAAGGAAAAACCTTCAGGCAAACTGCACGTATCACGAAGAAGACCTGGGGCCGGATTCAGGAAGTTACTTACGAAGGTTTTTCCTCTTAGCTAAGTACGTTTTCCCTCTTAGCGCCTTCGTGGCGGCTACGTCCGTATTCAAGTAACTACACTAAGTGGAAAACCTTCGTAAGTTCATTCCGGGATTTAAGTGTGGTTTCGACCACTCGTAGCTTTACGTAAACTGGATATAAGTCATTTTTTCTCTACTACATAACACTGAGATCGATTTATGATATTGGAACATGACCAAAATATTATAGCTGGTGAATCTAGTGAAGAGGAGTCCTTCGTGTTAGTTATATATGCATTCTCTGCTTGAAACTTAAAGTAAATATGTGTTTGATGATAGTAGAATTAGTTTTATAATAGCAAGATATTATACCAGTAGTTATTAAGTAAATAAACACTGGTGAACGTGAAATATGAGAGAAGGTGATGAGCCCTGCCTGATGGGATCATTTACTATCACCAAATGCCCCTGTTCACCTAGTAGTAAGGGTGTACCTTAGCTATACATACCCATTTCTAATTTATTTAGTTTGGTTTTATTTTGAAATTAAATCTGGGTGAGACAAAATAAAAATATGCTGCACAAATGATGTTAGGCAAGGAGAAGGGTAAAAATGTCACAAACTTTATTCATTGAATACTTAAAGCTATAATTATGACTATATAGATTATTAAAAAAAGAGAGAGAAGTAGGGGTCCAAGACCTCTTCCTGTTATACAATTTGGGTGTGGAACAAGTAATTATCAAAAGCAGGCATCATGCCGGGAAGGCTATGTAGCAGTAAGGCGGCGAGGTGAGGCAGCTACTTATTTGAGAAATGCTTATTTTTATTTACCTTATAAGCTGAGGCAACTTATTTTATTTGAGGAATACTCAGCTGATTCTTCTACATTTAGCATGGAACAAATTTGTGTCCAAGACCTCTTCCTGTTACACAATTTGGCTGTGGGTAACCAAACTAGAAGTGCTCTATAAATCAAGGGACCCAGAATGTGGAATGACCTCCCGAATCATGTCAAAGGCTGTACCTCTCTCAACCAGTTTAAGAGTTAAACCAAGTACTGCCTAATTAACTCCATGTAACCTAACTTACCTCCTAAATGTCAACCCATGTCTTGCTATTTTTTAAGCAACGCTGTTCACCAACATGTGCAATTGCTGATTTATGCTATGTTAACCCTCCTTTTTATATTTTTTATTCCTTCTTTCAACACAATTTATACCTAATCCCGATTACTATTAAGTTTTAGTCTGTTTTTTTGCCCCCACACCTTGCCCGAAATGCTATGAGTATTAGTGGCTTTAGGTATTGTATGTACTAGCTCTGCCTATAAATCCAACATTATGTTTGTAAATCAACTGTATGTACTTTTCCTGAATAAAATGTATTTATTATTTATTTTTTAATCAGTAAGTATTAAAAGAAGGCACCAAGCTGGGAAGGCTATGTAGCACCATTGTGTGTAACAATAAACCAAATTTTTTTTTAACAAATAATGCACCTGTATGGTAAAACAAATCCTGTCAGCTGTAAAAATATTGATGCAGTTATTTAAATGAAAAATATAATGAAAGAAATATTACTGGTTTATTTTTATCCTATCTTTTTGCACTGTACAGTATATCCAAGGAAGTGAAAAATTGAGACATAATGCACAATTTAATGAATGATTAGCATGGATTAGCAGTTCAAAAGAAATATGACTATTACATATCAACACGAGATCTTAATGATCCATGGTCAACATGATTTAACAAGGATAATACAGTACTGTATTTGTAATAATACAAACTATAATTTAAAATCTTTATTACTGATTTTTTTTATTAAGAAGATTAGGTATACACAGCAATGTGCTGCTACCCTATTCTATATGGAATATTACACAGTGTAGATAAAAAACTAGCTATAAGTTTATCAAATACTCCCATCTCACAGGATGGTTAGACATACTGTACATGGAATCAATTTAGAAAATACCAGCCTCAATACAAAAAACAAATCAACTGACTAAACAACTAAGCAATTTTCACAAGAGGTAAGCACTGAATCATGGAAACATTATATTATAATTACTCTTACCAGTTTCTTCAAGACTCCTCTCAAACAATGTATTTTTAAACATGTTTAGGTATACACAGCAATGTGCTGCTTCCCTATTCTGTATAAAGAACCACACAGTGTAGATAAAAAACCAGCTACAAGCTCAGCCAACATCCTCACCTCACAGGATGGCCAGTCATACATGGAATTAGGAGAGAACAAAATACTTAATGCTGATCTATTAGCCTCCACTGGCAAAATTTGGGTGCAGCACAAGAATATCTTCCAATATTCCTGAGTGTATGAAGTAATTACAGAGCTCAAAATACCTCGTACCAATTGGTATGAAGTCACTGATAACAGGACAATCACAGATATAGTGTTGGAGAGTATGTTCTCTCAAGTAGGACTGAAAACAGATGTTTTTTTTTCCACCAGGAGGGCTATAAACCCATGGAACCGCCTACCCGCTGAAGCCGTAAATGCCAAATTCCAGCTAAAAAATATCATTAAGACAATTGGCGGGCCCTTTAACAAACCGCCGGCTTTCTGTCCTCTTCGAGGTCACTAGACAGTTAGTGGCCCTTGGGTAAATTCAGTAAATATATACATTAATTGTCAGCGCATCTTCCGAGCAACAAGGACAGCTACACAGTATCTCTTAGAATTACGTAGGTAAACAACAAATGTAACATATTTGTTTACTACAATGTCGGTGCTGGCTGTAGAAGTTGAAAAAACATTGTTTTACTTCGAAATATACTAATTTTATAAGAAAATTCGACGTAAATAGGAGGCAGTAGAGCTGCGATAAACCAGCGCTAAATCTTCAATATGAAGAATGTTGCTGCTCTCTGATTGGCCAAACAAAACACAATAGTGACCTCTATCGGCACGCAGGTGAACCAACAAATTTCTTCCTAAGTGGACCTTATTGAATCGCACCTAAGCATCTTCTTAGGGCGCACTTAGGAACCTTCGTAGCAAACCCACTTACGAAGAAATACTCAAAGCTTCCTGAATCTAGGTCCTGGTGAAGCAACCAGGAGACACGATTTAAAAAATAATCATAAACGAAGTATTACAACACACGTCTCGCTCTCATAGGACACTAAGCACTCATCGATGCTCATGCAGTGCAGCCTTGTCAACTTCCGTGTTTCCTCAACACACAGTACCGTCCTCAACCAGTACTGGGAAACACCCACGAGTCTACCCTAGCCATGGGCCAGCCTCTCTACAGTATCACTAGGTGCTCCTTGTAAACGCCCACAATCACTCTCCAGCCTGGTGCTGGCAGAGAACATCAGCCTCGCACTGCTGGGCCTCTACACGAACAAATACAAGGGTAGCGAACCCCTGGCAGGAGCTTCTAGCTAGTTATTCTCCATAGCACCTCACTGTCAGTCGTCTCTTCCTCTAGCCAGTCCCGGGATACACCGAATTTTGTCACTGCCACTGCACAGGCAGACAGCAGATACTACTCACTTCCTCTTCGGCGGCGGCTCACTGCTCACGTAAAGCAGAATGAAGAAGAGATAATAGGTTGCTCTGGATAGACTCACTGCTCACTGTCTTCGTACCACCGCAGCCCTACATCGCCTCTGTGGATACAGACACGTCATCAGTAAACTGGCCAGTACTTGGGACACTAGGACATACCACTCACGCACTCTGACATTAACATACAATTCTTATCCCAATAGATGGCGCTGATTTCTAGGCGCCACCTCACCAGAGGTCAGCTACAGCGACTCTTTGGGCTGACCAAGGCAGGAATCTAGAGTCTCTTGCAGGTATCATACTGCCACCACCAGATGGCGTCGTCCATTTTGTGGGGGTTTAAGGAACAGACTCACAGATGGCGTTGACGTCACTGCTCCATGCTCCGACGATGGAGTTGGGTTCGTAACACCATATGATTTAAAAATTCCCACAAATCGCTTTCACACACACATTCTGGGGGGGGGGGGGATTATGATTTATTTATACTGTATATTGTTTATCAATCGAAATTTTAAATTGGTAAACATTCACCACAATATTACTAGATGTTAAATTACAAATACAAGATATTAGTTAATAATGGGGGACGCCTTATCTGTATGGATGATGCCTAGACAACCAGATATGAACACAGATGAACACAGACAAATACTCCTATCTTGTGTGAGGCTGCATTCACCACATGTTCTGGTTGTGCCAAGTAGTTGTTAATTGTGCTTCTTCTTCCCCTTCAATTACACTTGTCAAAGGGCATACCGTATAATATTCGTAGCCTAATATGACAGCTATATCAAGGGAAATATATAATTATTTATATAAAGAGATAAAAATATTGCTCACCCTGTTTTGTGTCTCTAGCATTCTAACCGGTTTGCCTTAATATACCTACATTTCACTGATAAGGAATGAAAGATAAAAAGTTTTGGAATTAGGACACTTCCCTTATAGTAGACGTAGTAGGTGATGATAACAGGAGCACTGTTGTTAAATTAAATGGGGACTGACTGGCTGGCCTCCCTCCCAATGACGCCTTGGCTGTCTTGTCCAGATGTCGTCAAAAAGTGGTTAGAGGGCTCACATTCACTCTATTTCAGTACTGATAATTAAGTTGATTCAAGGTAAATGTTTCAATAGTGTTTTCAGTCCAGAGACAGTTGTATTAGGAATGATTCCCAATATTAGGTGGTGAATTAAATGACGATATGTGGCAATGATATCTTCGATTTCTACCGGAGTAAATTTCCACTATGCCTCATTTTCTATGAGTGATTAAAGCACTATTTCAAGGGGTTAATATGTTATTACAAAACAGCAGCAATAATATCTGCATATTGCATTAAATTTTGGTAAATGGTGTCCGTTTTTCCGACAGACAGCTACTTGTGGGACAATTAGAATCATACATTCCGCTATCGAAATAAATATATTAATAAATTAATTAATTATAAATAATAAATCATTAAATTAATTAATTAACAATTGTAATTAAAATAAATAAATAAAACCCATGAGTCAGTTTTCCCTACACACCACCACCATCTGTCCGTTACCTCACCATCACCACACTCCTACTACTACCTGCCACCTCCTACGTCACAACCATCAACCACCACATTGTCACTACCCCCTACCACCACTTCTCGTCACTACCACCAACCACTCCCAACCACAGCGCCAATCACACCAACCATCGCCGCTGCCGCCTTCTACCGCCCAGTTAATGCCTGTCGCCCACTCTTCATGAGCTGTGCCACCCACTCTTCATGAACTGCGCCACCCACTCTTCATGAGCTGTGCCACCCACTCTTCATGAGCTGTGCCACACACTCTTCATGAGCTGTGCCACCCACTCTTCATGAGCTGTGCCACACACTCTTCACGAGCTGTACCACACACTCTTCATGGGCTGCGCTACCCACCAGTAATCTACCCATAATCGCGCATCTTGGGGGCTGAATTTTCCAAATGTTTAGCGGAGATAATGTAATTTATGCATGTTTTATCGCTCCGACGATCGCGTGGGGAATCTTCCCGACCGACAAGTGTGGGACGAGGGGAAACAAAGGGGAGGAGATGGAAGGGAGAATAGTAGGTAAGAAGGGATAGAGAATCGTGAGATAGAAATAGGTAATGAACAAGAGGGAGGAGAAATGGAAAATAGAAATGAGGGAAGAGAATTGGACAAGAACAAATAATTGAAGATAAGACGGGGAAGAGAGAAGTAGGGGTGAAGAGACAGGTAAGGACAAGATAGAAAAAGACGAGTATCAACAGACAAATAACTTTCTTCAACACTGCGCCATTCATTGTTCTCGCCTATATAAGGTGACTTTGAATCAGTGGTCTATCATCTGTAAAGAAGTGGGTGGCAAAGAGGGCATCTTCAGCCACTTCACCTGCTGACTATGCCAAAATTATGAGAAGGATTAAGACAGGGGACGACTGCTTGAGGCTTCAAGAAGACCTGGACAAACTGAAGGAATGGTCGAACAAATGGTTGTTAGAGTTTAACCCAAGCAAAGGTAATGTACTGATGATAGGTGTAGGGAGCAGGAGGCCAGATACAAGGTATCATTTGGGAGATGAAATTCTTCAAGAGTTATTGAGAGAGAAAGACCTTGGGGTTGATAAGACGCCTGACCTGTCCCCTGAAGCCCATATCAAGAGGATAACATCAGCATCATATTCCAGGTTGGCCAACATAAGAACGGTATTTAGAAACTTGAGTCAGGAATCATAAAGAACTTTGTATTCCACCTATGTCAGACCAATCCGGGAATATGTAGCCCCAGCATGGAGTCTATATCAAGTCAAGCATATGACTAAACTGGAAAAACTTCAAATGTTTGGCAGCAGACTAGTACCCGAATTGAGGCGTATGAGCTACGAGGAGAGACTACGGGAATTAAACCTCACGTCGCTGAAAGATAGAAGAGTTTGGGGGGACATGACCACCTCATACAAGATTCTCAAAGGAATTGATAGGGTAGATAAAGACAGGCTATTTAACACAAAGAAGCATACGCACTAGGTGGAAATTGAGTTTCCAAATGAGCCACAGAGATATTAGAAAGAACTTTTTTAGTGTCAGAGTAGTTGACAAATGGAATGCATTAGGAAGTGAGGTGGTGGAGGCCGACTCCATACACAGTTTCATGTGAAGATATGATAGAGCCCCAATAGGCTCAGGACCTTGTACATCAGTTGATTAACAGACGAGAGGCGTGACCAAAGATCCAAAGCTCAACCTCCCGCAAAGCACTACTAGATAAGTACACACACAAACACACACACACACACACACACACACACACACACACACACACACACACACACACACACACACACACACACACAGATCTACGAGTTACGAAGAATGGGATTTGAAGAGCGCCTGAAGGAACTAAACCTTACGACACTAGAAAAATGAAGGGAGGGGGGGGGGGGGTATGATAGGACCGTATAAAATACTCAGCGGAATTGACAGAGTGGAAATAGATAAAATGTTCACATGTAATATTAACAGAAGAGACACACACATATATATATATATATATATATATATATATATATATATATATATATATATATATATGTACATTTGGTAGCAGTCTTTCCTGTAGACATATATTATTAAATATGACCGAAAGAGTAAGATTAATAATTCTAACACGAATTTTCTCAATATTTCTTATGATTCTTTTCACTGTCGATGGTAATTGAAAAATCAGCTCTCCAAAATTAATTTTTATTTCTAGTCTGACGCGACACTTGAACGCGTTTCGTAATAACTTATTACATTTTCAAAGACTTTAGTTTACACACACATACAACTATAACCTGCAAACACTAAAACAGATTTCTTACTATGCTATAATTCAAACGGCTTTTCATTTTATATACCTGCATTTGGGTGAGGTGATATGTTACAACAGTTTTGGATGAGGTGAAAACAAACTTTCAACACAAGATAGAACACGAAATATTGGGTAATATTGGGTAAAGTTAAAGGGGGAAGAATGGAAGTAAATGCAAAGGGCCTATTGGCCCATATTTCTTGATGCTTCTATATTGGTGCGGCGTCTTGAAGTGGGTAGAATATAGTTGTGCATTAATTGGCTGTTGATTGCTGGTGTTGACTTCTTAATGTGTAGGGCCTCGCAGATATCAAGCCGCCTTCTATCGCTGTATCTATCGATGATTTCCGTGTTTTTTGTTATGACTTCTCTGGTGATGGTCTGGTTGTTGGAAGAGATTATATGTTCCTTAATGGAGCCCTGTTGCTTATGCATCGTTAATCGCCTGGAAAGAGATGTTGTTGTCTTGCCTATATACTAAGTTCTTTGAGGCTTACAGTCCCCAAGTGGGCATTTGAAGGCATAGACGACATTGGTCTCTTTCAAAGCGTTCAGCTTTGTTTCTGGAGAGTTTCTCATGAGTAGGTTGGCAGTTTTCTTGGTTTTATAGTAAATCGTCAATTGTATCTTCTGATTTTTGTCTGTAGGGGGTAACGTTTGTATTAACAATATCTTTCAGGACCCTTTCCTCCGTTTTATGAGCTGTGGAAAAGAAGTTCCTGTAAAATAGTCTAATAGGGGGTACAGGTGTTGTGTTTGTTGTCTCTTCAAAGGTTGCATGGCGTTTCACCTTCCTTCTTATGATGTCTTCAACGAAACCATTGGAGAAGCCGTTGTTGACTAGGACCTGCTTTACCCTACAGAGTTCTTCATCGACTTGCTTCCATCCTGAGCTGTGGCTGAGAGCACGGTCGACATAAGCGTTAACAACACTCCTCCTGTACCTGTCTTGTACAGTGTTAGTGTTTGCGGGTTATAGTTGTGTGTGTGTAAACTAAAGTCTTTGAAAATGTAATAAGTTTTTACGAAACGCGTTCAAGTGTCGCGTCAGACTAGAAATAAAAATGAATTTTGGAGAACTGATTTTTCAATTACCATCGACAGTGAAAAAGAACCATAAGAAATATTGGGAAAATCCGTGTTAGAATTATTAATCTTACTTTTTCGGTCATATTTAGTAATGTACATATATATATATATATATATATATATATATATATATATATATATATATATATATATATATATATATATATATATATATAAATATGTATATGTATGTATATATATATATATATATATATATATATATATATATATATATATATATATATATATATATATATATATATATATTTATATATTATATATACGTATACGAATACATACAAGTACATTTATGTCTCTCCTACTTTGCAGGCTCCAGGCCGACACCAGAGCGCAACTCCATAGTCTCCTGAGACTGGTGGATGCCTACTATTTTGCAGGGTAAGGTAACTGCTATACAACTAGTATGTTATTAAAACATCAGGAGAATTGACAGGGTGGACAAAGACAAACTATTTAGCACGGGTGGAACGCGAACAAGAGGACACAGGTGGAAACTAAGTACCCAAATGAGCCACAGAGACATTAGGAAGAATTTTTTCAGTGTCAGAGTAGTTACTAAATGGAATGTATTAAGCAGTGATGTGGTGGATGCTGACGCCATACACCGTTTCAAATGTCGATTTCATTGAGCCCAGTAGGCTCAAGAATCTGCACACCAATACAGACGGCTAGCTGATTGACAGTTTAAAGGCGGGACCAAAATGGAATGTTTTTTTAAGGGAAGGGGGAGGCCTCCCTGAGTTGGGTGGGGCTACCATGAGACGGGAAAAGCTCAACCCCCGCAAATGCAACTAGGTGAGTACAACTAGGAGAGTACGCACACCAGTAGCCTGGTGAGGAGAGGAGGGTTGCACGTGGCGGGTCGCGGGGCTCTATGGTGCACGCGCCTGCCACGTGCTGCCCTTGGGACGCCGGATTAGGCCTGATTGTGCAGAGATTGGCGCCTCTCTGTTCTTATCGTGTTTGGCACACCTTGTTTCGTTACATATTTGTTGGCGAGATTATACCCGAAGCGGCTCAGCTGACGTGTGGGAAGCCCTCGGCCCGGGCCCCAGATGTGTCGGGTGGACGGAGAGGGTGGCTAGGGACAGGGGAGGACGGTTGAAAGGGGACGACAGACAAGTTTACGGAGGAACGGGTTGGCAGTCATCCCCGACACCAACATCCATGAACTTCTGATGTTCATATCGATCTTACGTTCTAACCAACACCTGCAAGTGGCAGATTGTCGCGTCAGGAAGCAGTATCAGGCGGGTGAGAGAGTTTGCAGTAGACGGGTGATCGTGGCTCTAAGAGACGGGTGAGGCAGCCTACAAGATGTGGGTGAAGGAGCCTAGAAGAAACGGGTAAGCCCGGAGGCTTTAGAGGACAGGCGGGGAAGCCGCAGGCTTCCTTACCAGTCGCCTACAGGTGTGTGGAGGCAGCCTCTAAGAGACTTGTGAGAGAGCCTCTATGAGACTTGTGAGGGAATCAACGGGTAAGAAAGCTTGCTGGTGACGGGCTAGGAATCTCTTGGAGACAGGTGAGGGAACACACGGGAGAGGGAGCTTGCAAGAGACAGGTGAAGGAGCCTCTAGGAAATAGGTGAGGGAGCCTACGGATGACGGGAGGGAGCCTGCAGGTAACGGATCAGGGAGCGCCTGAAAGTCCCGCGCCAAAAGTTCTCCTGGAAGAATTGTTTTCAAAGGTGTTCAGTGTAGCGTGTTGTGATGTGTTGACAAGTGTCAGCGGCCGGCGGCGCTGCCAGGCGCAGCTGCGGCCCCTCTAGTTGGGGGTCTCCTGGGGATGCAGGGTGGAGGTGTGGCACCCTTTAAAGGGTGGGAAGCTTTCCCGATTGGGGCAGGGCTTCCATGAGAAGGAGAGGCCTTCCTTAGTGGGGTGGGGCTACCACGAGACGGGAATGAGGCTGGTCTGAAGGAGATGGTGCTCCCATGAGAGGATTGAAGGACCCCTGAGAGTGTGAAGCAACATTTATTGTGGGTGATGCTCTCCTGAAGGATGGAAATTCCTTGAGAGGGGGCGAGACTTCGTTGAGTAGAGCAGGGCTTCAATGAGTGGGATTGAAGCTTCCATATGAAGGTGAGACTCCCTAGGATGAGGGTGAAGTTCCCATGATAGGTGGGGGCTGTAAATATTACTATTGCTCTTCTGAAGAAGTGGGGCTCCTCTGGGATAGGATGAACTCTCTGAATAGATTGAGGATTCTCTGATGGAAGTAAGGTTTCATTGCCAGCAGTACCGGAGGAGTGGGGTTCAGGCTCCACTGTGGGGGAATGGAGGATACCTATGAATAGGTGAATTTCCCCTGATGGGTTCCCCTCAGCGAGTGGGGCGTCTGTGTGCATAATGGGGGCTTCACAGAGTCGGCTTCAATGAAATTGGCGGTTGGCACCCCTGATGATGCGATGGCACCCCTGATGATGCGATGGCACCGATGAGTAGGTGTTGTGGCTCTCTCCTTAAGGGAGAGACGCTCCCTTAACTTCTTTGGGCTTCTCTAATGAAGCCCATTAGAGAATGATAAAAATTAAAAGAAGGTTTCCCAAGAAGATTTATACGTCAGAGGCGTATGGGAGTCTAACAAATAATAGAGCGAAGTATTTTACAAGTTGAGGCTTCCAAAAAGAGGATGGGACTCGTAAAAGAACGGCACCTTGAGAGGAGGTGTGGGTTCCTGACAAGGGTGAGCTGCTAATACAAGGTATGATGCTCCAAAAAAAAGTAGAGCTCCTTATGGGAATGGGGTTAGTTGTAGAGACTGGTACTGCCTGACACCGAGTACATTTGGATTTTTTAAAGAAGAAGAAGTCCCAGAGAAAGGATCAACATATGAGAGAGACACAAAAAGATGTTATTCAATCAACAAATACTGAACATTTTGAGAGGGAGAGACGGAAGAGGGGAGGGAGGGATGGAAAAACCAAGAAGCAATGGAGAGGAAGAAAAGGCAAGTGAGATGGAAATGAAAGGGAGGGGGCAATGAAAGAGAGTTGGAAGCTGTATGTAAGAGATAAGAAAAGGAAAGAAACGAGTGTAGCCCAACATCCAACTCACGGTACAGGGTCAACCAATTGAATGGGTGGACATTTATCGGTATCTAGGAATAATCCTGGACATACACACACATAAATTTTAATGCTGAGGTCACTTACTTGAGAGAGAGAACTGCGGCCCAGACGGCAATCCTCATGTCGCTAACCTCCCTCTCTGGAGGAGCCAATCTGCAAGTCCTTCACACTTATTATATACAGGCAGTCAGATCAGTGATCGACTATGCCGCACCTGCATTTACAAGCCTATCACAACAACAACGGAAAAAGCTTGAAGTAGGCCAAAACAGTGCTATGAGAGCAGCCCTGGGAGCCCCTATGTGGACCAGGCTTGAAAGTCTTAAGACTTGAAACTGAAACTAGTTTGTCCTCTCTTGAAGAAAGAATATCTCATAGAACAGCTACGATTATCAGTAAGGTAATTATTTCCCCTGATCCAGCCCCAGTAAGGCAGGCCTTGGTGGTTGGACCTGGCCAAAACAACGGAAACTCTTGGGCTGCCAGAGCGGGAAAAGTCCTAAACAGACTACAATTAAAAAGTATGATTCCTGACAGAGGAGGTGATCAATCACGCCCAAACTACGCTTGTTCTCCACCATGAGAGGAACCTAGGAAAAAGGCTTCCTATGATCCAACAATCTTAAGGCGCATCATAGAAAAGCAAATGAGCAGCATTGCAGTAGCAAGAGCCACTCAAATCGTTACAGACGGATCGGTTGACACTGTATATAAGAGTGCTAGCGCTGCGCTTTGCACGGATATCAAACAGGCCTATGACTGGGAGGACCAGTATCATCAACCCAAACTGAGCTGTTTGCCATACAACAGGCATTCGCATATGTGATTGCACAAAACACTCAAAATGCAATCATACATACAGGTTCAAACTCTGCACTTAAAATATTAGGAAAAAAACAGTGGAAAGACAACGTTGAAATAATTACCACCATTTTGTATCTTGGAGCAGTAGCTAAGGGCAAAAGACTCAACATAACCCTAATCTGGATCCGATCCCATGTTGGAATCCTATTAAATGAAAAAGCCGACGAAATTAATAAATTGGCAATTCGTCATCCAGTTGTAACACTGTAAAAGTGTTTGGTTTAGGTTAATACATACATAGAGTACATGAGTCACAGACAAGGATCTGAGAGGCGCCAGTTGTCTGCCTGAGATCTCACACCTCAAAGCGTTAATGACCTCAAGTGACCTGAGGTCAGATCATGAGAATTTCACCTTGCTTCCGCTAAGCTCTTAATTGTAGGCTGGTAGCCTTCAAACAAGCCGACGTTTAAGGAGTGGCTTGGTAGTGCCGGAGGCTATCTACTTGTGGGCGGAGTTAGCTACTAGGTTCCCCAATATAAACTCGGAGAGCTATCCAGCAAAAAGCATTAACAGACAGAGCAGCAGACGAGAGAGAGAAGACGTCCCTACCAGGGAGGCTGTCGGCCGGCAGGGGCGAGACAGTCTCTGTCAAGCTACAGACCCCCCCCCCCTCTCTATTCAACTTAGACTCAGTACTCGGTGAGTGAACATTAAGGTGACTTGGTCGTGTTTACATATGTTGTGTGATGATCAGGGGCAGTCAAGTTGTAGGGTTCTCGAATTCTTGGATGATGACTCACTTTGCATATTAACTGGAACATTTTAATTGAATTGCTAAATTATGATACTTCATGGGAAATATAATTATGAATTTATTATTTAAATGGTGTTTAACTTGGTTCCCTAGAGCTTAGAGTTGAGGTGAGAAAGCCTCGGGGATTATTGGTTCCCTGATTTTAAGGAGTACATGGTACAGAGGGAACATACTAATAATGAACTCATGATAACATCTTTTGAGAATATTTTGATACAGACAAGTTCCATTCCTTGTCTTGTATGTAGTGGTCTAGAATGGATGGTGGCAGCATTTCGTCTTCTACTATCTACTCTTCTACTTCTACTATCTACTCTTCTACTTCTACCTATCTACACCTCTCCCTCCACCCTTCTCTTAACTCTCACTTTCAACTAATGACCCTCCTCGCTCCTCCCACCTCTCTCCCTCTCACCCCAAACCCTCACTAATTACTTCACTATTCATTTCTTTCCTCTCGTTTTCTCTTATACGTTTGTGGCAATGATTCTGTATTCTAGAGTTCTCTCTAGAGTTTCGGGTAGCTGGTCCAGTTACGGCGTCTTGAAGTCTTAGCACCTAGGTAGTCAAATACCTAGGTTACAAGGTGTTGAACGAGAGAGGCTGCCTTAGGAACTCTGGAGGGTGCTCTAGAATAGTTAGCTAACTGGGGACGGGATAACGGACTAGAGAGAGCTGTTTCCCCCGGCCTCGTTAGTTAACTGGGGGGTGGAATAATGGACAAGATAGAGCTATTTCCCCCACCCCCCGTTTGTAACGGGGGGTGGGGGAAATAGCTCTATCTTGTCCATTATTCCACCCCCCAGTTAACTAACGAGGCCGGGGGAAACAGCTCTCTCTAGTCCGTTATCCCGTCCCCAGTTAGCTAACTATTCTAGAGCACCCTCCAGAGTTCCTAAGGCAGCCTCTCTCGTTCAACACCTTGTAACCTAGGTATTTGACTACCTAGGTGCTAAGACTTCAAGACGCCGTAACTGGACCAGCTACCCGAAACTCTAGAGAGAACTCTAGAATACAGAATCATTGCCACAAACGTATAAGAGAAAACGAGAGGAAAGAAATGAATAGTGAAGTAATTAGTGAGGGTTTGGGGTGAGAGGGAGAGAGGTGGGAGGAGCGAGGAGGGTCATTAGTTGAAAGTGAGAGTTAAGAGAAGGGTGGAGGGAGAGGTGTAGATAGGTAGAAGTAGAAGAGTAGATAGTAGAAGTAGAAGAGTAGATAGTAGAAGACGAAATGCTGCCACCATCCATTCTAGACCACTACATACAAGACAAGGAATGGAACTTGTCTGTATCAAAATATTCTCAAAAGATGTTATCATGAGTTCATTATTAGTATGTTCCCTCTGTACCATGTACTCCTTAAAATCAGGGAACCAATAATCCCCGAGGCTTTCTCACCTCAACTCTAAGCTCTAGGGAACCAAGTTAAACACCATTTAAATAATAAATTCATAATTATATTTCCCATGAAGTATCATAATTTAGCAATTCAATTAAAATGTTCCAGTTAATATGCAAAGTGAGTCATCATCCAAGAATTCGAGAACCCTACAACTTGACTGCCCCTGATCATCACACAACATATGTAAACACGACCAAGTCACCTTAATGTTCACTCACCGAGTACTGAGTCTAAGTTGAATAGAGAGGGGGGGGGGGTCTGTAGCTTGACAGAGACTGTCTCGCCCCTGCCGGCCGACAGCCTCCCTGGTAGGGACGTCTTCTCTCTCTCGTCTGCTGCTCTGTCTGTTAATGCTTTTTGCTGGATAGCTCTCCGAGTTTATATTGGGGAACCTAGTAGCTAACTCCGCCCACAAGTAGATAGCCTCCGGCACTACCAAGCCACTCCTTAAACGTCGGCTTGTTTGAAGGCTACCAGCCTACAATTAAGAGCTTAGCGGAAGCAAGGTGAAATTCTCATGATCTGACCTCAGGTCACTTGAGGTCATTAACGCTTTGAGGTGTGAGATCTCAGGCAGACAACTGGCGCCTCTCAGATCCTTGTCTGTGACTCATGTACTCTATGTATGTATTAACCTAAACCAAACACTTTTACAGTGAACTGGCCGCCCCTCCTGCAAGCAGGTAGCTCTGTTGAGTGATTCTTCCTGTGTCATGCGGACTTGATGTGGCTGTCAGAAGTAGCTCTCTGAAGGAGGCGTGCTGGAGCAACAGGGAGGAAGAAGAGTAGGATGGGATTTCTACTGTTGGCAACTATATGAAGGTCTCGAAACTTGTAGTCCCTATAGCTGTGAAGAACCCCAATATACGTCTCTCATGGTGACTGACGTAGGGCCAATTACAGATCAGCTGGGACAACCGAATTCCACGGTCCTGTGCTCAGTTCAAGTAGTAACGGCTTTCGGGTTGACCAAGTGTTGTTGTGCGTTAACGACGGAGAAGCGACGGAGGCAGTTGTGTTGAAGAAATGTGGTACAGGATTATCTACAAGACCAAGCAGTGACGTCGCCCAGCCAGAGACAATGGACGTCTGTCTACATATTTCATTTTTTAGAGTAGGATGATGTATATTTGTTTAGCTAGGATGTATTCTTTTCGTTAATAAAGTTGTCGCACACAGCTAGCTTGCTTTAGCAGTGTTGCAAAAACTTTATTTTCGGGGAGAAGGGGAGATGTAACACTGTAAAAGTGTTTGGTTTAGGTTAATACATACATAGAGTACATGAGTCACAGACAAGGATCTGAGAGGCGCCAGTTGTCTGCCTGAGATCTCACACCTCAAAGCGTTAATGACCTCAAGCGACCTGAGGTCAGATCATGAGAATTTCACCTTGCTTCCGCTAAGCTCTTAATTGTAGGCTGGTAGCCTTCAAACAAGCCGACGTTTAAGGAGTGGCTTGGTAGTGCCGGAGGCTATCTACTTGTGGGCGGAGTTAGCTACTAGGTTCCCCAATATAAACTCGGAGAGCTATCCAGCAAAAAGCATTAACAGACAGAGCAGCAGACGAGAGAGAGAAGACGTCCCTACCAGGGAGGCTGTCGGCCGGCAGGGGCGAGACAGTCTCTGTCAAGCTACAGACCCCCCCCCCCTCTCTATTCAACTTAGACTCAGTACTCGGTGAGTGAACATTAAGGTGACTTGGTCGTGTTTACATATGTTGTGTGATGATCAGGGGCAGTCAAGTTGTAGGGTTCTCGAATTCTTGGATGATGACTCACTTTGCATATTAACTGGAACATTTTAATTGAATTGCTAAATTATGATACTTCATGGGAAATATAATTATGAATTTATTATTTAAATGGTGTTTAACTTGGTTCCCTAGAGCTTAGAGTTGAGGTGAGAAAGCCTCGGGGATTATTGGTTCCCTGATTTTAAGGAGTACATGGTACAGAGGGAACATACTAATAATGAACTCATGATAACATCTTTTGAGAATATTTTGATACAGACAAGTTCCATTCCTTGTCTTGTATGTAGTGGTCTAGAATGGATGGTGGCAGCATTTCGTCTTCTACTATCTACTCTTCTACTTCTACTATCTACTCTTCTACTTCTACCTATCTACACCTCTCCCTCCACCCTTCTCTTAACTCTCACTTTCAACTAATGACCCTCCTCGCTCCTCCCACCTCTCTCCCTCTCACCCCAAACCCTCACTAATTACTTCACTATTCATTTCTTTCCTCTCGTTTTCTCTTATACGTTTGTGGCAATGATTCTGTATTCTAGAGTTCTCTCTAGAGTTTCGGGTAGCTGGTCCAGTTACGGCGTCTTGAAGTCTTAGCACCTAGGTAGTCAAATACCTAGGTTACAAGGTGTTGAACGAGAGAGGCTGCCTTAGGAACTCTGGAGGGTGCTCTAGAATAGTTAGCTAACTGGGGACGGGATAACGGACTAGAGAGAGCTGTTTCCCCCGGCCTCGTTAGTTAACTGGGGGGTGGAATAATGGACAAGATAGAGCTATTTCCCCCACCCCCCGTTACACAGTGATACATAAACAACCCAGCCTAGAGTACATAAAAAAACACCATCACCAAAAAACTCTCACACCTCAACGAAGCCTATCTACACCAGAGAGAAGCAGAAGGTTTGGTCTCTGCAATATGGTATCTTCAGCCCATTAAGTTAGAAATCTTGAGGTTATCTTGAGATGATTTCGGGGCTTTAGTGTCCCCGCGGCCCGGTCCTCGACCAGGCCTCCACCCCCAGGAAGCAGCCCGTGACAGCTGACTAACACCTAGGTACCTATTTTACTGCTAGGTAACAGGGGCATAGGGTGAAAGAAACTCTGCCCATTGTTTCTTGCCGGCGCCTGGGATCGAACCCTGGACCACAGGATCACAAGTGCAGTGTGCTGTTCGCTCGGCCGACCGGCTCCCTTAGAAAGATTAAATATCCCAAAAGGACTCCACAGGGAAATAGCAGTTCGGTTATATAGACTACATCTAGGTTATAGATCCAACTGGGAGATTGGTGAATCCAGGCAAAGGGCATCTTCTGCCAAACAATCACAGAAAAGCCACTACTTCACTATCTCCTGGAATGTGAAGAAACCAACGACCTAAGAAGAGCTTTAAGAGTCTCTGAATCAAGCAGTAACCACCTAGAAGCCATCAACACTCACTCTTCTGGTTAAAGGTGTTCACCGGCTGGACACCCTCATAAATACTATCAAGCAGTATCCTCCCCCGCGATAGCAGCCTGACGATTAAATGCTACCTCAGAACACAGTATACATTTACTAAACAAAAAGTCTACCACTTAAGGTATTCAGGCCCGTGCCACCTCTTGGGTGGCTTAATCTTCAGCAATCAATCAATCAATCAATCAATCAATCAATCAATCAATCAATCAATCAATCGAAAGAAACGCTAGAGACAGAGACACAGAAAAAAGTGACATAAAGGCAGAGAGGGACAGAACCAGAGACAAAATAAGAAAGGGAGAAAACGAGACAGACTGTCTGTCGTCTGTTTCTCTGTCTGTCTGTCTGCTGATACGTGTGTATTAGCATGTGAGGCCCTCGATTTTTTCTGTCTGACACACAAAGAGAGAGAGACATAAAAGAAAATGATCAATACAGAATGAAATATATATTCATTCCTGTTGAGTGCCTCACATGCTGATACACAGGTCTTGGAGAGCCTCGGGAATCAGTTAGTGAAGCAATAGCATTAGCAGCAATAATAACAACAGCAGCAGCTTAATCAGAAACAGCAGCCAGAGTAACAGCAACAACAGCAGCAGAGGAGGTGGGGGATGACAACACAGGGAGCGCAGTCACATCCGCTCTCAGAGAGAAAATATTATACCAAGAAAATGAATATGCAAATCATCAATCTTTATGCAAATTATGGTATGAATCAAATTTTCGTCTCCCAAGTCCAGGTACGACAGAAAAAAAGGAAGGTTGCTCTCGACAAAATTGAATAACGGAGCCGGCCAATGTGAGGACGCTCCACTGGTACTGCTATGTTTGGTAAACACAGAGAAGCAAGAGGTATTCAAGTTTGGCTGAAGTAAAAACTTATTTTTGAGAGTAGCGAGTAATGATCACTGTCGAGTAATAATTACTGTCGAGTAATAATTGCTGTCGAGTAATGATCTCTGGCAAGCGAGACGAGCAGGAGTCTTGTGATGTGCTGGACAGAAAACAATTTCGAATTGCAAGTCTTGTTTATTGACAAATATATTTTGTTGTTTGTGTGCGTGTGTATATTCACCTTGTGCTTGCGGGGGGTTGAGCCCCTTCGGTCCCCTCTCTCAACTGTCAATCAACTAATGTGCAGATCCCTGAGCCTATTGATCTCTATCATATCAACATTTGAAACTGTGTATGGAATCTGCCTCCACAACATCACTACCAGGCGGGACCAAAGAGCCAAAGCTCAACCCCCGCAAGCACAATTAGATGAGTACCTAATGCATTCGATTTGTTAACTACTCCGACATTGATTTATATATATATATATATATATATATATATATATATATATATATATATATATATATATATATATATATATATATATATATATATATATATATATATAATGTCACTAGCTCATTTGGGTACTTAGTTTCCACCTGTGTCCCCTTGTTCGTGTTCCACCCATGCTAAATAGTTTATCTTTGTCCATCCTGTCAATTCCTCTGAGAATTTTGAAGATGGTGATAATGTCTCCCCTTACTGTTCTGTCTTTCAAGGACGTGAGGTTTAACTCTCGTAGGCTTTCCTCGAAACTCATACCTCAGTTCTGGGACTAGTCTTGTGGCATACCTATGAATTTTCTCTAACTTTGTCTTGTGTTTAACTAGGAATAGATTCCAGGTTGGAGCTGCATACTCCAGGATTGGACTGACATAAGTAGTATACATGGTTCTGAATGATTCCTTATACAAGTTTCTAAAGGCAGTTCTTATGTTGGCCAATCTAGCATATGCCGCTGATGGTATACTTTTGATGCGGGCATCTAGGGACAGGTTCGGTGTGATATCAACCATCAAATCTTTCTCTGCATTTGATTCTTGCAGGATTTCACCTCCCAGATGATACCTTGTGTTCGGACTCCGGCTCCTTTCACCTATTTTCATTACTTTACACTTACCTAAGTTAAACTTTAGTAGTCATTTTCTAGACCATTCCTCCAGTTTGTCCAAATTGTCCTTGTGTCTCTGTCTATCTGCATCTGTTTTGATACCTCTCATAATTTTTGCATCATCAGCAAACATTGAGATGAATGAGTCTATACCCACTGGAAGATCATTTACTTATATAAGAAACAGGATGGGTCCAAGTACAGAGTCCTGCAGGACTCCGCTGGTGACATCTCGCCACTCTGATGTCTCCCACCCTCACAATTACTCGCTGTTTCTTGTTTCTTAGATACTCTATTATGCACTAGAGCACCTTACCTATTATTCCTGGCTTTTTTCCAACTTTTGTAACAGCCTCGTATGGAGGTACTGAGTCAATGACTTTTTGACAGTTTAGGAAAATGTATTCTGTCCACCCATCTTTCTTTCCAAATTTGTTGTCGCCAGGTCATAAAATGCCATTAAACATGTGAGGCACGATTTACCATCCCTGAACCCATGCTTTTGGTGTGTGTTTCAAAGCTCCTTCTCTCCAGAAGTTCTACGAGCTTCTTCCTCACGATCTTCTCCATCACCTTACATGGTATACAAGTTAGAGCAACTGGCCTTTAGTTCAGTGCCTCTTGCCTGTCATCCTTATTGTACATTGGGACTACATTAGCTGTCTTCCAGTCTTCCTGTAGGTCTCCTGTTTCTAGTGGCCTGTTTTACTCCATAGAGAGTGGCACACTTAGTGTTTCTGCACCCTCTTTTAGTATCCAAGGTGAAATTCTGTTAGGCATAACAGCCTTTGTCACATTCACCTCCAACAGATTCCTTTTGACCTAATCATTGGTAATCTCTAATTCCTCGAAGATTGCTTGGTCTACCCATCCCCCCTACTCTCTCAGTACAGGGAATTCTCCTTGCTCTACTGTGAAGACCTCCTGAAACTTCGTGTTGAGTTCTTCACACACCTTGTCATTCTCTGTGTATCTGTTCTCCTTTCCCAGTTTCATCACTTGTTCCTTCACTGCTGTTTTCCTCCTGATGTGGCTGTGAAGCAGTTTTGGTTGGGTCTTTGCTTTACTTGTGATGTCATTTTCATACTGTCTTTCTGCTTCTCTCTTCACTTTGAGGTACTCATTCCTAACCCTCTGGTATCTTCCCTGATCTATGGTGTTCTGTTATTTCGGTAATTTCTCCCTTTTCTTGAACTTTATTGCTTTGTTTCCTTACATGCTGATGTGACAGTGGAGAAGCTTTAGTTCGGTCTTGGCTTTGTTTGCTATATCATTTTCATAATTTTTCTCTGCTTCTCTTCTCACACTAACATACTCATTCCTGGTTCTCTGGTATCTCTCTCTGCTTTCTTGTGTTCTGTTATTCTGGAAGTTCCTCCACGTCCTTATGTTCAGTTCCTTTGCTTCCATACATGCCCTATTAAACTATGGATTTTTTTTTACTTCTCGAATTTTTCCTTTTGGGCCGGGATAAACCTGTTTACTGCCTCCTGACACTTTTGGGTGACATAGTCCATCATGTCTTGTACAGACTTAGCTTTGAGGTCTGTGTCCCATGGTATATCCCTTAGGAAACTTCTCATCTCCTCATAATTCCCTTTTCGGTATGCCAGCCTTTTGTTTCCTAGTTCTTTTTTGGGGAGATAAATCCTAGCTCTATCAGGTACTCAAAGATCAATACACTGTGATCACTCATTCCTAAGGGGGCTTCCAACTTAACTTCCCTTATAGTTAAGGGTGTGTGTGTATTCACCTAGTTGTATTCACCTAGTTGTGCTTGCGGGGATTGAGCTCTGCTCTTTCGGCCCGCCTCTCAACTGTCAATCAACTTTTATTAACTACTATTTTTTTCCACACCACACCACACACACACACACACACACACACACACACACACACACACACACACACACACACACACACACACACACACATCCCAGGAAGCAGCCCGTGGCAGCTGACTAACTCCCAGGTTCCTATTTACTGCTAGGTAACAGGGGGATTAGGGTGAAAGAAACTCTGCCCATTGTTTCTCGCCGGCGCCCGGAATCGAACCCGGGACCACAAGATCAACGTCCAGCGTGCTGTCCGCACAGCCACCGGCCCGCAATACGCGTGTGTGTGTGTGTGTGTGTGTGTGTGTGTGTGTGTGTGTGTGTGTGTGTGTGTGTGTGTGTGTGTGTGTGTGTGTGTGTGTGTGTGTGTAAATCACGAAAATTAACACGTGATGAAAAAGTGACAATGTTAGACCACTATCCTAGTGGGTCAGTGATGTCCTAGATCCTATAGATGGTCCCGGGGTGGTATATTATTTGGGTGACATCGTCAGCGTATGTGATGTATTCTCCATGTTGTGGTTAGAGTAGGTCAACTGTATATGTGTTGAACAGAGTGGGAGAGAGGCAGCTTCCTTGTGGTACTACACTTTTCAGTTCTATTATGTCACCCAAGAAGCTGCCGATATTGAGCCTAGCAGTTCTGTTGTCTATAAAGCTGCAGAGCGTAGCAGTAAATCTCTGTGGGAGTCCTCACTCAGATATCTTATACTTTAGACCTGTGTTTCAAACTTTGTCGAAGGCTTTCGAAACGTCTCTAAGCACAATATTATTCTGATCTTTTTTCGACATTGCGTTGGCTATATGTTTGTAGATCAGAGATATAGCTGTATAGGCCCCTCTGGGGTTTCTAAACCCATGTTGCTTGGTGTTATACGTCTCTTCCTCTTCCATGTACATCACAAGTCTCTGATTGATTATTTTTCGGAGGACGGAGGGTGAGGGAAGAAGTGTGGTGGTTGAGGGAGGTATAGGGAGGAGGGAGGATGAGTTGATCGGTGTCCCGGAGAGGTAATCCCCTCACAATAGTCCTCGCGTGACCTGACTGAGCGGACACAGTTCACCGTCGCCACGACAATTCTGGGGGATAAGCCGACAGCTCTGAGGGAACACTACTTTGAAAGTACATTACTTCAGGGAACACTGTAACTCCCACTGAAGGAACACATGGCACGTTCGCCGCGAGAGAACAGAGGAAACTCAGTATAATGGAACACCGCTGAGGGTACGTTACTAAATTAATTCTTCTGAGGGACTGCTAAGGAATTAACACTGCTGAGGGGACGCTGCTGAGGTTGGGCGCGTCTAGCGTACAGGCTTCTAAAATGTCCCTTTATTCTAAGTTTCTCCTGCGGATCCTTTAGAGAGTTTTTTTTTATTCACGTTACCAATATTTGATGGAGTGATGTGTCATGCATGAGAAGAAATAATGTTATAATTAGATGCAAGGAGAGTTTAAATTATTTTTGAGCCTGGCCATGCAAAATCCGTTATTATAAAAGCTGAACTTGATTGTGCAAGTTGCACAAGTTTAATATACATTACAACCTTATGGTATGCAGTGATGAAATGTTGCCCTATCAGAGTTTATATTGATTAGACAGAGCACCTATACGAAGCCAAAATCAAGGCTCCTTCGTTCCACTCATCAACTTGACAAATCATCTCTGAATATAGCCCTTTGCTTCCGTCCGTCAGACATTCTCTTAATCAGTTCTGTTTCTTGCTCATTACGCCTGCTTGTTTCTCTATCTTGTGCACAATTCATTTGTTAGAAACAATATCAGTCATTTTGACAGTCTAGGAAGAAGCATCTTATCCAGCCTTTTTTCTCTTGCCATATTTGGGTGTCAGTTAGTAACAGAGTCCGTGCAGCCTCCTTTAGTAACCTGGGGATATCTAGTGCGGACCAACTGTTTTTGTCGCAGGAATGATGGACCACCATGAAGGGAGTGACAGAAGTGATAGGGTGCCAGAAAACAAGTAGGAGGGGTTATGGTGGTTCAGAAAGGGTATGGCATGGGTGATGAATGCCAGGGAGGGGCAGGTGTAATGGACCATCAGTGACAAGGGTGATGATGTCCAAGAAAGGAGCGACAGGGGTGATTGGGTCCTGGAAGGGAATGGAATGGGTTCTAGGGCACCAGAAGGAGTGACAAGCGTAACGGGGACCAGGAAAGGAATGGCAGAGGTGATGGAAGCCAGGAAGATAATGGCAGAGGTGACAGGGGCCAGGAAGGGAGTAGCAAGGATGACGGAAACCAGGAAGGGAGTGCCATGGGAACAAGGAGCCAGGGAGTGGAAGGGATGATGAGGCTCTAGGGAGAGCCAATGGTGATGGTTGTGGCCGGCAGGGATCAGGGAACAGTGCCAGGTGTAGCTGACAGTGGCGTTGACCCCACTATGACGCGGCGCAGGTCAACAGTCCTTGCCCCCTTCCCTTCCATCACGGCCCTTCCCTCCTCTTGGAATGGGGGCCACTGCTCTCTTCTACCCATGGGATGGAGGCCCACCCTGAAGATGGGGCTACCCATTCCTAATAAGGAAAAACCTCAAAATCAGATAATTTATAAACCAATTTCACTTCTCTTGATACCAAGAAATCTAAGGGAAACAAATCATTAACCACAGACTGGTGAAGTACATTGAAAAGAAACGAAAGTATAACATTAGGGAACATTGATTCAGAAATAACAGAAAGGCCATACAAATACATCTGCTATACAATGTATTATACCTATACAATATGTATACATCTGTTATACAATGTATGCTCCAATAACCTGAGCTTTTAAAGGCATCTTAATCACCTTCAGTGGTTAAGTGTTTAATATCACACTAGTTTCTATAGAGGCTATCTTACCCTGTCAAAATAGGAGAGACATAGGTGTATGTATATATATGTGGATATGTGTAGGTATATCAAGTGTAGGTATATGAGTATATATGTATATGTGTGAGTATTTGTATACAGGGTATGTGGAAGTTGGTCAGAATTTCATTTCTTCTTTGTAAACGCACATTAATGATGCTATGTAAAAAGACACCTCGAACACTGTTTATGTAGAACAGTCGTAAATCAGTGTATTTATGTTTCTAAGTTAGCTTAGCATTTTAAAAGCACTAAAATCACCTTCTGTGGTTGATTGTTCAATAAATCACTGATTTATATGTTTAACAGGTCTTTAACCCTGTCCATGGAGGACAAAAGAAAAAGTATATATCCTGGTTAGCATTGTAAATGTGTGGCCACGTTTGTGGTAGAAAATAATAAAAGAAAACTGACGAAGTAGTGCTCTAGGCCTACAATGTGGCATTTGCAAAACAGGATTTCACTTATGTTGTGCAGAACTTTCTTCAAATTCTTCAGAACTTTCTTTAGAACTCTCTTCACTCATAAATAGAACATACTGGACAAACCTTTTCATATTTATGAGAGACATAACTGAGCACATAACTGAGCCTTTGCAGGATATTTACTAAATATATATGCAGATTGGAAAAAATAACGTTGGACAGCGAACAAACCACAGGAACTATTAGTTTAGAGAGCCAAAATGATAGTGGGGAGAACAGGGTGTCGAGGAACACAATATCAGCAGTACTGGGGGACCAAACGATAACATTAATACAGAGTCATAGTAGGAACAGGGAAAGTGTAAATAAAGAAACAGAAATTAGGCCAGAAAACAATGAGGCTCCAAGGAGTTATTCTCAAATAAAAGATCAGAAATAAATATCAGCCAAAAAACTACAAATTAAAAGCTGAGCAAATAATATACCGAAGGTATACGCAAATATAGAGGCACAAAATGCAGGTTTGCACATCCCAGAATATGCTGAAGTATACTAGGTAAGGGTGCATGCTTTTTTGGAGGAGTGCAAATTATCCCACCTTTAGTTATGTAAATTCTCAATAAAGATAGAAAATGCTATAATCACTGAATGCCAAGAATTCTACTTGAGAGGAACAGAGCGTTATAGACGAGAGGAAAACCATTGTGATTACTCTGATAGTGCTTTAGGGGGCAAACAGAAACAGAGTATAACACATAAGAGATGGAAACAGGCAGACAGGAAAATTCCAAGAGTACGGATGGGGTTGGAGAAATTTACAAAACTGGACTCCAGGACGCCTTCGACATACGTACTACACTCCCCAATACCACATAAACTATCAAATTACACACCACCAGTACTACTACCAAAGTTGGACAATTAATAGCCAAAACTAGGACACGCTCTGGATCATGAGGAAGAGGGAAGAATACTCTCAAAACCTAGCAGAGGCGACACACAATATATTTTATATTTTGGAAAATACATGGCCTAAAGTCAAAGTCTAGAAATAAAGTTAAGTTCATAAATGACCACCTAATAAAATCGAACTCAGTATTTGGGTCATTCGCAGAAGCCCATGTGAGAGAGATTACCTGAATAATAAAATCTGGATCACAAAGTACAATTTATACAGATTCGATAGAGTAAATAGATCAAATGGAGAAGTTGGTAGGTATATTAAAGATAAACTTGCATGCACAGAGTTTTTACATTCTACAAATTATGTGGTACAGGTACTTGATATCTAAGTAGAGAACATATACCTTGTCATTATTCTAATGTACAAACCGTTAGATGAAACGGTTGAGAAATTCACATAACATAAACAAAATAGAAAATTGCCTCGTTAATCAAGAAAACCCGGTGCCGAATATTATATTTGTTGGAGACTACAGTCAACGTAGTTTAAGATTTAGAATATCAAACAATAACTATATAACAGGAAATAAACGGGGAAATAATCAATCACAGGTCAGAGTACTTATTAGATTTTGTGACAAACTCACTCATCCAGTAGATGCAGAACCAACTAGTTCTTGACGCAGAACTTGAACTCGAACGATGCAGAACGGAACTTGGAACGAAAATACTTTGCAAACGATGAGTCACAATAACGTGGCTGAAGAAATGATTACCTAACCACACACCAGAGATGAAGAAACGACGACGTTTCTTTGAAAATACATTGATCTGGTTCCACCAACAATGAAAATATAATCATAGCAATTACAATCTGAAATACGACATACTTAAAATTACAAACTCATTGAAATTGAACAAACGTCAATGTGCGTAATATGTCCATGAGGATTAACAAGTAAAAAAGGATGTTCAGTATATTAAATTTTAACAATAAGATGATTGCTTAGAAAAACATAAACATTGAAACATCCAGTGGGAAACAGTTTTAAGTACTAAAACTCCCCAGCAAGGAATAGAACAATTGACGACAGAAGTGTACAATATATGTGTCAGACAAAACCAAGTCCAACCGTCTCTGGTACAAATCCTCAAACCTACTCGCATAAAACAACGGCCACTGGTAAAACACACAAACACGACTAAACAGCCGCTATCCACCACCACCAGGACCCTATGAGGCCGCAATAACAACAGGCATTTGTCTAATGGTGGCGCGGGCCAGGGGGGATGGGTTAATGCGGATGTGGGTAGCCATCTTACGCGTGTACAGACAAAAGGCGAGTAGGGTGCGGGGCCTTGTGGTCACCTGGTCTGCACTGACATGCCCAACGTGAAGTTAACTAAGTACTACAAGCCGAGACAAGGAGAAGAGGTTCAGTACAGTATTAGTGCTTTGACTTGATTGGATTTTGATTGTATTACAGGTAATCTTCGTATGAGAGTTAATGATTACATGAAGTTTGTACTGCTATTGAGTGAAGGTCACAAAGGCGTTTGCACCTGTTTAAATCACTGGATTTCTTATCTAGGTGTTACGTAACTTGTGTTGCTGTCCACACATAATACAGTGTTGTATAATGTACATAAATATTTTGATATACAAGCAACACATTAAGATGTAATCATGATTTTTCATCTGTGAGGAAATTGTTTCAACACTCTTATTACTTCTTGAGTGACTGTTGTCATTGTGAGTACGACAATGGTGATGCAAGTATCAAACTGGCTGGACCTCCGCGGAGTTGTAGTGTATGACATGTTGGAAGGGGAAATGTTGTATATGTGAAGGGAAGGCCGAGTTGCATTTGTTCCTCAATGACAGTACTCACCTAGTTGTGCTTGTGGGGATAGAGCTTTGGCTCTTTGGTTCCGTCTCTCAACTGTCAATCAACTGGTGTACAAATTCCTGTATGTATCCTTTATGTATATGTGTGCGTGACCGTGTATATGAACTTGAGAGTATGTCTTGCGTGTGTATTCACCTAACTGTGCTTTAGGGAGATGATTTTTGGCTCTTTGATCCCGCCTGCCAACTGTTAATCGAATGGCGTACAGGTTCCTGAATTTATTAGGCTCTACCATATCTATATTTGAACCGGTTAATGGGGCCTGCTTCCAATGCAACACATCTTGGTGCCTTCCATTTGTTCTCTAATCTGACACTTAAATTTTTTTTATAATGTATATGTGGCACAAATGAGTACTCCAATTTCATCTGTTTCCCCTTGTGCGCATACTACCCGTTCTAAATAATCTGTCTTTAAAACACTGAGAGTTTTGTAGGTGGTAATCAAGTCTCATTTAATTCTTCCGTCATGCAGCGACGTGAGGTTTCATTTCTGTAGTCTTTTCTCGTAAATGAGACCTTGTAGTTTTGGGATAAGTCTGGTGGCATACTTCTTACCTTTCTGCAACTTTGTCATGTGTTTGAATTGGTATGAACTCCACGTTGTAGCTACATTCGCCAGGATTAATCTGGCATAGGTAACACATAGGTGTAGTGGTCTAGGGCATGTGCTTGGGAGTGCCAAGTTCCAGGGGTTCGAATCCTCCTCATAGCTCCTATTGGTTTTCTCGTTAGAGGGACTGGTTTCCATATCTGTACACGGAAATAACTCCTCACGAAATCGGGAATATGGCAGCAAATACAAAATAGCTTCGTTGAAAAGTAGAGATGAAATAGGGACGTTAGGAGACAATTCTATCAGCATTAAGTTTCTAAGACGTGTCAACACCCTTCCTCTAAACATATCTGGTATAAATAGCCGATCTTTTATGGTGTTCAAGGTAACTTGATAAGCACCTCCAAAGGATACCTGATCAACCGGGCTTTGATTCATGGGTTAGACTGCGAGCAGCGGTATCTAACAGCCTGGTTGACTAGACATCCAACCAAGAGGCCTGTTCAAAGAACTAGCCGCGAAGACATTGTTTCCCGGAACCAACAATAGGTAGATACCAGGTAGGAGCTAACATTTTAGTTCAAACAAGCACTCATATATAAAATGAACCAGAGTTGGACTTAAAAATGACAACTGGACTTCACTCAGATATACGCAGAGTTATGGTGATTGGAACGAGACTTAAATACCCTTAGCGCAGTCCAAGATAAAAGAGAGGCAGATTAATGAATATGAAAAAAATGAAAAACATGGAAATATAAATAACAAGTTATTAAATGTCAGCGGTACACTTAAGCAGAATTACGTTAGCAGCCTATTCCAAGGTGGTCAATAGCTAGAGAGCCTTTAGGAACTTTGTGAAGCGAACCTCTAGAGTACACAACCTAGATGAGTCCCGCTCTTGCAGCCCCAGGGTGGAATCCTAATTCGAAAAGCACAAAACATTGCAAGAAGCGTTCAAAAGTATGATATAAAGTTAGTTCCTGATGTGAGGATTCGAGTTACGAGGAAAACAAAGGGAATTTGAGATTACATCACTAGAGAAAAATAGGAATTGGGAAGATATGATAACGACACATAAGATCCTAAGGGAAACTGGTGAAGTAAAAAAAAAATTCAAAGTGGAAATAGCAGAACTAGCGGACATCTCGGTGTGTACACACGTGCAACAAATACATATATAATAACATCCCACACATTCCTACCTCTTAACGCCCCCCCCCCCTCACTTACGTTATTTGTAACTACACAAAATGTTAAATGCACAACATTTAACTGCAAAAGGTAACTGCACAGCATTGTGTGCTGTGCACGAGTACGTACACGCACACAAACATAAGTGTGCACGAGCTACACACGTCGTGTTTCCATCGGACTCTTCTCTGCTCTTTTATTCTTCGTATTTGGAGCCTGGAACGGTGCCAACACCACCCGGTAGCGACGCTCTTATTCTTATTACATTTGCGATGTAATAAGATTTATGAAAGGTGCGATTTATGAAATTGGCAGTGTATGCTGGTGTATAGCAAGCGCTTTCTGAATACAGCCGCATATGCTGGTGTATGGTAAAAGTTTTGAGAATTTTGTTGCATGTGCTGGTGCATAGCAAGCGTTTCCTGAGTATATTTGTACGCGCTGGTTAAGTAAAATAACAACCCTATCCTCCTGTTTAGATAGCATTTATTGCAACTATGAGGACCATTGTACATACATAGACGTAATTGAGAATTAGATAGTGGGATTTGGAACTATTCACTGTATAAAGTTCGAAAAATAAAGCTAAAAAAAAAAGTAAATGTTCCTAGATTTAGTATAGCACACACACACACACACACACACACACACACACACACACACACACACACACACACACACACACACACACACACACACACACATAATTCTTTACACAAGTTTCTGAATGTCGTTCGTATGTTGGCCAGCCTGGTATATGCCGCTGATGTTATCCTCTTGATGTGTGTGTGTGTGTACTCACCTATTAGGTGAGTACACACACACACACATCAAGAGGATAACATCAGCGGCATATACCAGGCTGGCCAACATACGAACGACATTCAGAAACTTGTGTAAAGAATTATTCAGAACTTTGTATACCACATATGTCAGGCCAATACTGGAGTATGCAGCCCCAGCATGGAGTCCATATCTAGTCAAGGATAAGATTAAACTGGAAAAGGTTCAAAGGTTTGCCACCAGACTAGTACCCGAGCTGAGACGTATGAGATACGAGGAGAGACTACGGGAATTAAACCTCACTTCGCTGGAAGACAGAAGAGTTGGGGGGACATGATCACCACATTCAAGATTCTGAAGGGAATTGATAGGGTAGATAAAGACAGGCTATTTAACACAAGGGGCACACGCACAAGGGGACACAGGTGGAAACTGAGTACCCAAATGAGCCACAGAGATATTGGAAAGAACTTTTTTAGTGTCAGAGTGGTTGACAAATGGAATGCATTAGGAAGTGATGTGGTGGAGGCTGACTCCATACACAGTTTCATGTGTAGATATGATAGAGGCCAGTAGGCTCAGGAATCTGTACACCTGTTGGTTGACGGTTGAGAGGCGGGACCAAAGATCCAGAGCTCAACCCCCGCAAACACAACTAGGTGAGTACACACACACACACACACACACACACACACACACACACACACACACACACACACACACACACACACACACACACACACACACAGGAAAGTGTAAAGTAATGAAATTAGGCGAAGGGAGCAGAAGGCTGAACACAAGGTACCATCTGGGAGGTGAAATCCTACAAGAGTCAAATAGAGATAAAGATCTGGGGGTCGATATCACACCGAACCTGTCCCCAGATGTGTAGGCTGCTGAAGGCGCTGAAGGAGACGACATTGAATACTTCATACCCAAGACTCTCCAACAAATTAGAGGTATTATTAGGCACCATCACCGTGACAAGGTAACTCAGGAAAGGAGGATAGAAGAACAAATCAGTGATTCTGCACTCTGATACAATGTGGTTGCAGCTGGCATTCCCAATCATTATGGACGAAGAGGAGGAGGCCGTGGGAGAGAATCAGTAATAGCGAGAATCCATCTTGGAGAATCTAATATCCATGGAGATTCGGAATGAAAACAATAGTAAAGAGTTGAGTTGCAAAATCTATGATGAGAGTGACGAACACCGCCTTGACCACTACCTGAGAGAATGTGAACATCTAAGAGTCATTGGAAATATGTGTAGAGTAATAAACTCCACATTGAGTTGAGAAAATACTGTTTGTCAAATATACATTCTGTTCCTAAAAGATTCCCCCAGATAACGTAAGATTTACAAGGGTTGATGAAAGTTAATCTTCTTGTTTGAAAAGCTGTTTACTTGAGCCAGTTAAGCAAGTCTTCGCTGTATCTGGGTACAAGTGACAGGATGAACAACCCAGCGGGTTTTCTTCCTATTGGGGGAGTGTTGTATATGCTGCTATGGCGGTATGTCCACTCACAGTATGAATGGAGCTGCCCAATAAACTCGCCTCTCTGGGAAAATTTAAAATTAAATTATAAGTACTATCAAAACATGAGGATGGGCTGCAAATGACAGTCCGATTTGATTCTACCGAATGATGACTAACTGAAGAGAATTAACTCCATCATTACACGCTAGTTTTCTTTACACTTTAACCATACCTTGTTTAATCATATATAGAAAAGAACTGCCTGGGAAGGAGGGAAGGAATAAGGTAGGGAAGGACGAAGGTGAGAAAGAGTAGAGGAGGAAAAAAGAAGGGAAGATAGAAAGGAAGGGAACTATCAGCAGAGAGCACCATGCCTTTATGACTATATAGAACTTGGAAGGGATCAAAATAAGGACTTGGGATGGGACTGGGGGAAATTGTGCCCAACCACTTGGAAGTCGGGGATTGAACGCCGACCTGCATGAAACGAGACCTTCGTTATATCGTCCAGCAGAACTAGGGCAGGACGCAGAGCGATGGCCTCGCTTTAGGAGAGAGGGAGTAGGGATGGAGAAGAAGGGAGGGAAGTAGCAAGGAAGGTGTGGACCGAGGGGAAGCGACTGTGTTATATCGCAGGTGACAGGAGAGGCAATAGGATAGGAGGAAGGAGGTGAGGAAAAGGTCTTGGTGGTCAGTGTGGGAGACAATGGCGGCCCAACTGGAGGGTCGATGCCAGCACAATGATGGAAGGTCTCATAGATCACTCTGTCCCCCGTGGCCACACCCTTGAGCACACCTTCTGTCACATCCTAGCAATACATTTAACCACACTCCTGGTCACACAGCTGTTCAACACCCTTGGTCTCTCCTTCGTTACACCCATTAGCTACACCTTCAGCAAAATCCCTGGTCACATTCAAGGCCTGACCAACAGCCACTTTTATATATTTTAACACATTTAGGTACATCTGCATTTGTGCAGCTACCCTAGACTATATGAAGGGGAGTACAGAGTGTCAAAAAGCTAGCTACGTGATGCTAAAATCCCCATCACACAGGATGGTTAGTCATACAGAGGAATATGAACAGTAGTCTGCACTGGCAGACTCTGGGTGCATTATGAGGATATCATAAGAAAATAGTTAGAGGGATAGAAGCCCTAAACCAGAAAATAATAAATACAGAATATGCGGTCATATTCAATGAAACATGTTTGAAAGAAAACCTGCTGACAGTATACACCAATATATATATATATATATATATATATATATATATATATATATATATATATATATATATATATATATATATATATATATATATATATATATATATATATATATATATATATATATATATATATATATATATATATATATATATATATATATATATATATATATATATATATATATATATTAATATAATATATATATATATATACGAATAATATATATATATATATATATATATATATATATATATATATATATATATATATATATATATATATATATATATTATGTATACATATATATTATGTAATATTAAAAATTGTGTAACTAGCTTGACAAGATTGTCACTTGCTTAGATAAACGAACTATGGGGTTCAGTTCCTGAACTCATTATGTGTGTCTGTAAAGCTCTTCACCACCGCCCACGGGGAGGTTAGGGGTGCATAATTAAAAAGCTAAATAAATAGATACTTCTAAAATTAAATAATTTTTTATTAAAACAAACTAAAAAAATTGTGAAATATTTGTTATTTTAAAGGTTCCCATATCACTGAAAGGTAATTAATGCTCGGAGGCTGATAAAACTGTTCTCGTAGGCTACATAAACAGTTACTGAGAACTGGGAGCACACAATCTACTGTTTACCCACACTCACTCTCTACAAGCATCCAACCTCCCAGCCGTACCTACACATGAACAATTGGAGCCCAAAGGTTAAAATCTCGTTTGAGATGAAAAGGTGCGATCGGCCAAACGATTCGGTGATGTATGGCACAGTCTTGCTCCGGTGTCCTACGGCCGCTCATTATAGATTGATAGTGATTGATTGTTGCCGCCGGAGGCGGCTAGTTTATTGTGCACCCCATACCCATCCTGTGAATGATAACGCAAAAACATTACAGAGGGCACAAAAGGTCGTTATCAGACCTCATCTTAGATTATTACATAAACATTTTCATCTATCCTTCACACCTTATAGTTACATATCAGCTAGTTACAGAGAATGTTCTATTTCAAGAGCTATATATTTACAGTAAGTCATTATACATTAATGGTAGGTCTTATCGCTAATACATAATTGTTTGATCCATGGAGATATTACAGGCATACGGGGCGCTGCTGTTTATTATTAGTCTTCACAATACTTAGTTTCTTAATCTCATATGTCGTTTATCTACTGAGAGCGAAATACGGATACAGTGCATGGATTTCAATTATTTTATCCTTGGTAATAAGATAGGTTGCCATATCATTTAGCGTGAGCTTAGATTTATCTCTAAATGGCTCAAATTTACTACAATCCAAGATAATAGTGTTCGACTGTGTGTCCCTATCTTTGTCTACACACTTTACACTTTACTTCATCTAGATCCTCATAAAAGCCGAACTGCAATAGATACTTGCAGCCAAGTCTTATTTGAGCTGTGACAACATCTGTTAGTCTACTGACTTTGTTACTTGCCCCATACACATGTTTTACTTCACACATTTCATAGCGATAAACAATGGACCTGCTGATAGTCATTGGCATTTATCCCGTTCCATCCAAAAATAATGGTGAAAATACACGGAGAGCCGTGTATGTCGGACCCTTGTAAGCTGACAAGCCGCTAACCCTACAGGCCAGGTGAGGACACCGGCTAGGTCAGGACACCTGTTAGGCTAGTACACAGACCACGCCACGACATCGGCAAGGCCAGGATACCGACCAGACGAAAATCCAGAACAGAGTGTAAAGAGATGGAGATCTTGTTGGAAATGTGAAGACTGGAAGTTCTTGTAAAATGGTACAAAGTTATTGATGACAACGAAGTGATCCGTTTAAAGACTCTCTTAATTTGTATTATGCAACATCGCATATCTAAACTTACGCGTAATTGATAGTATTAAAGAATTACGAGGTAAATCTGTGGGTATGTTTTCACTATTTATTACTGACATGAACTATCTCATTATCGTAAATGATAGCTGTTTTTGTTCAAAAGTTTTACCGATAATTAGAATAATTTTGCTAATGCATATAAGTGTATTTTTATGTATCTGAAATGTAATTATGAAAAAAAAATGTTATTTTGTATTGGCCACCCAAAATTTGAAATGACTAATCTGGTAAATATATATCTATAAATATTAAACAGAATGTCTGTCTCTCTGCCTTTTGTCTGAACGTCTGCTTTCCAGGCTGGAGGTCCGATGCTCATGGATAGCCTCACCCAACTTTCCCAGATGACACATTGGAGACATTGGAAAGTCATAGGCCGGTCGGGGTTTGACTCAGTTCCACATTTTGATTTTTTTTTTAATCAATAGTGTTCCCCCCCCCCCCCTGTATTTTTCGTGAAGTCTGAAATATTGAGTGTGTGTTTTCCTTAAAATTATCTAACAGTTTCAGTTTTTCATAATATTAAGTTCTTTGAGAGAGAGAGAGAGAGAAGATGGGGAGAGATAAGGATGTTCGAAGAGAAGGGAGTGAAAGGGGGGGGGGGGGTTAGAAAGGACGTGAAAGGGAAGGAGACGTGAGAGAGCAGGGAGACTGGGAGGGAGAAGGACAAGAGGGTGTGAGAGGGAAGGAGAGGTGAGAGAGGAGGAAGATTGTGAGAGAGAAGAAATGGGAGAGTTGAAAGTGTACAAGGAGGGATAGAAGGGAGAAAGGGGTTGAGAAAGAGAATGGGGAATACTGGGAGGATAGGAGGGAGAGCGGTGTAAGGAAGAGTGGAGAATATTGAGGATAGGTACAATGGTAAAGCACTCAACTTCGAATCATGTAAGTGAAGGTTCCCGTCCAACCCATTGCACTTGGAAATTTTAAGCATTTACAAAATGTAGTCTGGTGACCAATCAGGTTCATCTTGTGATAAAGTATATTACGTTGCCTAAAATCTGGATACGATAAAATAGTTGACCAAGAACCATGAAAACCACTCAGGTAAGAGGTTGAAAAATACTGTGGTGTCTCAGTGTTTCACACCGCACACCTCAAAAGTAGGGGATTATATGTATACGTGTTTATGTATATAATATATGTACACAGAGCAAAACGCAGTGTCTGGTGTCTGTACACCAGACACTAAGCAGAACGCCGTAAAAGAGACCAACGTCGTCTATGCCTTCAAATGCCCACTTGGGGACTGTAAGCCCCAAAGAACTCAGTATATAGGCAAGACAACAACATCTCTTTCCAGGCGACTAACAATGCATAAACAACAGGGCTCCATCAAGGAACATATAATCTCTTCTCACAAACAGACCATCACCAGAGAAATCTTAGCAAACAACACAGAAATTATCGATAGGTACGGCGATAGCAGGCGGCACGACATCAGCAAGGCACTGCACATCAAAAAGTCAGCACCAGCAATCAACAGCCAATTGATGCACAACTATATTCTACCTACTTTAAGACCCCGAACCAATATGGAAGCATCAAGAGTAAGTATGGGCCAATAGGCTTTCTGCAGTTACTTCCATTCTTATGTTCTCATATCCAAGTAATACCTATTGTTTCGTGTTCTGTTTTGTGTTTGTCATAAGTTTGTTCACCTCACCCAAAACTTTTGTACCATATTCCCTCACCCAAAATGTGTATAAGTTCCATGAATTTGTGTGTTAATTAAGTCTTTGAAAATGTAATATGCCATTACGAAACGCGTTCAGGCGTCAGACCATTAATAAAAAATGAATTTTGGAGAATTGATATTTTCATTACCACCGACAGTGAAGAAAAACAAAAGAAATATTGAGAAAATTCGTGTTAGAATTATTAATCTTACCTTTTCGGTCATATTCAACAACATATGCTAACATATGTTGAGCTCTATCAATAAGCTGTTCTACCTCTTCGCCCTTACTTTATTACACACAGAAATCACAATTGCGTGATGCATCAAATGAACAAATCCACAAGGGCCGTGACGACGGTGTGTGTGTGTGAACGTTTAATTGAGGTAGAGAGGTAGAACATCTTATTGATAGAGCTCTAGTGCATGGAGGAATTGTGTAAAGCCTTGGTTTGTTTCTCGGAGAGGCTACAGGATCCAAGTAAGTTCAGTAGAACTTCTGGTTGCAATTCTTTTGACCATGTCGTAGCTCAGTCGATTAAGGCAGCATCTGGGATCCTCTCGGACGTAGGTTCGAACCCTCGTCACGGCCCTTGTGGATTTGTTCTTCTGTTTGTTACCTTGCCCTGATCCTCCGCTAGGTGCTCGTGGCTGTCGCTTGTCCTAGAGATCTCGCTGGTGTGATCAGATCAGATATATGATCAGAGCAAAACCTGAGAGCGTTGCTCGTCATTGTATCATCAGAAAATTAAAGGGAGATAAACCATAAGTAAGTAAAGGAGGAGTAAAACGTGGTAAGATCATATATCACGATCACGTGATATATCACGTCGTAAGTAAGATCATATATCTGGACACCAGCGAGATCTCTAGGACAAGCGACAGCCACGAGCACCTAGCGGAGGATCAGGGCAAGGTAACAAACAGAAGAACAAATCCACAAGGGCCGTGACGAGGGTTCGAACCTACGTCCGAGAGGATCCCAGATGCTGCCTTAATCGACTGAGCTACGACATGGTCAAAAGAATTGCAACCAGAAGTTCTACTGAACTTACATTTGCATAGCAGGAAAATTACACAAAAAAGTCATTTCCGTCTTGACTTACACAAGCAGTAGGGAGGACAAGCAAAGAAAGAAACACGTCAGTCCCGTGGGACGTGTCTACAAACTAACGTGGTCAAGGACTACTTCCAACCCCACTACATCCCTCACCCCACAACATCCATCACTGGTTCCTGATTGGTGCGGAAGCGTCACGTGACTCGCTTGTGATGACATGTCATTGGTTGATGGATGGATGCCTTAGCTCCTCAAGTTCCCTAATATATGAGTTTTTGATTCTATGCCATTATGGTATCAAGAAGGACTGATCATCGCGTTCATAAGAAAACACTTGTCCGCAAATTCAACGAACAGCCAGTAAAGCGAAGACAATATAATCTCCATGGAGAATAAAACGGACGATAATCCCTAGCTGGTCTCGAGGCTGATGGACTCCCGACAAAGACTTATTACATAGTGATGACAAGGTTACACCTAATTAGAATATGATGGTGGCTTCGGTGTTGATTTTCGCCCAAAGAGATGATCCCCAACAAAAAATTTGTGTTTTTTCCTTCATCAGCACAAAGTTACCACACAAGTGTTACTGTTGACTCTGGTAAGAGGTTTTTTATTTTTTTATTTTCTACCACAGACGTGGCCACACATTTACAATGCTAACCAATATATATAAATATTTTCTTCTGTCCTCCTATGGACAGGGTGAAAGATCTGTTAAAGATAGGTCAGGGGATTTATTGAACAATCAACCACAGAAGGTGATTGTTGTGGAAGAGTGGGAGAGCATGTATGACAGATGCTGTTGACGGAGACACTCCACGGAGAGAGTAGGTGTTGCTGGGAGACTGCAGGGAGAGTGTATAGGTGCTGCTGGGAGACTGCAGGGAGAGTGTGGGTGTTGCTGACGGAGACATTGCATAGAGAAAGTGTCGGTACACTTAACCCCCGTAGTCAAAGGGATTAAGTTAATCGTAGAGTGAGGTGTACCCGAACTAATAAATGTCTAGATTTTTCCTTGTTTCGTTTTTTTCTATATTTTACGTTTCACTTTTGAAAGGTGAAATTTGAAATTTCCTTTGAAATTAAGCCAACCTACCACTGAGCCAGCCAACTCTTCAGAGGCTGCATGGCGTTTAACCTTTGAAAGGCGAAACGCCATGAAACCTCTGAAGGGTCAACTAACACAACACCTGTACCTACTATTAGACTGTTTTACAGGAACTTCTTTTCGACGGCTCATAAAACGGAGGAAAGTGTCCTGAAAGATATTATTAATAGGAACGTTATCCCTACAGACAAAAATCAGAAAATACAATTGACAATTTACTACAAAAAAAAAAAAAACGGCCAATCTACTCATGAAAAACTCTCCAGACACTAAACACAACGCCTTGAAGGAAGCCAACGTCGTCTATGCTTTCACATGTCCACTTGGGGACTGTAATCCCAAAGACCTCAGTATATAGGCAAGACAACAACGTCTCTTTCTAGGCGATTAACAATGCACAAACAACAGGGGTTCATCAAGGAACATATAATCTCTTCTCACAACCAGACCATCACCAGAGAAATCTTAACAAGCAAAACAAAAAAAAATCATTGATAGATACAGCGATAGCAGGAGACTCGACATCAGCGAGGCACTACACATCAAAAAGTCAACACCAGCAATCAACAGTCAATTAATCCATAACTATATTCTACCCACATCAAGACCCCGAACCAACACAGAAGCAGCAAGAGAAAATATAGGCCAATAGTCCTTCTGTAGTTATTTTAATCTTATGTTTTCATATCCAATTTATACCCATTGATTCGTGTTATGTCACCTCACCCAAAACATTTGTGTCATATCACCTCAGTCAAAACGAATATAAGCATGATATATGATATGTGTAAACCAGTCTTTGAAAATGTAAGAAGCACTTACGAAAAGCTTGTAGGCGTCATACCAAAAATAAAAATGTAAAAAACGAATTTTCGAGAGTTAATTTTTCAATTACCCTCGACAGTGAAGACAAACGTAAGAAATATTGAGAAGATTCGTGTTAGAATGAATAATCTTACCCTTTCGGTCATATTCAACAACATATGTTTACAAGAAAGACTGCTACCAAAGTATATATATATATATATATATATATATATATAAATTGCCCAGCCAGCTTGGGTCAGGAAGAATTCCTAGTGGTGAAGTGGCAGGGAGTGCACGGAGTGAGGGCTCGTCCTCCTTTGGTATAGTTACCAGGGGTTTGGAGGGGGGAAGGGGTGTTGGATGTAGGACTTAGAACTTGCCTGGGCCTGCTTTTAAGGCAGGAAGAAGACCAGGGGATGGGAATTCAGCGGGGTACTCGGGTTAGGGAGCGAGGGAGGTTGGATTTGGGTGGCATGGTGGGCATTGTGTAGGGGGAAGGAAGGATTTGTGCTTGGGGTGGGTGGAGCTCCTTTATCACATATGTGATATACAATGTTCTGAATTACGCCTTACACAGGTTCCTGAAGGCTGTTCTGATGTTATTCAGCCTCGCGTATGACTCATAAGTAAATCAGGACTTCAGGAGACAGGTTTGTCTCCTGAAGTCTTCAGGAAACAGGTTTGGTGTGATATCAACTCCTAGATCTTTATCTCTGTCCGTTTCAGGCAGTAATTCATCTCCCATTCTGTATTATATATCTAGACTCCTTTTTCCACCGCCTGTTTTCATTACCTTACATTTACTCGGTTTGAACTTTAGTAGCCATTTGTTGGACCATTCATTCAGTATAGGTCATCTTGTAGCCTCATACTATCTTCCTCTGTTTTAGTCCTCATAATTTTTACATTATCAGCAAACAATGAGAGGATCGATTCTATACCCTCTGGGAGATAATTTACATATATCAGAATCAGTATAGGTCCAAGGACTGAACCCTGCGGGACTCCACTAGAGACGCCTTGCCAAATTGAGGCCTAACCCCTCTCACTGACTAGTTGTCTTCTGTTGCTTAGGTACTCTCTTATCCAATGGAGTACCTTCTCTTTCACTCCTGCCTGCATCTCCAGCTATTTTACTAGCCTCTGTGTGTGTGTGTGTGTGTGTGTGTGTGTGTGTGTGTGTGTGTGTGTGTGTGTGTGTGTGTGTGTGAGCGTGAGGGGTTGGTGCATGCAGGCGTGCGTGTATTTTGTATGCGCATTTGTTCGTGTGTATTTGTGTGTGTACGTGTACACCCTTTTGTTTTCACCTATTTGTGCCTGAAAATATTGGGCTGTTAAATGGACCACGCCTATTCGTCCTTGTTTAGTGTAATTACTCCCGACCTATTTTATATATATTTTTTCTAACCATCCCTAAGATGCATCCCACAACAGATGTCTAACTCCCAGGTACCTACTTATGCTATGTGAACAGTACTATCAGAAGAAGGGAAGGGAACTATCACTAGAAAACATCAAGCCATTATGACTAAAGAGCACTTGGATGGGGTCAGGTTTAAGATTTGGGATGGACCGGGGAATGGAATAGTTCCCAGCCACTTGGACGGTCAGGAATTGAACGCCGACTTGCGTGAAGCAAAATTTCGCTCTGCTGTCCAGCTTAAGTAGTTGGGAACCATCAGATGCAAGGAAACGCTTTCCAAACGCTTCTGTTTTGCCTTGGAGATCAAAAGCGCAATCAGCGGTTGTGAGCCTACGACGTAGCTCAATGCACCACAGGACTCATATGCGTGTCTGAAAGAGAGAGAGAGAGAGAGAGAGAGAGAGAGAGAGAGAGAGAGAGAGAGAGAGAGAGAGAGAGAGAGAGAGAGAGAGAGAGAGAGAGAGAGAGGGGAAGTAATAACTTCTGATGCAGGAAATGCCACATTTATCATAATTATAAATCTACCATAGAGCGTGATCAATACTTCACCCATGTCTCACCTGCTCCGCGGGTTACACAGGAAGAAGAGTCAAACTCCGTAAGTCAAAAGCCACAATCCCCAAGTCACAAAATACAAGCCATAATTAACAAGCCCCAAGCCTTCAGAGGCTTGGGGCTAATGTTAACAATTATTAACAAGCTCCAAACCATAAGTAAGTCCAAACCAGCAATGCAAGAGTACAAGTCACTAGCATAAGTAGCACGATATAACCAATAGGTTACAAGCCATAATCCATGTCACAAGATACTAACTATAACTCTAAGCTGCAAGCATAAGTACCAAACTAGAAGTTATAAGTCACAAGACACAAGCTCTAAGTTACAAACCACAAACAATAATTCCCCAAACCACAAGACGTAAGTCACAAGCCATCAGCCAAAAGACAATCTCCATAATTCCTATGATACAAGGCATATTTCAGAAGGCCTACAAGCTTCAATTCACACGATATATATATATATATATATATATATATATATATATATATATATATATATATATATATATATATATATATATATATATATATATATATATATAGGGGTACCACCACTGGTGCAATTATAGGGACCCACAGCCTCAGAGAAGGGAACACAGAGCATTCAGGGAAAAACTTGCCATTTAACTCTGAATACGTAAGAGTGTTCGCTTCTCCTACCACCCCCCTTTTTTATGGTGTACACTTTATTATGCAAAGTTATACAGTTACATATCTGATTTTAAGTTACAGTTACATACATATCTGATATATATATATATATATATATATATATATATATATATATATATATATATATATATATATATATATATATATATATATGCTAAAAGTCAGAGTCTACAAGCTACAAAATACAAGACACATGCAAAAAGTTCCAGAACACAAGTCAGGAGCAACAGATTTTCTCAGAAACAGATTTTTCTCAGGAGCAACAGATTTTTTTTCAGAAATATTTTTTTTTTTAATATTTTTATCTCTGTATTTACTGAAGAGGAATTTAACACTATGCCTTCAGCCAAACAAGTCTATGTGGGTGGGGACGAGGATAGGTTGACTAGTTTAGCAGTTACCACGGAGGATGTTATTGCCTAATTGACCACCCATACGCAGTATGGGTGGTCAATTAGGCAATAACATATGCAGTAGATGTGTGGACACTCACACGAGCTGCAGTAGATGCAGCTCGTGTGGGTGTCCACACGACACCCACGTGCGTGTGGGTGTCCATCCAAGTGAGGATAGACTTGGATGTTATTGTCTTTTATTATATTAAATGTTACCGTCCAGAATTATGTCCATCTAAGTGAGGATGGACGTCCACATCCTCACTTACGGAATCCTCCTCGATAGGGAGCGGTGGGAATAATCCTCCTCACGGAAGAGGTTTAGAGGCGCGACGGCAGGCGCAGAGCACCCAGCAACCTGATGGCCCAAGAGGCCACAACGATAACATGTCCGAGGCTGGTGGGCGTAATACACCCAAACGTAATAGCCCAGGAGCTTCATGGAGGTGTGTGAATGTTCATTCACACACCCTTGAGCGTTCCCGAGGAGAACAGGTGGAACCGCACACTGACAACAGCTCGAAACTGGCCAAAATAACCCCGCAGCAGTCCCTCCGGAAACTACAAGGGCGCCCCATGAACGCTTACATATGTACTCACCTAGTTGTGTTGTGTATATGTGATGGCACCACTCTGATCCGAGATAGTCACAATGCCTTCACCTTCCGGCAGGGGTAAGCTCCGCCCCTCGTGACGACATAAAAACATCCGGTATGCCTCCTCCACCGTAAACTTGATAATTGCCCAGCGCGCAGTCACCAATTCAATGCCACAAACTTCCATCACAGGTACCCGAAGCATTTCACACAGCACGAGCTCCACCTCAGGATAGCCAGCTCGCCCAAAAAACTCTAGGCCCACAGATTGAGCCTGCAGAATAGGGGGGAAGGGGACCCCCCATGGAGCTGACACGCCAAACAGCACCCTCCCTCTACCAACTCCAGGCAACAACTGGCAGGTCAGGTGGACTCGTCTGAACCCCCTGGTGGCCAGCGAGGCCAGTACATTGAAAATAGTAAACGATGGTTTAAGGGATTAAGAGAAATTAGGTCCTTTCCAGTGTGAGGATCACGTCACATTGGCATTGTCTGTGTCATGTCAAATCTTATCAGGCGTGACATCTTATTATAACAAAGGAATTCCAGATATATATGGATACCATGCCTACAAGAGCTCAGAGTATGACCAAGGCATGGTCTGATCACTTGATGCATACCTGAGGAATCGGCATTTTGTAAATTCGGAGAATGTCACGTCGAAGACGTGACTGGTCGTACCGGCATTCTGGCCAGGACTTGGGAGCTGAGAGTGACTCAGAAAGATGGGTCCGAGGAGTCCTTGTTGGAGTACTAGAGAGTCCAGGGCCCCAGAGCTATGGACCAGCTCATTCGACTAAGTTCATCTCTTGTACATACGTATTAGTGTCAACGAGGAAGTGAGGTCTTGCTCTCAATGCCCCGCCTTCTAGCCATGTGCTTAATGCAGTTCAAGCTGTGTAAGTATGGGTGAGTAATGACTGATTAATCCACGGACGATTTAAGTAAATTTTTAAATAGTATTATGGATGTTAGTGGTAAGTTATGTGGACCAGTTAAGATACATTGTGTGGACTAGTTTGGGTCCAGGTATGAACCCGTTATAGTCCAGTGAGTGGATCGGTATCGTCCAGGATTATGCCACATGATTAATTAATGTTAAGGATTTATATTTAATATATATATGTAATGAATATCAAATATATTTGGACTTTAGTAACCTTTGCTTGTAAATTAATGTGTGTGTGTGTGTCATGAGCCGAATGGTACATCTCAGAGAGACTGGTTGAAGTTTGTTGATTTATGTTAACATGGGGAATGATAATAACATATCTGTAACTAAATATATGCATTACACTAAATTTGCAAATCCCCGTTTTGATAAGTGGTGATCACATTATGTTGTGTCAGCGTTTACACAACATGTCCTACTTTCTCTCAACTTAATGCGTCTATCCTTGTCCATCTTGTTTATTCCCCTCAGTATCTTGTAAGTTGTGATCATGTGTTCTCTGTTTTTCTCTATTATTATGTTGTGATATATAGTCCGTTAAGTTATTCTTCTGGCATAGCCCTCTTGGTTTTGGCACTAATCTAGATACAAACCTCTGCATATTGGTGCTTCACGAGGTGTGGATTAAAGACCGGTACTGCGTTTTCAAGTAATGGTCTATCATAGTTAGCTGTATATTGGTGGTGGTAAAGACAGTAGGGGTGGCGAGCTCGAGAGAGATGGTATTAGTGGAGATATAGAGGAGGAGCAGGTGGAGACAGTGGTGGTGAGGACAGTGGCAGGGGTGGAGAGTGTGTTGGGTGCTTTGGCGATAATGGAGGACGGGGGTTAGTGGATATAATAATGATGATGGAGATAGTGAAGGGAACAGGTGGAGAGTGGTCGAAATGGTGATGAATATAGTAGTGGTGGTGGTGGTGGTAGCGGCATTGGTGGTATCTAGGGATCGCTTGGCATCTTCCGTGCGTGGTTCCTGTGCCCTGTGCCAGCGCCCCCTCCCTTCCCCCGGGTCGGGATGAGAGTGGCACGGCTGGTTACCTGCTCGCTCGTCCGGCACTGATACGTGGTCAACAGCGATGGCTCCATTGTTAGCCCCTCTGGCCCGTTCCTCTGTTGTTGGCCTCTCTTGTGTACACTGAGTTTTGTTTGATCTTTTTGGATGCCATACCCTGCTGCCGTTACTGATGGCAACACCTCTTTTTGAATGACGGTTAGGAACAGGTTAGTTGTTAGTTTGGGTTATTTTGTTGCATAATATTTATTTCTCGCTTACGGTGATGAACTTGTACTTGGCTTAAAGTAGGCGTGTGTCTGAAAACAATATTTCTGACGTCTCTGTTACTCATTTGCGTCTCTTGCTTTTATCTTTAACCCCTCGCTTTGCTGTTCTTAACTTTCAACAATGCTAAATTGTTTACTTGTTAATTTCCCTTAGAATCTTTTATATTATTATCATGTTCTCCCCTTATCTCTCCTTTACTCGTGCTTCCGCGTGTTGCTGCTGCTTCCCTTACCTGTTGCGTAATCCATATACACAATAAAAGTAGTGAATATGATTATTATATTGTTACTGTTCCAGCCGATCGCTCTGTCCGGCTTTACCTGTGTCTGAACTATCTTTGACTGTACACACCTAGTTGTGCTTGCGGGGTTTGAGCTTTGGCTCTTTGGTAAGATAATACGGGTAATAATATTTAAATATGGTACAGTTGAACTGTAGACTTAAACAAATTGACATCACCTCTTGTTATTGGAAGCTCGACGACTGCATTGTCGAATTCACACAACACAGACTGTCTTTAGATTAAATTTTGGTAAAGATAGGTTAGGTTAGGTTTGGATTAGTTGGGATGAATTAGGTAAGGTTAGGAGACGTTACCTTAACCACTGCACTGCGCAAAGCGCCTTTAGGCGCTCAGAGAGTTGTGCTTTTTGTTTTTTAATTTGGCTATATTTTAATGTTTTTTAATGTTTTCATTACTATTTGTGTTTTGAAATGGAAATAGTTGACTTTGGAAACATTTTGACATTAAATTTACCTGAACATTTGTAAAAATAACAAAAATATGTCCTTGACAATTGCACCAAGACGTTTTTGCCGAAAATAGGTGAGCAGTGCAAGGGTTAAGGAAAGATAGATTGGGATATGATAGGCTATTTGGGCAAACCCGAATAGTTGGTACTATCCAACTAAATTTCCTTAACTAAAGGTTACGAAATCTGAATGGATACAGCTGTGGACCCGAGAACTAAACTACAATGTCAAACCCCTAACCTGTGTGTGTTATCTCAAGGAAATTGGATAACGGGCAGATGCTGAAACGGCATATAGTAGACTTAATAGAGGAAAATATATTGTTTAGAAAGACTGGGTCCAAGAGCTAATAGCTCGATTCTGCAGATACAAATAAAAATAAAAATAGTAAATACACCCACAGGAGCGCGACTGTGGACAGCGTTCTGGATTCGCGGTCCAAGAACACAGCTTTGATACCCATCCAAGACAGAGACATATGAACAGTTTTTGGGATGTGATGTCTCGTTCAACTAGCAGTAAACTGTTACCTGGGTGTTAGACATCAGCTGTGTGCTGCATCATGTGGATGTGTTTGTGTGTCATATAGAGAAATATATGTAGTAGAAATGATAGAAAAAATTAGGTCGAGAGTTAGATATTAGACAACCGCAGTTAGAAAGGTGGTGTTCAAGAGCCCTCAGGCACAAATAGTAAATACACACACACACACACACACACACACACACACACACACACACACACACACACACACACACACACACACACAGGGCCTCGTAGCCTGGTGGATAGCGCGCAGGATTCGTAATTCTGTGGCGCGGGTTCGATTCCCGCACGAGGCAGAAACAAATGGGCAAAGTTTCTTTCACCCTGAATGCCCCTGTTACCTAGCAGTAAATAGGTACCTGGGAGTTAGTCAGCTGTCACGGGCTGCTTCCTGGTGTGTGTGTGTGTGTGTGTGTGTGTGGTGTGGAAAAAAAAAAAAAAAAAAAAAAGTAGTTAGTAAGCAGTTGATTGACAGTTGAGAGGCGGGCCGAAAGAGCAAAGCTCAACCCCCGTAAAAACACAACTAGTAAACACACACACACACACACACACACACACACACACACACACACACACACACACACACACACACACACACACACACATTCATCCAATCACTACGGTGACCAATTCAAATATCACAACATTCGGCTCGCTACTGGCTGGAGGTAGGGCGACTGCTGTGTGTCACTTTGCACGATACAGTATTTGATGATTTTTGGATGTAAACCAATTTGAAGATTTTGTTCCTGGGAAAAATTGATGGTGAATAATTTTACAGTTTCCATTTCTTGGATCATGACCTAAATCCCAACATAAAAAAGTGCACTCATCAGAGTGCATACAGCTATCATGGTAAACATGTCTTTTGGATCGGTCTTCCACTTGTGTCAATAATATGCATAGAAAATTAAGGTAAGTGAGACGAATCAACTGCCTTGTAGACTACAAAATGTATTATATTTTCTGTTTTTAGCCAGAAGTCATTTATATTCATATCAAACTAACCGTCATATAGACTGACCAAGATAACAATGACTGTTACAGTCTTATACGTGTACGGAACGCCTCAAGCTCTATGTTTGCGTGATCAAATCTCTTCCTATTCATCAGTCCTTACGCCTGGTGACCTGTGCCAACCAATCGCTGGCTCTCCGTGTGTCCTGAAACAAGCGCCTTTGATCTACACCTGTGGCGGGCGGTCTCCTGCTGTTCTCCTGATGACCCTCCTGCTGCCCTGCCGTAACTACTGCTGGCTGTGTATTGATCTCCGGGACACATTACCGTGACAGATACAGGCCACCCCTACTCTGCGGGGAACTTATTCGCGGGATCTTAGAAGAGAGGGGAAATATGATGCTTTGGTGAATAGGGCGGACAGGGTCTGTAGGGGTGTATTATGTAATATGTTGGATTGAGAAACATTGCTTGCGTTGAGTGGAGGATTTATTCTGTATCTGATATAGGGTACAGAAATTGTTGATTTGAGGGGTTTCAATTGTTTTGTGCTAGGATGCAAATCTGTCTTGGGTGTGGGCTTAGCTGTATTGGGTGTGGGAATAGCTGTATTGGAGCAAATAGCTGTCCTGGGATATTATAACAGCTCTCTGTTACGGGATATTATTGTCTTAGTGTGGCAGCTGCTTTTGGTGGAGATGCAGTAAAATTAAGAGAATATTTAGGCTGTGATGAGTAGCGAAGTGTAGGTTGTGTGGTATTGGTATATCCCATGTTGCGTTGGTAGGTTAGATTCTTAGATGGCATGGGGTTGTTGTTGTTGTTGTTGTTTTAGATTTAGCTACTAAGAACGAAATGCCCATGTAGCACGGTCTATAGTGAGCCCCATAATTGAGTTCGGTTATTCCCGATAACCTTGTTACTGTGATATTTGGGTCAAAGTTTTAAATGGAGGTGGGGTTTCCTCCTTTACCCCTGTTTCTTTTTCGCTTCTGTTTTATTTTTCAATTTCTTTTCTTTATTATGCACCCCATACCCATCCCGTGTGGGGGGGGGGGGGGGTGTAATGTTTTAGCGCACTGGTTTTAGTCTTGTTTTAATAACATTATCTTGGTGGCGGAGGTAGATGCAGAATGTTCACTAGTGTGTCCTATTCTTCAACTACTTTTCTAATCATTGTAGTCGCTGTGGAATTTGCATCTAATGCAGCTACTGTCGTTGGATTAATGTTAAGTTTGATGTGCAGGGCTTCAGTTGCTTCACATTTCAGTAAGTAGTACAATAGTGGCGTCTCTGCATATGTTTCACAGATATGACACTCTTTAACTATTAATTTATTACTTCCCAGCAGCATTTGTAACCATGTCTGAATCTGTTTATGTCTACTGCAATATATGATAGTTAATAGGAGCAATATATGATAGTTAATCTGCATGTTTGCTGTTAGTGTGTTAGGGATGTAGGTAGAAGTTAGAGTGGCGAATGTGTTGTACATAATTGTGCTCTGTGTTGTGGCGTTGTCTTCGGGGGTGTTACGTGCAGTTGTGTTGTACGTGTTGTGTTATGTGTAGTTGTGTTGTACGTGTTGTGTTATGTGCAGTTGTGTTGTCCGTGTTGTGTTATGTGCAGTTGTGTTGTCCGTGTTGTGTTATGTGCAGTTGTGTTGTACGTGTTGTGTTATGTGCAGTTGTGTTGTCCGTGTTGTGTTATGTGCAGTTGTGTTGTACGTGTTGTGTTATGTGTAGTTGTGTTGTACGTGTTGTGTTATGTGCAGTTGTGTTGTACGTGTTGTGTTATGTGCAGTTGTGTTGTACGTGTTGTGTTATGTGTAGTTGTGTTGTACGTGTTGTGTTGTACGTGTTGTGTTATGTGTGTTGAGTGTTTTGTACGACAGTGTGTTACTGTGTTTTATACTGTGTCCTTAGAGATTATGTTTTGTGTATTTGGGTGTGTGTGTTGGTTTTTGGTTATATAGAAGACTTTGTGTGTATCTCGTGAGGTTGTGTGTGTGTGTGGCTGTAATGTGTTATGTGTTGTTGTATAATTTATATTGTATGTTATTGTAGAATACTTTTTTTAGCGTTTTGTTGTGAAGAGTGTTGTATGTGATTGTATTTAGTGTATGTTGTGTGCTGTTATATAGTGCGTTGTGTGTGGTTGTGTCGTGTGTGGTTGTGTTGTGTGTGATTGTATTGTGTGTGGTTGTGTTGTGTGTGGTTGTGTTGTGTGTGGTTATTGTGTGTGTAGTTGTCGTGTGTGTGAACTTTGACCCAGTTCAATAACAGGAAGAACAGTGTTGGCTTTCGGTCAGTTGGATCTACTTTTAAAATCCATAAAGTGACAGGTACGTGGTACCTCAAGGAGGGGGGAGGTACCTGGAGCCCAGTGAGGAGGGGGGTACCTGGAGCCCAGTGCGGAGGTGGTATCTAGAGCCCAGTGAGGAAGGGGTGCCTGGAGCCCAGTAAGGAGGGGGTACCTGGAGCCCAGTGAGGAGGGGGTACCTGGAGACCAGTGAGGAGGGGGTTCCTGGAGCCCAGTGAGGAGGAAGTACCTGGAGCCCAGTAAGGAGGGGGTACCTGGAGCCCAGTAAGGAGGGGGTACCTGGAGCGCAGTGAGGAGGGGGGTACCTGGAGCCCAGTGAGGAGGGGGTACCTGGAGCCCAGTGAGGAGGGAGGTACCTGGAGTCCAGTGAGGAGGGGGGTACCTGGAGCCCAGTGAGGAGAGGGGTACCTGGAGCCCAGTGCGGAGGTGGTATCTAGAGCCCAGTGAGGAAGGGGTGCCTGGAGCCCAGTAAGGAGGGGGTACCTGGAGCCCAGTGAGGAGGGGGTACCTGGAGACCAGTGAGGAGGGGGTTCCTGGAGCCCAGTGAGGAGGAAGTACCTGGAGCCCAGTAAGGAGGGGGTACCTGGAGCCCAGTAAGGAGGGGGTACCTGGAGCGCAGTGAGGAGGGGGGTACCTGGAGCCCAGTGAGGAGGGGGTACCTGGAGCCCAGTGAGGAGGGAGGTACCTGGAGTCCAGTGAGGAGGGGGGTACCTGGAGCCCAGTGAGGAGAGGGGTACCTGGAGCCCAGTGAGGAGGGGGGTACCTGGAGCCCAGTGCGGAGGTGGTATCTAGAGCCCAGTGAGGAAGGGGTGCCTGGAGCCCAGTAAGGAGGGGGTACCTGGAGCCCAGTGAGGAGGGGGTACCTGGAGCCCAGTGAGGAGGGGGTTCCTGGAGTCCAGTGAGGAGGGGGGTACCTGGAGCCCAGTGAGGAGAGGGGTACCTGGAGCCCAGTGAGGAGGGGGTACCTGGAGCCCAGTGAGGAGGGAGGTACCTGGAGTCCAGTGAGGAGGGGGGGTACCTGGAGCCCAGTGAGGAGGGGGTACCTGGAGCCCAGTGAGGAGGGGGTACCTGGAGCCCAGTAAGGAGGGGGTACCTTGGAGCCTAGTGAGGAGGAGGTACCTGGAGCCGAGTAAGGGGTAAGTGTGATGCGCCTGCAGGATTGTGCTCTATTAATATCTGAAGTGAACTTGAAAGCAGTAATAAATAATACGGTTAAGATTAATACCATTGGTCGAAACACTAATTTGCATGTTCCTTTAGTATTCATACGGCAAGATGGGCACATCGACGAGACAGATGACAGTCTCCAAATAATGAATTATACATTCATAGGTTGTTTGAAAATATTACAGATCGAAATTTATGGAGACAACAACATTTTTAACTTCATTAAACTGTCAGTCATTATTCATAGGAAGTCTAGAGCGAAAAAATAATATACGATGATAATGATGATTAAAGTGATGATTGTATTGACGTATTCTGATTCATGTTTCAGGCAAGGAATTAAAACCAGTTTGATTATTTTCAACAAAATTATAAGTAACGAACACAACAGTAGGCCTACTAACCTATTAATGATTAGCAGGTCGTATCGAGATCCGATCATTTTTACTCGTGTATTTATCTATCCCACCTGTAGAGCTTATTAAATGATTAACTCCGATAATAGTAATATAAATGTATTCCACCTTTGACCAGCTCTATTGTCAAACCATTATTTGCCAATATTCCTGTAACTCGTAATTTCCTCTGCCATAACCATTGTTACGAGTTCTGACCTGGAGTGACAATTTCAAGACCATGATTATCCACTTGATGATATCGATAATATGAGTTAGGTAATATTTACTTCAATTTATAAGAAAAATAGGTAATTGTAGTAATAAATTTGATTCCGAATTCTGTCCTGGCTTGTAAACCTTGTCCAGTGCGAACCCAACCCTGGGAGAGCCCTACCCTGTGAGAACCAATCCATAGGAGACTCATTCCCTTGGAGAACCATTCCTTAGGAGAATTGTTCCATGGGAGAAACATTTCCTGAGAGAACCACAATCTGAGACGACCGTACCCAGACACAACCCTGCCCATGGACAGCCTTGTCCGCAGAAACGTCCCAAGAGAAAACTTTATCCCAGGAGTGGCTCGCCTAGTGAGATGATTTTACAATGATTTTGAGTGGTGAATATAATGACAATAATTAAAATAATGACAACTTAATATTTAACGTCCATCAGAGTTGATAAGTAAAGCTACTGGTAAACAAACTCAAGCTAAGTCACAAACCAAACTAAACACAAGCACAGACGCAAACTAAACTCAAGCAAAAACACAAACCAAACTAAACACAAACACAGTCACAAACTAAACACAAGCCCAGTCACAAACTAAACTAAACACAAACACAGACTGTTACGGTATCGACACCATCGCTGGAGTATGGAGTGGCGATTTCAGCGCCATCTATGGGTCTACACTACAACTCCTCGGTACTGGGTGCTACGCAGACAACTCCATCTGCTGGTGGTGGTGTGGTATCGGTGAAAGGCCCCGGTTTCTTACCTCGGTTAGAAGAGGAGGTCGATGATGATGACCTCTTGTGGGTGGCATATCGAAATCAACGCTATCTATGTTGTGGCTACAATTTACAATTTCAATTCCCTAGTGGAAGGGTGTTATCCTACAGGCATCCAGTGTACTGTCCGTCTAGTTAATGACATTTTATGTTCACAGAGGTGACATAAGGAGGCGACTGCACCGAGTAAGGAGGGGGTAGTCACCTTGGGCAGTCCAAGAACTCTTTGACTTGGTCCTGTGAGAGGACAAAGTAGCCGCCGTCGGTTATAACAGTGTGATAGCTCCTAGTTTATGCAGAGTTGGAAGGGCTGACGTGCCCGGGATTAGCCAGGAAGAGTTACATGACGACAGTGGTGTGTCTGTTAAGAAGTGCTGCTAGCGAGCTGCTAGAGACTTCTGCCAGGGTGTTAGCTACCTCTGTATGTGATTGTTTGAGACTCCAGTTAGCGTGTTGCTGAAGCCCTCTGCCAGTGTTTCTGGAGAGTGGATGTGGAGTATTGGAACACGGTGATGACACAATGTTTGGACTGGCACATGTTGATGAAGGTGAACTCACTGGTGATTACCATTGAGCGTGGACGACGCATACCAGGACGTAGTGGACTTGCCGGGATTTAATGAACACTGCAGATCAATTGAGTGTCCTGGGTGAAAGCGACACACGCTGTAAATATGTGTAGTAATACTTAAAGATATATACATTATATATAATATATATATATATATATATATATATATATATATATATATATATATATATATATATATATATATATATATATATATATATATATATATATATATATATATATATTGGTGAAGGTGTAATTGCGTATTGTTTATCCCCTCCTTTATTCCTTGCACTGTTACTTGCTACCACCAATTCTTAAAAACTTATCATCGACATGAGGTAGCATCAGCGAAGAAGAGGTTATAAGACACGTTAACAGAAAGAGGCCGGTTACTGGCCGTAACCGTATACCACATATGTCAGAACAATTCTGGAGTATGCAGCTCTAGCCTGGAGTCCATACTTAATTAAATCAAGACGAAGTTAGAGAAGACCCGAATGAATGCACCAGACTTGTCTCAGAGCTGAGGGGGGTATGAGTTACGAGGAAAGGCTACGGGAATTAAACCTCACGTCCTTGAAAGACAAAAAAGTCAGGAGAGACATGATAATCACTTTAAAAATTCTCAGAGGAATTGACAGGAGTAGAGACAAATTATTTAAGCCTGGTGGAACACGAACAAGGGAACACAGGTGGAAACATAGTACTCATACGAGCCACAAAGACATTAAAAATATTTTTTTCAGTGTCAGAGTAGTTAACAAATGGAATGCATTAGGAAGTGATGTGGTGGAGGCTAACGCCATCCCAGTTTCTCAGGAATCTGTACAACAGTTGATTGACATTTGAAAGGAAAGAACAAAGAGACGAAGTCCCCGCAAGCACAATTAGGTGAGAACACACACAATATTTTTGCCTTTCCCATCCACAAACATACAGCAAACAAACTAGGAACATTCATTCGCAAATACAAATGACGCGTGGAATGTAATCTGAACGAGACGCCACGACAGTAATATGCAAAATTCCAATGTAATTGAGCCATTAGTATTGTGGAGTGCACTGTCTAGGACGCCATCCACAAGGGGAGTGTCGATGGGCTTAGTCCCGACCAGTGAAGAGAAGCAATCATGTTCCGGGAGTATTTGAATCAAGTCGAGAGAAAAGTTTGAAAAGTTGTAATAAGTCGTTTAATTCGTTTAGTTTAAGCAGACTGATTTTATGGTACTCTTGCATGAAGATAGTGTCAAGTTGTGGTAAACTCAAATGGTCCAGGGAATGAAGTAGCGGAGGCAGAATCCAAAAATTAAATCAAAAGCAGATTTGATAATGATTTAAAACTAAGCTGAGTAGTCAAGTGAATATTTGGAGGCGAACCCCATGGGGTAAAACCCAATCCCCAAAAGTGCAGATGCGTAAAGGCAGAAGAGAAAATAATCATACTAGAGGCAAGACAAAAAACAATTGTTAAACACAATGTAAAACACAATGGCACGAGGAGCAATGTTTGTTTTAAAATTACTGTCTATGGTTGTGAGTCTTTGCCTAATGGCGGCTTCCGCCAAAATGTACTCATATTTCACAAAATGTACAAGAACAAGTACAAATTCAATACCATTCTTATTTATTTTAAACAGTGACGAAAACTTCTGCAAATGCTAGAGTTTAATCTTAACATGATTTTCTTCCACCAACACGCGCTAATTAGTTGCATATTGTTATTATTTGTGTCCCCAAAATGCCCCGCTGGTCCGATAAAAACCGGTGATTTATCCTGGTTATTACCATTAGTATAACTAGGAAAATATTACGCTCATTACCCCTGCATGCAAAATGTATGCTGTTATTATTGCTCGCAATTGCCCTCTATTATTCTTGTAATTTATTGTAGTTTTGCTTCGGTCTTTATTCTGACATCTCTCTCTCTCTCTCTCTCTCTCTCTCTCTCTCTCTCTCTCTCTCTCTCTCTCTCTCTCTCTCTCTCTCTCTCTCTCTCTCTCTCTCTCTCTCTCTCTCTCTCTCTCTCTCTCTCTCTCTCTCTCGCTCTCTCTCTCTCTCTCACTCACAGAGAGAGAGGGAGAGAATATATAAGAATATATTAATGTGTGTATATATATATATATATATATATATATATATATATATATATATATATATATATATATATATATTTATTTATTTATTTATTTATTTATTTATTTATTTATTTATTTATTTATTTATTATTTATTATTATTTATTTATTTATTTATTTATTTATATATATTCGAGAGAGATATGTAGCGAAGGAAGAGGGGGGGGGGGATTTTTGAAGGGAGGGAATGAGAAGGGGGAATGAAAGAGATGGAAGGAGAGAGGGAGAGACTATGTGGAGAGGTGGAAGCGAACAGGATAAAGGGAGAGATGAGAGAATATGAGAGAGGGCTAAGAGGGACTAGAAGTGAGAGAGGAGAGGAGAAGGGAGAGAGGGGAGAATGTTGGAGTGGGGAGAGATAGAAAGAGAAGGGAATAGGGAAAGAGGGGTTTACGGGTTCACCATAGCCCGTGCTACATGGACATTTCGTTCTGAGTAGCTAAATCAAAAACAACAACAACATGTAAGAGGGATATGAGAGGGGAAGATTGGGAGAGAGAGGGAATGGGAAAGGGAGAGAGAGAGACCCGGTACCCCCACTATGGTAAGACTATGACTATGGTACCCCCATAGTTAATACATCAAAGTATCAGAGAAACTCTACAGAACTATGGATGCTTGCAGAAGTATACAATAAAGATAACAATTCAGAAAAATAAAGTAAGATGGACAGGGATACATAGGATAGAAGGAAGGGGAATAGGGAGAATACCCCATGCCACCCACACCTCGCACATCACGGGGGATCGGGGTAAATATGACACTAAATGACACAATACAATTTATCCCTGGGAAACTCGGAGCTCTGTGCCAGCGGTTGCTCCTGGCCTGGAGGGAGGGGAGGAATGGGGAACAAGATTGAGGGATAGATGGACTGGAGGAAGAAAAGGGAGAATAGGCAAGGGGAAGTGAGAAAGAGGAGGGAGAGAAAGAAGGTGAAGAAAAGGAATTTGATGAGAAAGTGGGAGAAAGACTGTAGAAAAGAGTACAAGAAAAAGGAATATCAGATAAAGGAAAGGAGAGGAGTGAGATGGGAGGAAGAAGTTAGGCAATGTGTTTGAAGAAGGAACTACAAGGGAAGAGAATGAAAGGTAGATAACGTAAAGAAGGGAGAGGAGGAGAAAAGCGGACTTTATTAGAGCAGATGTTAAGGAAAAGTATATGAAAATCAGGAATAGATGAATTAGGTGTGTAAGCGGAGAAAAGAAAAACAAACATGTGCAAGTAAGGGAAAAAGAGATTCGAGACAAAGGACAAAAAAGAAATAACGATGAGAGGGTGTGTTACAAGATAAAGAGAAGGAAATGTATATGACCCTCCCTATGGAATAAGATCGATTTAGGTTCAATTCGCGAAAAGAAGAGCTTGACAGTAGTCGCCAACTACAGATAAGTTTCACTGATAACAATTATTAGCAAAATTCATATGACAATAATCTCAAAATAAATGACAGCTTTCCTCGATCATCGGTTATTGTGTAGTCGTCAATATAGTTCCAGGAAAGGTCGTTCTGCTGCTGATCTCTTCTTGACACTTTCCATTAAGTGGCGTCAGTTACTAGGATGAATCCAAGATCGTTTAGTTTTGTTGTTTCGCTTGAGAATACACATGCTTAAGTCTTACGTATGGCGCCAGGGGCTGCCGTACTTAAGTATATGAAAGTTCAAGCACTTAGTATCTCAGGATTCATTTAGCAGCTAATATGGGACTGCATTCAAGAATTGACTCGAAGAGTGTTCTTCAATAAAGCAGTATCTGAAAGCTACCAAATTAGTGCTAATGTGCTCCGTTGTGTAATGTGGTTGTTCTAATGATATGGAATGTCTGCTTCAGGGATCTTTATCTCTACTATACTACTATAATCTACGTACTCTACTACGTACTATAATCTTTACGTGTGCAAGAGAGGAAATGCCGACTGTTACGAGAATCATTAATCTCTATTTGAAGCATTTTCTCACTGGGACAGATGATGGCAGGCTTTATTTGCGTCAGAAACCACAGGCACTGATCATGAGTAGACTGCATGATATTAAACATGGGACTGGCATACGGACGAGAGAAAAAGAAATATAGTGCTTATTGATAGGGGTTGGAAGATGGGGTTTGACACTTCCATGGCCACGAAGACCCTTGTGCTGAACCTAACTAAAAAAGGGAGACAATGAACTTACAACCCTAAAATGAATTTCTTTCCCTTTCGACTCCAGAGACTGCAAAACCTTGTATGAAGCACAAGTTTACTCCCCTCATGATTACACGCTGCTCTTATGGATGGCTTGCCTCCCTAATTTATCCTAATTCTGGACAAGGTAGAGAACCGTGCAGAATTACAAATTTCTAGTCTTGACCCGTTCTGGTTGGACTAATTAGTAAATCAGATATTTCGCCACTGGAAAAATGTTGGTGGCTTCATTGTTATGTATAAAGTTAATGTTCTCAAGTTTCTCCACCTGATCCAGTTTCGCGGACAACCAGAATTCACCACCCACCACACACAAGGTGCTCATCAATCAACAGACTCTTTCTGGATTTGCTAATCTCAAGAAGACCACTAACGTTTGGAACACGATCACCCATTACCTGTGAACAGTCAACATACCATATGAAAGCCCTGGAACGCAGCTGGTTCTAGCTTCATCCTGTAACTAATATGAGAAAGAGCGAGATGTGAGGGAAGAAGGAATGTGAAAACAAGCACTGTAAAATAATAAACTGGTCGAAGAGATCTAATGACGATTAAATATAGAGGAGCATAACCTTAAATGGAGAAGGAAAAGAGAAGAGAAAGCTGTCTCTATCTCAGTCCATCTGTCCCACACCTGACTGACTGTCGTCCTTCCTGTTTCTCAGCCTCACATTTGACTGACTTTCCTTGTCATTCAGTTACACATCTGAGTGTCTCAGTCTCCCGGCTGACTCTATCCGTCAGTTTCTCAGACTCACACCTGGCTGACTTTCTCTCCCTCACACATTTGGTTGACTTGTTCACCCTCTCTCACACCTGGCTAAACGTATCTGTCAGTCTCACATCTGCTGTTTCTCCCTGTTCTATCTGCTCTGTTTCCAAATTTTCCACTCTTTCCTCTTCAAACGTCTCATTTTCTCCATATTGACTTACCGCTTTCTTAATATTTGTTCTACAGCACGTGCTACATGGAATTTTTGTTCCGAGTAAGTGAATTTAAAACAACTTATTCTTTTTTTCGAATTCTCAAAGCTTTTTACCCTCTCTTCCTGTACCTTTTCCTCTTCTACCACTCTTCCCTCCGCCGTCCCACTCCCCTCCCTGCTCCTCCCCAGTCCACCAACCAGCCGCGCAGGTAGTGCCTCGCTTCAGGCAGAGGAAGAAAAATTTCCGAATGAATCAAAACATGAAAGTCAATTAGAAAATCTGCAAACCGGGGGATTGATCGCAGGAGTAATTGTGGGCATGTTGCAACGCTGGGAGAGTGTTCTGGCCAAATTAATGGCCTCCATTATAGGTTTCAGATTGCTCGACACAAAGCAATAATTGAAATTAAATTTTAAGCTTTGATTTCAACAACGATCATAATTAATTTGGCTTTGTCCCGGCTCTGGGCTGGCCCCTCCTCTTCCAACACCTGTTTTGTTCTTGCGTGGCGTTTTTTGCGATAGATCTGTTCGCAATTTTGATTGGCTGCAGATGCTGCTAGGGAAGCAAAGGAAAACACCAGATATGCGAACGCGCACCAATTTGCTGACAATTTTGACAATGTGGAGTGGAGAGTTCTTAATAATAACAGGCTTCAGGTTCTGGTCGGTGCTGCATATGATGATGATGGTGCTCGGAAGTTAGCGTATGTATGCACCTAGCTCCACTCATCTAGTTGTTCATACTGGAGATGGGCTTCAGTAAACGACATTGAAGAGGTTTGGGAGCTTTGGGCGGACTTGTATCTACATTTAATGCTGTGTGGTATTGCTTGCTTTCACCTCTTCGCTTGTTAGCATATTTAATTTATTCACTACTCACATATACAAAATCAGTATAAAGTCTACGTTTGAATTCGTTTCTGCAATTTGCACATCTTCAAGTGACATGACATTTATTTTCTTAAGCCTTTCCTCGTAACTCTTACATTTCTGATCAGTGTGTAACACTAGCAAAAATCACTGCTGTTACCATTGTAACACGACTGAAATGTCACCACTGTGAGCAAATCCACGAGGGTCGTGACGATGGTTCGAACCTACGACCGAGAGGATTCCAGACGCTGCCTTAATCGACTGAGGTACGACATGGTAAAAGAATTGCAACCAGAAGTTCTATTGCCCTTACTTGGATCCTGCAGCCTCTCCGAGACACAAACCAGGGTTTTACACAATTTCCCCATGCACTCGAACTCTATCAATAAGCTGTTCTACTTCTTCGCCCTTACCTCATTATTTCTGTGTGTCACCACTTTAATAATCACTCACCATCAAGTACTGCTGTTATTGTACAACTATGGTAACACTCACTGTAATGGTTGCTACAACATGTAAACCTGTATGCTCTACTAATTACAGTGGTATAATGCCAAACAACTTAAAGAGTCCACCCTCGTAGCAGAAAATGCCAATCCAGTTATCAGGGAAAGGAAGGAAGGAGAAGGGGGGGGGAGGAGAAATGATCCAGGTGTTAAAGATACTGTGAAGATGTGAATTTTCTGAAGATATCGAAATATCGAAACTGCATTAGCCGTCTTCCAAATTGTTGGCAGTTCACCTGTTACCAGTGATTTGTTACACACCATGGCGAGTTGCTGGCTCAGAGCTTCTGCTCCCTCCTTCAGTATCCAAAGTGAAATTCCATCCAGGCCTATACCTTTTGTCACTTCCAAATCTAGCAGATGTTTCCTCACCTCCACACTGGTAATCACAAACTTATCTAGTGGTGTTTGGTTAGATCTCTTCCTATCTCTGGTACTTCCCCATTGCTCTACTGTGAAGACCTCCTGGAATTTCTTATTGAGTTCACTACTGATTGTATTGTGTGCGACACTCACGATGGTATTACGTGTGTGAGACACTCAAGAATGTTCTGTGTGTGTGTGTGACACTCACCATGGTACTGGGTGTGTGTGTGACACTCACCATGGTACTGGGTGTGTGTGTGTGACACTCACCATGGTACTGGGTGTGTGTGTGTGACACTCACCATGGTACTGGGTGTGTGTGTGACACTCACCGTGGTACTGGGTGTGTGTGTGACACTCACCGTGGTACTGGGTGTGTGTGTGTGACACTCACCATGGTACTGGGTGTGTGTGTGACACTCACCGTGGTACTGGGTGTGTGTGTGACACTCACCGTGGTACTGGGTGTGTGTGTGACACTCACCATGGTACTGGGTGTGTGTGTGACACTCACCGTGGTACTGGGTGTGTGTGTGACACTCACCGTGGTACTGGGTGTGTGTGTGTGACACTCACCATGGTACTGGGTGTGTGTGTGACACTCACCGTGGTACTGGGTGTGTGTGTGACACTCACCGTGGTACTGGGTGTGTGTGTGACACTCACCATGGTACTGGGTGTGTGTGTGACACTCACCGTGGTACTGGGTGTGTGTGTGACACTCACGAGTCCTTCACGTGCTGGTGATCCTTGTGACCGGTCACGCTGATTACACCATGAGAGACCAACATTATGGTGAGCCTCAACACGTGCTTCACCCCTACAAGGAGTCCACGGGAGGTCTCCGAGTGCCCATCATCCTCACTCCCCCTCAACACCCACGCATTCCCCTCCCCCACGTGTCCCTTCCCCCTACACTTCCCCCACCCCCTTCCCTCCCTCTCAGTCCATTTTCATTCCCCTCCAAGCTATGACCTCCCATTGTCCTTCTAGTAATTTGCCTGGGAGGATGACAAATGAAGTGGGCTCTTTATTAGGGGTGTGTAATGTATTAGCCGAGGGGTGGAGAGAGGTGTGGGTGAAGAGGTCGGCACGATGACTCCGTGGTCCTCTTTCCCGGCTGGTCTGTCTCTTAGTCAACCAAAGACGTAGACCAGCCCAGTCACCCGGCAGCCGCCCTGTAGCCCCCACCGAAAAAAGGGGGCAACAGGGCGCTTTCTCTCTTCTAATGAAACAGAAAATAAATTGGCAATTGCGTAAAATTGCGAGTCGGAGAACTTTTAGCAAACATTAATGTAACTTTGGGTAATGTTTTTATGGTTATCGTTTAGCGTGACCCTTTAAATTACTTTAGGTATATATTTTGTACAGGTTTTGTATTGATTTTTTACAGTATGTTGCAAAATTATGCCGCAAGCTGCGCGACTTTTTCCCCTGCCGTTTATAAGAGAACGATTATTGAAGGTGGCTATATGTTCTTTCCTGCCTGTCTTCCACCTGCTTTTCACAAAAATTTTCCGCTCAGTCGTCCAAAAAGTTAAGAGACTCTCTGTCTGCAGCTCGTTCTGAAGAACGTAAATAAATAATAACAACAACGGATAAACCAATAAAGTTGCTGCTCGGCCGCTCTGACCAGAATATATATGGAAAAAATACCTGGATAAAAGCCGTCAAGACAATATAATGCACAAGGAAGAATACAAAATGTAGTACTAACTGAGGTATATTTCCGGGGGATGAGTTTCGGCTCTTGGATCCCGCCTCTCAACTTTTATTCGACTGGCGCATAAGTTCCAAAGCCTATTGGGCTCTGTCATAAGGACAAGACACCGCCGACAGCCATCTAGATACTCCACCAACAGCCACCCAGAGACATTAGTATCAGTCACTGCCACCAAACACCCAGAGAGACACTTGCAGCCTTCTGGTAGCGTAGTTCGTTATCCCTCTCACACACCTTCTCTCCTGCTCCCCTTCCTTTCCCCCTTCCCCTCTCCCGGGAGCACCAGAGCGAGAAAACAAATGAACTGAAAAAAGTGCAATATTCGGCCACGTGCGGCGGCGTTGGCGTGGTGGCGCGGGTTCCATGCCTTGTGGCTACTTTGTTACGCTGCCGCTCGCTGTTATGGCCGGGTAATGTGTCAAATATGGCGCTGGGGGAGAGCTGGGCGGAGTGGAAGAGGGAGGTAGGAGTTGGGGTATAATGATGGGAGAAGTGTTAGAGGGAGGGGCGGGTGGGTGGGTGTTCCATTGTGGGTGGTGAGGAAGATTGGCTTAAAAGAGTCCAAGCGAGTCGGATCCCTTTTTTCCGGTTGTGTGCATCTGGTATGATGATATTAAAGTGCGAGATCACACACGCATACATATACAGTGACACATGCACGTGAACCCATGCTCGCTCGAGCGCTTATTCACATCCTACGACTCCCCAGGGGACGATTCTTTAATTAAAGTAATACTCGTCTTCTGCTGTCTACGTTTCACGGTCTCTTACGCTGTTTGATTCGCTATTATGCGCATGACGATACACCGTAGGTCTTGCTAGAGCTGTGTTATCCGGAGTGACTCTGGGACTATTACTCACCATAGGTTGAGTGAGACTGGAACAATATTACCATCATAGGAGAGACATGTCACCAGCGCTCTGATTTATACGTCAGGCTGCAAGCATCATGTAGCGGCGTTCAACAGCCTGGTTGACCAGACCATCATCCACGAGACCAGGTAAGAGACCGGGCCGCGGGGACCTTGATTCCAGAAACTAACGCAAGGTAACCACAAGGTAACCACAAGGTAACCACAATGTAAGGTAACGGAGACCCAGAGGGTGCTTTAAAACTCTGACCTATCCGGTTTCTGGTATTCGCAAACGGTCCACCAGAGGGTATAGACTCATTCTCATCAATGTTTGCTGATGATGAACACATTATGAGAAGGCTTAAGACAGAGGAAGATAGCAAGATGACCTGGATAGATGAAGGAATGCCAACATATGGTCATTAGAGTTAAACTGAAGTAAGTGTAAAGTAATGAAAATATTTCTAAAGCAGGAGGCCGGGCACAGGGTACCAACGGGGAGATTAAATCTTTCAAAAATCTTTCAAAAATAGGAAGAGGGCTTGGATTTATTAGAAGGACACTGTCCAGAAGTGGCCAACGACTTGCTGTTGAGACTTATGTTCTTGTGGATAAGTGGAATCAATAAGTTTGGTTCATCGCTTTTTTCCTTCCCTCTACCCGTTTGTAAACTCATGTTATAGCAAGAATCTAACTGTTATTTGGGGAATATGAAACTGAATCACAAGGTGTCCAACAGGGTGACCCTCCTTGCTTTTTTTTTCTGCCTAGTCATCAAGGAACTCACTGATAACCTGTCCAGTGAGCTCAACATTTGATTTTTGGACTATGGTACTCTAGCTGGCTCCTCAGACTCCCTCCTGGATGACATAAGAATAATTCAGGAGCAAGGTTGAGTGAGGATCCACAAGGTCTTCTCTGAGTACTCTTTATTTTCTTCTCCGAGGCTATGGGTCCCTACACTTGCACAAGAGGTGGTACCCCACATATTTTAATATATATATAATTTCGTGTATAGTTGGGCCTAGGTTGGGTGTTTAGGTTCTGTTGTCAAATTCGAGTATATGCTGTACGTGTGTGAAGCATTTACAGAGTTGCGAATGGAACAGAGGTAGTCAGCGAAGCACTGTTCGAGAAATGTTCGATCTTATCAGTTGTGAGTCATGATACTAGAAATTATAAATGACCTAATCGCTGCACAGAGTAAAGGGCTTCGAATCTTCTTTGTATGGACACCATCACACATAAATGTATCACATCAAAATGACACAGACATGGCAGCCAAATTTGTGTGTATCAAAGATGTAACTGAATTAGACAAAGGTATCCCCCATCTCTTCTGTCAAAACTATATTGTTCCAAACACTCAGGTTTGATAGGAGAGAAATTACAGACTCCCAATGGCCTGAAAGCACCGGTATAAAAAACTATGATATGTTCAGATCTGAAATCTATGTTTATGGGCAGCACAAAACGTCCACCAGACTGTGCGACACAGTGGTTGCCAGGATCAGGTTGGGTTACTGTTACCTGTGGTCAATGGCTACAGGTGAGGGATCTCCAAATCCTGAGCACTCCAGGTGCAAACTCAGAGAGCAGGACTGGGTCATGATCTCCCACACTACATCACCGAAGGCCCAGTTATCAGACCATTTAGACTCGTTGGCATGAGGTACCTGGAACTTTCCAATTACTTTATTCCATCTCGTGTTTTTCAGGATATCCTCATAATGCACCCAAAATTTGCCAGTGCAGGCTACTGAGTATATGGCCCTGTATAACTATCCATCCTGCGAAATAGGGACTTTTAGTATCACTGCTGCCTTAATCACTCTAGTGTTCATGATGATATCCTCATAATGCACCCAGAGTTTGCCAGTGCAGACTAACTGTCACATGCCTCTGTATAACTAACCATCCTGTGTGATGGGTTATTAGCATTACGTAGCTAGTTTTTTGACACACTGTACTCCCCTTCATATAGTCTAGGGCAGCTGCACAAATGCAGATGTACCTAAATGTGTTTATACAAAAAAAAAGTGAGTCGTGTGTAAATCTTTTTCATTCATAAAGATGGGGTTGACAGATGCATTAACAAACGTTGCTAACCACCCTCAGACCAAGTGCATTCCATTCAGCACTCGACCCGAAGGTCGCATTCATTAATTTTCCTCTTGGGCTTGGCGGTAGAGCGACGGACTCGCTTCTTGCAGGTCGGCGTTCAATCCCCAAACGTTCACATGGTTGAGCATCATTTCTTTCCCTCATTCCATCCTTATCCTTATCCAGATCCCTTCCAAGTGCTAAATAGTTGTAATAGCTTGTCGCTTTCTCCTGAGAATTTCCTTCCCTTCATCAATTTTAACATGCTGTTCATTCTAAACATGAATTTTCTCAAATATAAATTAATATTGTTATATATTAGCATACTGTGCATTTTTAAGCATTAGTTAGGTTAGGTTCGATGTTAAGGTTTTGTTGTCGATTATTTGTATTTGTAGTCAACCCATCCTCGACTCAAGTCCATTACATCCAGCGGTCGACCCCACAGACGCATTCATAAATTTTTTACATGCTGTTCAATCAAAACGGGAATGTTCTCAAATATAAATTAATATTATAATATATTAGCATATTGTGCATATATATACGCATAGGTTAGGTTAGGTTAGGTTAAGTTAGGTTAAGTGGTTAGGTTCAAAATTCGTCAGTGAAGCACTAGTTCCGGAAATGTTCGAACGAAATCAGTTGTGAGTCGTGTCTAAACTGTTTTTCCATTCATAAACAGGAGGTTTGGCGGGGTGCATGGAATCACTTTAGAGTCACTTTGTTTGGAGGACGGCCTTACCGGCTGTTTACAGGGTTGTGGATCGAACAAAAGTCGGCAGTGAAGCACTTGTTCCGGAAGTGTTCGGACATCGTCGTTGTGAGTCGTGTGTAAACTGTTTTTTATTTATAAACAGGGGGTTTGGCGGCTGCATGGAATGGACTTTGTTTATGAGAACGGGCTGAGCATTTGCCTTTGTTGTTGAAGACAGACTGCATACAGCCCGTCCTCTCATACAATGATCCAAGCTCTTTAATCCAGCCGCCAACTCACATGTTTATGAATGAAAAGCAGTTTACACATAATTCACAACTGATGCCGTCCGAACACTTTTGGAACAAGTGCTTCGCTCACGTCTTGTGTTCGAACCACAGTTATATAAATTCTTCCCCTACGTACTTCAAACACAAATAATCGTCAACAGAACCTAAACACCTAACCTAACCTTACCTATGCCTAACTAAACATATAATTTAAATGTATAATAATATTAATTTCTATATGAGAACAAACCAATTTTGAGTGCACAGTATGTTAAAATTGTTGAATGCGTCTGGGGGAGGACGGTCGCTGCTTTAAACAGCCTAGAGTGAGGACGGGTTGCTGCATACCAAGCTAGATGAAACACCACCTGGCTTCTAGAGGGTTATGAGCGGGTTTATTTGAAACTCGAAAGTAAGACCTTTGAACCCTCTGCTTCCGCAAATCAGCCAGCCCGCCCTCCAAACAAAGACCCCCCTCCACCGAAAGGTGATTCCATGCACCCGTCAAACCCCCTGTTTATGAATGAAAAACGGTTTACACACGATTCACAACTGATTTCGTTCGAACACTTCTGGAACAAGTGCTTCACTAACGAATTTTGTTCGAACCACAACGCTGTAAATGCTTCATTCACGTAATACAAATACAAATAATCACCAACAAAATCTAAACACCTAACATAACCTAACTCATGCAAATATATATATGCACAATATTCTAATATATTGTAATATTAATTTATGTTTAAGGAAATTCCCGTTTTGAATGAACAGCATGTTAAAATTTTTGAATGGGTCTGTGGGGTTGACCACTGGATGTAATGGACTTGTGTCGAGGACGGGTAGTCAGCACATTAAGACGTTGGCTGTGCTTGTGTGTGGACATAATGTATTATCATCAATGTTACAGAAGCATCTTAAGTGAAAAACTTAAAATATTAACAAATACTGTCGTATTAAAAGAAACAATTCGCTAGGTCTCGTCAAGTTATTGACTGGATATTGTAATGTTGTGTAAAATGCAAATGTGTTATACTGGCCAAGGCACTTAAATTATTCGTTTCTTGTTTAATAAAATAAAAAAGTGAACATTTGTTATAAGTAAAAAAAATTTAATGAACCATGATGGGCAACACCACTGCTACTGTAGGTGGCTAAATGTTGACTCTGGAAATTTTAGAGTTTTACTGGAAATTCCAGTTAAACACAGGCCTTAATTGTTGTTGCAAAATTACATACTTGCAATCACTTGGCCCAGTCTGACCTCGCTATGCGAGTTACCCCAACGACCACTTCAGTATAAGGTAAGCAGCACCTCGGTCCTCAAGTGTTACCTATCGGTGCTCCCTTTATATATGGATTAAAATATGATAATTCATGGAGTGGTTATATTATACATTTTGTGTATAAATATTTATATGAATATTAGCGTTTTACTTGAGAATCTGACTAATTTATTTCATACCATTACAGGTAAGAGATTACTTCAAGTCTTTGAAGGACAGAAGCCCATCTGTACGAGGTACGTTTCAATTTTCTTCTGTTTGCAATGGGCTTTGTTTAATTCCACATATTAAATTATAAGGTAGCGTTAAAAAATCTATTTTGGAGAAATATTGCTGACCCTGCATTTATCAATGGGGCGCCCTAGGCAATTTTAAAGAGGGAATTTAAGAAAAAGGAGTGTAAAGTAGAGATTTGTGAATAGAAGAGGAAAGAGGATGTAAAATGGAGCCCAGGAGCACAAAGCTGAAAGGAGCTTTATCACCTGCATGTGTAACAGGTTAGCTTATCTGGGAAGTAAGCGGCGATGGAATCTCTGCAATGACGATACAAATTACAATTAATATGTCAAGTAATGTAAGGAACAATGACAATTACCTTTATGTCTTACACTTTCCGTTTATTTATGCTAATATATTCTATATTCATCTTTATTCTATATTTTCTATCTATATTCATCTTTATTTTTCACTGTACCAGTGAACTCTGGCATTGCCCGTTATCATCATTCATGCCTGAAAATGTTGCCTTTAACTGTTTGAAAAGTTAACTATAAATTATTTATTATTATTTATTATTATAATTATTATTAGAAAATCCGTAGGAGCCGTGATGAGGGTTCGATCCTAGACCACGACATGGTAAGAGAATTTACCATGTCGTGGTCTAGTCGCTAGTGCGTGTGCCTGGGAACACCCACCGCATAGGTCTGAACCCTCATCGCAGCTCCTACGGATTTTCTCATTGTTGCAGTCACATTAATGTGATTACTCTGTATATTATTATTATTATTATTATTATTATTATTATTATTATTATTATTATTATTATTATTATTATAGTAATAATAACAGATCGCACCACTTCAATCGTTGCACCATCCGTAGTACCTACTAGTTACATGGGGCTCCAGTCCGACTCTAAAAGTATTGTTTGAAACTATACACTTCTACCAGTCACAATCATGTCTCTGAAAAGTGGACTAGCAGACTTAACAGATCACCGTCATCTGCTATATTGTGCCTTTTTGGTCAATTGTCATTTGGAAATGATTCCGTAGTTCCTTTTAAAATATCTGTAAATGTTCAAGTTCTTCGAGCACTTCAGTTGTTCATCCATCCTGTAGGACCACTGTTTATGGTTATTTCAAAGTCTTCTATTTTTTTAAGAGTATTCGTTACCCTTTAACTATGTACCTGTTCAATCATCGAGAAGGTCTAGGTATGAACGCTACCTTCATGTAATTGATTAAGAATATTAAAACATTCATAGGGCGTGTTTATAACTATGTTCAGGGCTTTTCAGCAGGGAAAAATTATTTTATCAAAGGTTTCAATCCACCGCGCCCTCAATACTCAACCGTATGCACTCGAACCCTTTGCCCATTTTTGCCGTAATCTGGCTTCAATTCTATACATAGCTATCATTCCGCTGGCAGCCTCGACCGTTTATTCTGAAGCCAACAAATAAAACCTTGCATCCTCCCTCCATCTTTCCTTTTCTCTTACTTTCTTCCACTGTTTCTCTCTCCGTCCTTTACCTCCCGCTTCACCTCTCAAAAGCATCCCGTCGATAGCTCCGTCATTCTAAACTCAACATGGAAAAAAATAAGACATAGGAAGAGAGAAATGGAAGGTAAAAAGAGGCGTAAGAAAGCAGAGATGGAGGGAGGGGGAAGAGAGAAGGGTTTGGAGAGTATGAGATAGTGGGATGGGAAAGAATGAAAGATAAATGAAAGAGAGAGAAGAAATAAAGGAGGGAGGGAAGGAGAGAAGGGGAGGGAGAGAGGAGGCAGGGTGAAGCGAGGTACCCGCTGATGTATGGACCAAATCACGGGGGTCGAAGCTCCCCACATGAACCCGGATTTATGTAGCTAATTATTCCGGAGGGGGTCCTGTTTTATGGCGTGGGGAGACGCCCACAACACGCTCTTCATTTTCTTCTGCCGCCTTTAAACTATTTCATTTTTTCTCTCCCTCTTTCCTTTATTTATCTTCCATTCATTTCACCTTCCTCCTCCCTCACTTTCTCTTTTCCCTTTCTCCATCTCCCTCTTCCCTATTTTCATCTTTTTTTTCACCACCCTTTGCTTATTTCACATTCGCTGCCTCTTCCTCCCCTCCATACCTCCATTCTCTCTCTCTTTCTCTTTCTCTCTCTCTCTCTCTCTCTCTCTCTCTCTCTCTCTCTCTCTCTCTCTCTCTCTCTCTCTCTCTCTCTCTCTCTCTCTCTCTCTCTCTCTCTCTCTCTCCCACTCCCTCTCCCCTTCAGTGGATGTTGTACTGAGACTTACCTTAAGCGGACTGTTGTGACTCTCCACTATAATAACAACAACAGAGGCAATATCTTACGGTAATTCGGGTGTGGAGGCACCTTGTAATATTTTTCTCCTCTTGGCGCTATCTCCCAGCAGTTGCATATGCAAAAATGTTTGCAATTTTTTGCGTGGGTTGATTACAACATGTGGTGTGTTGGGCCGGGCGGCCGGGCGGCCGGACCGGTACTTACTCGCTAGCAACTGCCGACATAGTTCTCTTTATTTATCCAGGCTGTTATTATACTTGTAAATGACGTCATTACTTATTCTTGGGATCATGGTGGGATGAGTATTATAAAGCACACAGGAAGTGGGGTGACAGCGTAAACACGGGTAGTGAGGAGCAGGGGTGAAATACGACCTCGCCAGCCCTGCTTGTGGCTCCCCTGCGGAGACCTTGTCCGGCCCCTGTTTATTAGCAGATCCCCCTGCCTCTAACCGATGAGGGTCAGGGCACTGGAGAGATTAAGGGTCCCAGCAAGGTATCTGCGGTGGGGGAACACGGGCACAGGGGGTGTTGAATGACATCTTCCTCTTGTTAAGAAGTTAATTAAAAGACCACTATCACGAGGGGAAAAAATATATATATGGAAGGAAGGGCGCGGGGGGAGGGGGTAATGTGGGGACTGTGTGCTGGTTGACTACACCTGTGATTGGAGGTGGACTCAGAGGATGGCTGATGGACGTGCACGAAGCTATACGTGAATGTTTTTTATACACACACACACACACAGACACACACACACACACACACACACACACACACACACACCAGTAGATTGACGGTTGAGAGGCGGGCTCAAAGACCCGACGCTCAACCCCTGCAAGCACAACTAGGTGAGTACAACTAGGCGAGTACACACTCACAGAAGGCCTTATCACCAAACTGAAGGTCTATCGTGCAGTGGTACTCACACCCTTCATCATGCCAGTGAGACGTGGACTGTCTACAGCTGACATGCCAAACAGCTAAATAACTTTCACTAGAACTGTCTCTGCAGACTCCTCCACATCAGGTGCCAGGACAAAATCCCAGACACGAAAGTCCTGGAAGGGACCGGTATTCCCAGCATGTGCATTCTCCTACAGAAAACTCTGGCCAGATGGGTAGGCCACGTTGTCAGAATGCCTGACAGCCGGTTGCCTACACAGCTGATGTATGGTGAATTATGCCAGGACACGCGATCTGTTGGGGGGGGGGGGGGTAGAAGAAACGCTTCAAGGACTGCCTCAAGGTGACCCTCAAAGACCTGTACCTTATAACCAGTGCTTGGGAGTCGCTTGCTCAGGACCGTCCAACTTGGAAAAAATCAAAGTCACCACAGCGGCCCATGTGGCAGGAAATAGGCAGACTACAGAGGGCCAGACGAAACGTGCTGCACGCAAAACTAGAGCAACCTCCACCTCTGCAGTAGCACCCACTCACAATTGTTCCGTGTGTGTGTGTTGACTACACACACACACGGAACGTGTGTGTGTGTAGTACCGTGTGTGTGTGTGTGTGTACCGTGTGTGTGTGTGTACTCACCTATATGTACTCACCTATATGTGCTTGCAGGATCGAGCATTGACTCTTGGATCCCGCCTTTCTAGCTATCGGTTGTTTACAGCAATGACTCCTGTCCCATTTCCCTATCATACCTAGTTTTAAAAGTATGAATAGTATTTGCTTCCACAACCTGTTCCCCAAGTGCATTCCATTTTTCTACTACTCTCACGCTAAAAGAAAACTTCCTAACATCTCTGTGACTCATCTGAGTTTCCAGTTTCCACCCATGTCCCCTCGTTCTGTTATTATTACGTGTGAACATTTCATCTATTTCCACTTTGTCAATTCCCCTGAGTATTTTATATGTCCCTATCATATCTCCTCTCTCCCTTCTTTTCTCTAGTGTCGTAAGGTTCAGTTCCTTCAGCCGCTCTTCATATCCCATCCCTCGTAACTCTGGGACAAGCCTCGTCGCAAACCTCTGAACCTTCTCCAGTTTCTTTATGTGTTTCTTCAGGTGGGGGCTCCATGATGGCGCGGCATACTCTAAGACGGGTCTCACGTAGGCAGTGTAAAGCGCCCTAAAAGCTTCCTCATTTAGGTTTCTGAATGAAGTTCTAATTTTCGCCAGTGTAGAGTACGCTGCTGTCGTTATCCTATTTATATGTGCCTCAGGAGTTAGATTAGGTGTCACATCCACTCCCAGGTCTCTTTCTCGAATCGTTACAGGTAGGCTGTTCCCCTTCATTGTGTACTGTCCCTTTGGTCTCCTGTCACCTGATCCCATTTCCATAACTTTACATTTACTGGTGTTAAACTCCAGTAACCATTTCCCTGACCATCTCTGCAGCCTGTTTAAGTCCTCTTGGAGGATCCTACAATCCTCGTCTGTCACAACTCTTCTCATTAATTTTGCGTCATCTGCAAACATTGACATGTATGATTCCACTCCTGTAAACATATCATTTACGTAAATTAGAAAGAGGATTGGTCCCAGCACCGATCCTTGAGGTACTCCACTTGTTACTGTTCGCCAGTCCGACTTTTCGCCCCTTACCATTACCCTCTGGCTCCTTCCTGTTAGGTAGTTCTTCACCCATACTAGGGCCTTTCCGCTTACTCCTGCCTGCCTCTCAAGTTTGTATAGCAATCTCATGTGCGGTACCGTATCAAAGGCCTTTTGGCAGTCAAGAAATATGCAGTCTGCCCAGCCTTCTCTGTCCTGCCTTATCCTTGTTACTTTATCATAGAATTCTAAAAGGTTTGTTAGGCATGATTTCCCTGTCCAGAACCCATGTTGGTGCTTGTTTACAAACCCAATGCTCTCCAGGTGCTCAACAAGTCTTAGCCTAATTATTCTTTCAAGTATTTTGCAGGGGATGCTTGTCAGTGATACGGGTCTGTAGTTAAGTGCCTCCTCCCTATCACCTTTTTTGAAAATCGGTACGACATTTGCCTCCTTCCAGCAACTGGGCAATTCTCCCGACATAAGTGACTCATTAAAGATCATTGCCAGAGGCACGCTGAGAGCCTGCGCTGCCTCTTTAAGTATCCACGGTGATACTTTGTCTGGTCCAACAGCTTTATTTGCATCCAGTGTTGTCAACTGTTTCATTACATCCTCTGCTGTCACCTCTATATCTGATAGTCTTTCATCTTGGGTAATCTCTTCTAACAATGGGAGCTGCTCAGGCTCGGTTGTGAACACTCCATGGAATTTTGCATTCAGTACCTCGCAGATTTCCTTGTCGCTTTCTGTATATGCCCCTTCTGTTTTCCTCAGTCTTGTCACTTGGTCATTTACCGACATCTTCCTTCTTATATGGCTATGTAGTAATTTTGGTTGCTTTTTCGCTTTGACTGCAATATCGTTCTCATAATTTCTTTCCGACACTCGTCTTATGTTAATGTAATCATTCCTAGCTCTGTTACATCTAATCCTGTTGTCCTCTGTCCTTTGTCTTCTGTACTTCCTCCACTCCCTCCTGCTTCTCACCTTTGCTTCCTGACACTGTCTATTAAATCATGGGTTATTATATTCCCTCCTGCTTTTTTCCTTTATTGTTGGAATAAATCTATCTTCAGCCTCCTTGCATTTCAATATGACTTGGTTCATCATACCTTGCACTGTTTTTCCTCTAAGTTCTTCCTCCCACTGCACTTCTCCCAGGTAGTCCCTTATCCTTCTGTAGTCCCCTTTTCTGTAATCAAGTCTCCTTTCCCGGACCTGTGTGTGTGTGTGTGTGTGTGTGTGTGTGTGTGTGCGTGTGTGTGTGTGTGTGTGTGTGCGTGAGAGAGAGAGAGAAATATATGACATGATAAATTGGTCGGGTTTCAGTACATTAGATAACCGACTGTTTGAAAAGCAGGGTCAAGGAGCTAACAACTCGAACATGCAGGCACAAATAGTAAATACACATATACACACACACACACACACACACACACACACACACACACACACACCACGTAACAGGTGGAATGCATTAGGCAGTGTTGTGGTGGAGGCTGACTCCATACACAACTTCAAATGTAAATATGACAGAACCCAGTAGGCTCAGGAATCTGTACACCAGTTGATTGACAGTTGAGAGGCGGGGCCAAAGAGCCGGAGCTCAACCCACACAAGCACAAATAGGTGAGTACAAATAGGCGAGTACAAATAGGTGAGTACACCTCACTTTCAGTATGTTTTATATCTAGAACCTAGCCTACCAAACTAAGGTGATGGTGATGGTAGGTAATATTTGCAATAACAGTAAAGGTTAAGGAGAGACAAGGAAGAGGTTACAATACGGCATCTGTAATAAACAAGTTGAAGGTCCCAGTGATTGCTTTAGTCAGATGAATGTAGATGCAATAAAGGGTTGTTATTCAGAGAGCGGCGGAGAGAGAGAATGGGAAGCTATGTTGGAACTGCTGAAACTACAAATAAAACAATACAAAATGTTATGAAAGGGAAGTTAATGTTTCAAAGAGATGAGGTCACAGACATGTTGAGAGTACAGGAACTGATTAAAATATTACGCAAATGCTAATGAAAAATTTGTTATTCTGTAAGTGACGACATATTATCTGTGATAAACTGTTACACCTTTACCTCTAGATGTTGACCAAACCACACACACTAGAAAAGTAAAAGACGATGAAGTTTCGGTTCGTCCTATCTTGAGGTTATCTTGAAATGATTTTGGGGCTTAACGTCCCCGCTAAGAATATAATATATCAATGCAATCGGAAACATTGAAATGGAATTCGTGACATATTTATTATAGCGTGCATGTTGCTATTATGTGCAACAGATGGTGTTGTTTTTCATAAACGCATGTTTTTACTTGTTATAGGTGTGGCATCTATATACTAGGTATATAAAAAGACGCACCTATTTGAATACAACTTTGTATCAAAATTTCAAAGCAATTGGTGAAGAACTTTTGCAGATTAAAGCATGTGTTGCTCTTACGTCCAACAGATGGCACTGTTTAAAAAAAAAAAAAAAGTTTTTTCCTGTCTCAGGTGAGGCATGTAAATAGTATATATATAAAAAGAAGCACCTATTTGAGTGCAACGTCGTGTCAAAATTTCAAAGCAATCGGTAAAGAGGTTTCGAAGATTTCCCTCACATGAAAACACATGCAAAAACACAGTTTTTTTTCAGAAAAAAGCATGTTTTTTCCCGTCACAGACGTGACAACTATATAGTATGTATATAAAAACCTGCTCGGATGTGAATGGAACGTTTCTCCAATGGAAAGGTATATGCCAACACGATTGGTTCCATTGCTGTAGCAGGAACCTCGCACATGTTTCCGGTGCGGTGAGACCAGCCACATTGCGGCATTGTGCCTGCTCCGCTGACAGGTGGTAGGTCCTTGTTTTGTGAGGATGACTTTCCACCCTTGGCGGTCTCAGAGTCCTCACTGCAGGTTGACGTGGGCGTGGATACGTTGACTGTGCACTCTCAGTCGGAAGTGTCTTCTGCCCCAAATGGCCCTGTTTCCCGTCTGCTCCCCAGGTTGTCCTGTCCGCTCAGGAAGTTTCTTCTGGTGAGGTTCCGAGCGCCATGGAGGTGGTGCTTGCAGAGGTTCATCCCATTCCTGCTGCAGTCGACGTCGAGATGGGGGCTCCGGTAGTGAATGTGGCAATGGAAGTGAGTGGAGCCGACATCGTGCCGGCTATCCCTAGTGCCATGGATCTGCATGGAGTGGCCACTGCTGCTTCTGGGTCATCGTGTTCTACCCATCAAGGTGTGGAATCGTCTGATCTGGATACGAAGGTCCCTCCCCCCTCCCCCATGCAAAGGGATTCATGGATTCGGTCCAGGGAGAGGAGTCCTCCTCTCAAGCAGGTGGAATCTGTGCCTGGTGATGACCCTATATGTGGAGCGCTGGTTTCCCCCGTGGGTCTGGTGGTGTCTTGAGGTGGCAGTTGTGACACATCTCCATGTGTGGAGTTGGGGTCCCCGCCTCCCGAGGTAGAAGGTTCTGTGTGGGGGTGGTTTCCACTGGGGATGGCGATGGGTGGTTGCAGTTTTAGTTTGCGGCTCCGGAAGGGTCCGTAACCCAGCCACCTGAGGTGTTGTCCTCTCAGTGGCTTGGGAGTGGCATGGATATTGATGATGCCCCTGGGTGATGTGACAGACTGTGAGGCACGGCTGGGGCTTGAGGGGTTAGGGGGGAATTTTGATTTTCCCTCCCGATGGTGCCCTCCATGACGTGTGCATCACTGAATGAGCGTTGTTTGAGTTCGTTGGCTATGCAGTTGGGGCTGGTGTTTGTCCTTTGGGAGCAGCGAGTGGAAGTGGCGTTTGCTCAGGAGTATAATGCTTGTGATGCATGGTTTAGCTGATGATTAACATGTGGTGTTGAATCCGCTGTGGTCGTCGCATGGAGGCATGTTGATGCTTCTTTGTCAGCAGGAGGGTGTTATTTGTTCAGGTGGAGTATCTCGAGGTTGAGGTTTCTTTGCTGACCGTCTATGCTCCACCTGGAGCAGCGTGAGTAGGAGGAGTTTTTGGTGTGTGGGTTGTTGCATTTTCTGTGCCATGATATGCGTGATATGGTTTTGAGTTGAGAGTTTAACTGCATTACCCATAATCAGGATAGTACTAGCGTTTGTTCTGGCAGTGTTTCCTCTGCATCGGTCATGACTCTGCGGAGTTGCGGGTTCCAGGATGCCTCCGTCATGCATAGAGGTGCCTTGGAATTTACCTCTGTGGCACGTGGGTAGTGTTCCCGGATAAATTGCTTCTATGTTCACAGACAGTAGGGTTCTGTCTATGCGTTTCGGACGATTCCAGTCGCGTTTTCTGACCATTGTCTCATGGTGGTGTGTGTGTGGCGGTTCGTAACCAGGTGCGGGTAGGTAGGGGTTGGTGGAAATTGAATTGTGGGTTCTTGCACTGTCCTGTGGTGTGCATTCAATTTTGCATCCCTTGGGCTCTGTTTGCTGAGCCGAAGCAGTGGTTTCCTTCCATCCTGAACTGATGGGAATGGTGTAAGGTTGAACAGCGGAATTTTTTTTTGGGATGGCTAAACGTGCTATGGCGGAGAAGTTTGGGTTGCTGCGGGTTATGCAGGAGCGGTTGGCTTGCTTGTATGGGCTAGTTAATCAGGGAGTCGATTATTTCGAAAACGTTTTGGTGTGTAAGGAGCGTATTTGCGGGTTATGGGAAGAAATGGCAGAGGGTATTCGGGTATGGGGTCGGGTGGAGGAGTGCGTTGTTGGGGTACCGGCTGTCCCCATTTATCTTACATAAGGAGATTGCGGCCTGGGACTCCGTTTTGTTCTCTAGTCTTCATCTGCCGGATGGGTCCGTGTTGACGGGCACCGATGGGATCAAGCTGTTTGTGCAGCAGGAACTGGAGGGACTGTTTGAGGATGCGGTGCGTGCTGATTCCTTTTGCTGCACTGTACGTCGGGGATTTCGGAGGCGGGTTGTTCTGCTCTGGTGCGGGACATGTCGTTGGCGGAACTTTTGGGGATGGTTCATTCATTTTGTTCCGGGAGGGTGCCAGGGTTGGATGGTCTCCCTGTCGAGTTCTACATGTCGTTTTGGGACGTGATTGGTGCTGAGTTTTTGGAGATGGTGCAGTTTTGTTGGGTCATTGTTTATTGTCTGAGTCACATTATGATAGGGTTGTGCAGATGCTCCCAAAACTGGTGGATTTGCGTTTTCTTTCTAACTGACGGCCGATTACGTTGTTAAATGTATAGTACGAGATTGTTTCGAAGGGGTTGGCGGGGCGTTTTCGGGCAATGGATGGTTTCTTGGTTTCGGTCGTGCAGTTTTGTGGCGTTTCTGGACTGTCATTGCTTCAGTGCAATACTCTTTTTTGTGATGTGCTCGTGTACGTTTCTGAGCTCCATCTACCTGCGGTAATGGTTAGTTTGGACTGGGCCAAGGCCTTTGATTGTGTGTTGATCAGGTTTGTCTTGTGGGCTTTGGAGTGGTTTGGGTTCCCCTCTCCAGTTTGTGTGTTGGGTTTCACATGCTGTCTGGTGACTGTCGTAGTAGGGTTTGTGTGAATGTTTTCTTTAGTGCCCCCCTTTTCCGTTCACCGTTCGGTGCGGCAGGGGTGCCCCTTGTTCATTCTCCTCTATGTCTTGTTTCAGGAGCCTTTTACCGGGTGGTCAAGTCCTGTGCTTTGATTGTCTCTCCTCGGTTGCCTAATGGTCTCCGCTTTAATATTTGCGGTTGTGTAGCTGACACGATTTTCTTTGTGGCTTCAGAAGGCACTGTGGTTACAGTTCAGTCCTTTGTGCAGCAGTTTTAGTTGGACACTGGAGCCTTGGTGAATAGAAGGAAGTCGTGTAACACGAGGTTAAGGTGCTGTGCCTTTCGTTCCGTTCCGTGTAGGAGGGGTTACGGATTTCAGTGGTTCCATCGATAAGGGTTCTTGGTCGTACTTGGTTTTGCTCGTATGAGCGGTAATTGGAATGGAATTAGGAAGCTGTCTCCTGGTCAGTTGGGGTGGCAGTGGGGATGTTGTCGAAGTGCCCGTTGATGATTAATCAGCGGGCGGTGATTGTCTCTTGTAAAGTTCTCTCACGGGTTTGTTTGTGGCCCAGTGCTTTCCCTTGGACAGTCGGCGGGCCCGGGGTTTGGAGAGCATCATCTATAAATATGTGTGGTGTGGGCATTATCAGCCGGTTCATCGCACTTTGTTGTGTGCAACATGCAACCTTCGTTGCAGGTTGGGGAGTGGGTTTTGGCATTCCTGATGTGTATACCAAGTCATTGACTTTGTTCTGGGTATCGATGCATTGGGGGGTTGGGGTTGGGTGGGGGGCTTGAACGTGCTTGGTTTGTATTTTTGTTTCGTGCATTTCGGTTATTTAGTTGGTTTGGTGGATTGTTAGGAGGTGTCTTTTCGTACTTCGCTGGTGTATTCATGGGCGGTGGAGATTCTACGGGCTCTGTGTCATGATCTGGGGTTCATGTCTCTTGGGTGTCGGGAGGTCTATGGGGCTCTCCTTCGTTGACGGGGTCATTGGGTTGAGGAGTTGTACCCGTGTTGGGATGGGGAGGAGAATTGATTTGCGTTTCATGGGTGGAATCTGGCGCCATGGCAGTGGGAGCTTTTGTTTCAAATGCTGCATGAAACGTCACCGACCAATGCCCGTTTGTGCTTGTTTGGGTTGGTTGTTTTGGACGAGTATGTGCATTGTGGGTTGAGTGAGTCGCAGGTGCATATTTTTTATTTTTGTGCAATAATGCAGGGTTTAGTTGAAAGGTTGTGGGATACGGTAGTGATTTTTTATAGTCCAGGGTTGTGGGGTGATGTGTTGCGGTTTTTGTTTTTCTTGTTTTCTCGGGGTTCTTACCATGTTCAGAACACCCTTGGTGTATTGGTTGCTGATTATGTGCTTTGCAAGTGGGTTGGGCGTTTGGAGAGGTATAGGGTTGGTCGGATTTTGAGTTTCCTTAGGGGGCGGTTGCAGAATACCATGTGGCGGCTATGGCGTGCCTTTCCAGCGGATTTTGGTTCGTTATTCACAAGTACGTATGTCAGGGGTGCTGCCATGGTGTAGGTGGAGGGGTTTGAGAGTCGCGTGGGGGTGTGGGTGTGGATTCGTTGATACGTCTTGTGGGTGTTGTTCTATCCCCGTGTGCATGCCCGGCGGTGTAGTGTGTGGGTTACGTGCAGGTTTCTAGGTGTCCTGCGCGTGTGTGCTTGTGGGTGGTTGTTGTGTGTTGTGAGCGCTTGTTGTTGCGTTTGCTTCTCTGTGTGCATCTGTGGTCCGGTGTGGTTCTGCTGGTTCCTGTGTGTGTGCGTGTGTAGCTGTTCTGTGTGTGTGTGTGTGTGTGTGTGTGTGTGTGTGTGTTGTGTGCTTGTTTCGGGTCCCAGCCGTGTTGTATGTTTGGCTTTTGCCTGTGCACTTGTTTTGCTTGCAGCTGTTTTTCGGTAGTGTTTCATATATGTTTACCTTGTCTTCTTAGGTCTAATTTATTTTGTGTGCTTTTCCTTGTGTACTTTCGGTGAGTTAGCATTTTGTTACTTTTCTGATTGCCTGTGTGCTGGTTGTGGTTGTTTATTAAGCGTGTGCGTCTGGCTCATCTATGACCACATTCTATGTGCCTCTTTTGAGTCACTGTTTTGTAGTACCCGGTTCCTCTGCGTTCCGGTACTTCCTTTCCAGTGTGTATTTTGTTCATGTGTGATGCCTGTGGCCGATACGACTACTGTTCACATTCTCCATGTTTTGTACCAGTGGTCTTTTCCATTGTTATTGTATATATATGAACATGTTATCACGTCATTTGTTTGCATTCCTGAATCTGTGATCATGTATTCCTGTTAATGTACTCCTGTTTGTTTTTTGTTTATGCTCTCCTGTTTTTGTATTCCTGTTTCTGTATTCCTGTTTATGTATGTTTGGGAAGTCGCCCTTCTTATTGTAATTATTTGTCTTTTATTATAGAAAAAAGTGTTCATCCCCCATAACGCTCAGCGTCCAGGGCAGCAAATGGCACTTTAGGCTTAACTTCTTTAAATATTCCATTACGTTCCTTCAAGATCATTAAATCCTGCAACTGTGCATTTGAACGCAACACAGGACGTCTCTAGGGGGCGTTAAGCATGACATTGTTTCAGGCAAACTGGCGCTTGATAACCCACATGTAGCAGAATTCAGACGTCCACTTGTGAACGGCGAGGGTTGATCAGTTATTGTCAGTTTGCTTGTTGGAGTGTTCCTCTTGGTCAAGAAAATGCAATCCAACATGCGTGCCATATGTGAAAATGTTCAGTTTGGTTAGCGTAAGGTAATCGAACACGCAGGACACATGTCAAACTGTTTACCTTGGCCACGGAAACGTTAATGAACACTGGCTGCCTGTGGAAGTGTTTACCTTGCCCGAGGGCAGGTAATCCAACAAGAAGACCGCTTGTAGGAGTCTACCCACCACTTGTTCTCATTTTCTGTCTTAAATTAAAATTCAAAATACTCTTACGGCAGGAATGTGTAACATCTTCCACCTTAAGTTTTCAGCAGAGGGTATTACGACTGAATTTAAAGACCCTTCAGTGTAACCCACATTTTAGAGTTTGATATACTGAGTACTACAGCAAGAGCAGAGTAGCATACTTTGCTAAGTGGGAGGGAACCAGTATGGACTAACGCTGGCTTTTGTTAACGTGTCTGAGCATTACCTAAATACATTGCTTAAATGTAAAAAATACATATTACTGTTTTATGTAAAAGTCTTAGAAAATATATACAGGATAATTAAATTATACAGTATTAAATAACTTGGAAATGAAATGGCTCAAGTCACAAATAAAAGATGATAAAGAATAGTGGAGACGAAGAGGGCGGCGAGGGACCCCTCGGAGCAGGCAAGTCCGGGCAACATCGTACATCTGGCATAAACTCGGGCGACTCGACGAGAATTTAATCTTCTCTCAAAATATCATTTAATCGCCCCTCGAGGTGTTCAATTCTGCTTTACGATGCCGTGGTCTTGTTTTCGGGGCATTTTGGCCAGTTCACGTTGATAAACACAACAAGATGGTGCAATAAAGAGTAAAATAGCCACACTTTGAACACTGAAAAGGCTCTGATGCATATTATAACGTTGCCGGGAGTCGATTCCGCCTTTGAAGAGTTTGTTGAAAGAATGTGGTTATTATTAGTTAAACACTGGGGATTCAAGCCTAAACTGGTGTATGAAACTGTATGTCTCATGATTTAGTCACTGACTAATTAAATTACTCAGTTTTGTATTTCATATATATCCAAGTTTAACCAATAGTTAAAGGAAAGTAGCAATACAATACAATATTTAGAGTTATAGATGAAGGCGTTCATGACACTCTATATCAGAATTATAATATATAGCCTTCGTAACCGAGATATCAGCAAAAGGCGAATGTGAGGCGTGGTGGAGACGGAATGCATTTATGATATAAGTTTATGACATGAATTGGTCGAGTTTGTTTATTATACACCCCCATACCCATCCTGCTGGCGGTAGTGGAAATGGTTACAGAAGCACATAATGGGCTCAGGGACTGAACTCCAAAATTCTTTTAGCTAAGCAAGTTACCGTCTTGATAAGGTAGATTAACGTATTGATAATTTAACGTATTGGTGAGCTAGTGCCATAATTGATCTGTTTATTCTGCACACCGCTCCTCATCCATTGGGCAATGGTGGAAATGTTTACAATCACCCACATTTAGCTACAGTTAGCAAACTAGGGATATATTCTTTTTTAATTTCTGGAAGTAGATCATTTTTAGTGAAATATTTACACATTTATTAAACTCTTGTTATGGAGCTGTCTTTAAATTCCGGCACCTTTCGCCCTCCATGAGAATAATTTTCTTGGAACAGTTTACTTTTGGTCAGATGTACATCAGCAAGTAATGCAAATTCCCAAATATACTTATAGCCGAGTCTAAGCTGAGCAGTAGAAACATTTAGGAGTCTGCTGATTTTATGATATAACTGAGAGATATAGCTTACCAGCCGCCTGAAATGACAGTACTTATTGAAACTATTTGATCGAAATAGCGAATATTTAGTGATGTACTATGTATATTAGGGCTAAAATAGCGTGTTTTAAACCTAGGGATGCTAGGAAAGGTTATGTTAGGTTAAGTTCTATATATACGTCGCGGTTACAAAGTTTCCCCATTTGGCCAAATTCAATATTTCGAAAGTGAACTTTTTGGTGGTCCATCACAACATATTGGTACTTTTGACCAAATAGTAACTATAAATACTACTTTTTTTTAGGATAATGTGGGGGGGGGTGTATGGTGAGAGTTATGGAGGAGAGTTGACGCAGTGTAGGGCACATGGGACAACAATATCAAAGGTAATGCTGGAACATATGACGACATTTAAATGCCGGCATTACGTTGATACCTTTTCTAACATCTAATGTTCAGTCAAGATGGTCCTGGTCCGACATGAGTGCGACCTGTTACTGTATAACATAATATTGCATCACAATGGCATAAACTCTGGTCACAATGACATCATCCAATCGTATTAAAATATTACAAACTCATTTATCTCTGCGTCACGGAAAAGGACCTAAAAGGCAACCATTAATTTCTCATGCATATTCATTGCTTAGATTACAGGCTATATATAAAGGTTTTTGTGACAAAGAAAGGAATTTATATTGCTCACCTTGAATGTGGGTGAGACTCAAGGATGTATGCGATTATGTAGTGAGCCCCAGATATAATGTGAAGATTAGGTAGTGTGTGTAGTTGATCCCTAGGGGGTTATAGGGTGCATGGGTCCGTGAGGGGAGGCGTGCGTAGGGATTACCTTAAAGTAGTGTGTAAGGTCACAGATGGAATGTGAGGTGTTTAAGATGACCTGGGGTAATTTAAGCTTGGGTCATACTGTGGCTCGATTATACTGTGGCTCGGTCATACCTCCAGGATGACCACGAGGTTGATCTCAACACAGACTCCAGAACCACCCAAGACCCAGGCGGCACAAGCATAGTTATTTCCCTCTCCAGCTCCCAACACTAATGCCATCACCATCTCAGCAGACGTGCTGGCAGACGTGGTGTCAACTAATACTAACAGCACCACCAACGCTCCTGAAATAGCTTCTACAACTAATCCTTGGCACCTGAGCCTACCTCAGGCTGCCAGATGAAAGACAAAACCACCAACTCCGAATGTTACGGACTGCTCAGATGAGGAAATCTTAGTAGGAGCTTTCCCACCGCAGCACAAATACGACACCTACTCGGTACAAGACCTCCTCATGGAGGCCACCTCACTAAACTCCAACGACAGCACGGCTCAGCCAAAGTCTCAGTTTAAGAAAAAAACGGAAGACCTTGAGGTCTACACTATCCCACCAGTACCATAACTGGTTCAGCCAGCCTTCCGAGGCTGAAATTCACCATGAAGAACCCCATTCATCCCCAGATCTCCAGTATCAGCTATTGATACAAATAATGGCTCCAAAGAGCCTCCACTTAGGGGCTCACCATAGCTCGTGCTACTTGGAATTTTTTTGTTCCGAATAGCTGAATCTAAAACAACTATGGCTCGTAATGCAGGCTATTCATGTCCATGCCACCTCTTGGGTGGCTTAATCTCCATCACTCTATCTGTGGCTCGCAGTGTTAATGTGTTGTGGATCATCTGAATTAAAAGCGGGTAAATTTATATATATAAGGCAAATATTAAAGTAGCTTCATTATGACTAGTTGGACAGGCATAGGACAAAATTCAGCTATACTTTTTTTGCATTTGAATACATGGAACTCATTTTAACACCTGCCCATTCAGTGTTCAGCCTCATTCCTAAATATGACCACCAGGAGGTTTGGTAATATTCTTAGGAGATACGCGTTTTATCACGAGTAATCGAACTCCTAACCCACAACGCAGCTGCACATGATATATGTAAACTGAACACGAAATAAGGAAAATTATTCATGGAGCCCAGAATTAACACTCCCTCTCCGGCGATAATATCCGGCAAGACGTTAATTTTTTTGCGTGGTGACGTCGTTTTGTTTTTTGTTATTGCGACGTTGGCGATATAAGGTTCTCACTTGGAGTGACCACAAGGAGTCGTGTGGTTAGCCTGAGAGGTATAATCAGCTCCCCAATACGGCAGTAGCCACCTCATTATAGTTTTATCCCGAGACAAGAATGTACGTGTACACTGTTTAAATTCGTAGTATCAGCAAATTTATGTAAATTCTGTAATCTGTTTGGACACATCTGCCGCTATTGTGTTATATACATTTATTCCTTAGGTAGTCATTATACAGCTCTTTAATAAATATAATGAGATGAAACAATATGAAACAAACTTTGCACTCAACGATCTAAAGTTGTTAAAAAAATATGACTTGAGAATTTCAAAATCATCAACAATGTCCTTCAAAACATTGAATTACGCAGTACATAAGCTTCGGCTTCAGTGGCAAAAAGCAACGGTAATATAAATTTCTTTCCAGAGCTATCTCCTCATGCCTTAAAATAAGGTACAACATCTAAATCAGGAATCCGCATAAGGACAACGAGGCGCGTGTCCTAGCGAGCAACCAAAACCAGTTTTTGACAACCAACCCATTTTTGCGTCATACCTAAAGATTTGAAATGTTACTCTTCATAAAAATCATATTCTGATATTATTTTGGAATCTATTTTTCGTATTGGATGTGTTTTTACATTGACACATTTTACATTTTTACCTTATAATGACATATCAATAATGACACATTTCTTTACAATGACACATGTCTTTATAACGGCACATGTCTATATAATGACACATGTCTCTATAATGACATGTGTTTACAGTGACACAAATATCGTAACACTGCCACGTGTCTTTACAATGCTTCTGATACTTCCCGAACTGATAGCAAGTTGCGGAAGGTGAACCGCAAGACTGGTTCCTGGACCAGTTATATCACATCAAACACCAACGAACACTCGTAATATACGGTCGCACATAACATTTATTTTTTCAATCCTCGACGAGTAAAAATTTCTGAAACGCGACAGAATTGTAGATTACAAGTTTAGTAACATGCATCTACGACAAAAGTAGAAGGCGCCAGGGACTATCTACGGCAGACAGTAATAACAACAAACCAGGTCATATTAACTTACGACCTGATTGTGCATCTCAAGGGACAATAATGTCCATGATTGTAGAACTCTTGGAATTGAACGATTTTTAATGACTATATGCCTGGGATCGTAATATTAGGAATCCAATCTTATAATATATTTTGCAGTACTGAATATTATTATAAGAACAAATAATTATTTTTAATGAGTTATAGAATCCAAATAAAGTGCCTTAAATGATTACATTAAACATTATCTTAAAGTAATTTAAGTGGATACGGCCACCCAGCACAGCAACTTCCCTTGCACAGCATCACCCCTCCACCCAGCTCAATAGTCACTCTCTGCATAACATCACCCCTCCTACCAGCAGAGTACCTGGGGCATACCTGGAAAGGGTTTCAGGAGTTTTTCTACTCGATGAGCCCGGCATGAAGCCAGGCTTGACTTGTGATAACTTGGTCCAACAGACTGTTGCTTGGAGCGACCGTAGGTCCACATATCCACTACCGCCTGGTTGGTCCGGCACTTCTTGCAAGATCTTGTCTAAGTGTCTCTTGAATACATCTACCTTTGTTCCGGCAATATTTCTAATGCTTGACGGAAGGGTTATGAGCAGCCGTGGACCCCTGATATTCATACAATGTTCTCTGATGATACATATGGCACCTCGAATCCTAACTCGTTCTATTGTGCATTTTCTTCCGTATCTTTCGCTCCAGTATGTTGTTATGCTACTGAGCAAATTTGGGACCTGGCCCGCCAGTATCATCTACGTATATATTATTTGATACCTTTCTCGTCTCCTGTCCAGAGAATACATTTTAAGAGCTTTGAGACGGTCCCAATAATTTAGGTGTTTTATCGTTTCTTTGTGTGCCGAATATGCTCTCAGTATTCCCTCCAATTCAGAGATCTCTCCCGTTCTGAAAGGGGAAGTAAATACTGAGCAATACTCAAGACGGGACAGCACCTGTGATTTAAATAGTATTAACATTGCAGCGGTGTCCCTGGATGTGAACGTTCTCATAATCCATCCTATTATTTTCCTGGCCAACGCTATATTTGCTCGGTTATGTTCACTAAATGTCGGGTCGTCAGACATCCCAATTCCAGATCTTTTATGTGTTGGTTTCCTTCTCTGAATAGGTATCATTTTATAGCTTTCTCTGCACAGCATTTAACCCTCCACCCAGCACATTAGCTCTACCTGCCCAGCATCACCCCCTCCACCCAAAAGAGTAGCTACTCCCTGCACAGCATCACCCCTCCACCCAGCATGATAGCCACTCCCTGCACAGTACTACCACCCAGTACTATAGCATTCCGTGCACAGTACGTCAACCCAGCAGTATAGCACTCCCTGCAGAGCATCACCACACAGCACTATAACACTCCGTGCACAGAACCACAACCCCCAAACTAAAACACTCCCTGCACAGCACCACCACACAGGATTCCCTGCTCAGCACAACCACCAAACACTGTAGCCTTCCGTGCTGATGAGAGTCACCTTAGTACACTTGCCCTCTATGTTCAGCACCATCATCCATCAATATAGACCTCCATGCTCAGCACCACTCCAACCATGTAGACCTCCATGCTCAGCACCACTCCAACCATGTAGACCTCCATGCTCAGCACCCCCCCCCCCTCCCCACACCAACAATGTAGACCTGCATCCTCAGCACCCCCCCCCCCCAACAATGTAGTCCCCCATGCTCAGCACCACCACCCAACCATGTAGGCCTCCATGCTCAGCACCCCCCCCCCCCACACCAACAATGTAGACCTGCATCCTCAGCACCCCCCCCCCCCAACAATGTAGTCCCCCATGCTCAGCACCACCACCCAATCATGTAGACCTCCATGCTCAGGACCCGCCCCCCCCCCAACCATGTAGACCTCCATGCTCAGCCCCCCCCCTCCCCCCAACAATGTAGCCATCCATACTCAGCATAATCCAGCTCTGATATAGCAACACGTCTGAGATATACATGTAAAAGAAGATTAATACCCACCTGCCTCCAAGTGCTGAACCCTCCTCTCAATAAACGATGTTACTGCAAATGCAATTAGAATCATCACCCAAATTGTGGCGAGATCTTAAACTGCCGATGTCATCAGTTTCATCTTAAACGGCTGATATCATATAGTCTTAAAAGAATTAAGCTTTAAGACTTTGAAAGTTATGACAGGTATAATTGATCTGATTATATCAGTGATTCTAGAGAGCTCCAGGTTTTTTTTAATATATTTTCATGATAATGTAACTCGATTAGGAATGTAAATTATGAGCTGTTATTTAGGGAGGAAATCACACACATGGACGCAGATGATGGGTCTCTCACCACAACTCGCAAAGTCAATTCGCATTCTCCGACTTGACTTGTCATTGGCTCTCCTCCTAGTAGCTCCACCACCCTCACCTCGTAAATATTTTCTGAATACTGGAACACGATGATGCTCTAGACTTGTACCCAAGATTTACCATATAAGATAACCAAACAACTTATCAGAAATTGAAGAAACGTTTCTTCATTTTCTGATGTGTGGTATGGTCATCATCTTCAACCGCGTTATTATGACTCATCGTCTGCATTGACAATGTAATGCATTAGTTATGTAATATATGTGATGTAACTATAGCTTAAGCTTGTAAAATTAAACGTGGTCACTGCTTAATAACGCACTAGTTTCTGTAACAACTATGTTACCCAGTCAGAGTAGAAGACAATTATATATATATATATATATATATATATATATATATATATATATATATATATATATATATATATATATATATATATATAATGTGTGTGTGTGTGTGTGTAGCCAGAGTTACCTAACAAGCCAAATTTTTGTGAAATATTAAATTTTTCAACAAACTTTGTTATGAAATAATAATTTTTTCAACAAACTTTCTTATGAAATTATAAAGTTTTCATTGTATTATATATATATAATTGCAATTTTATGTTATTTGAGTCAAAACTAACATTGAACCTGATCAACCTAACCTATCCTAACCTAACATAACTAAGTCAGTAGTTTATGTTCCTAATATAATAGAATATTATTGTTAGAAAATAAAACAATCTGGAGAGAAATAGTTTAAAATAACGAAAATCATTCGGCCTGTTCCCTTCTAGTAGATCAATGCTCTTGGGCCTCCAGCACAGAAAGTGAGGCGTGTTTATTTTGTTGGAGTAATCTTTCTGTCATTAGGTGTTCCAACATTTCCATCGTTTTCCACAACGTGGCGGTCTGTTATTTTAGTCTGGTGTTCACTAGTTATATGTTCATGAATTTCTTGAATGTTTTATCTTCGAGCGAGTGGTGACATGCAGCTCCTCTTAGTGTCTTGGTTTGTGCTGTGTTATTAACCCAACCCACACCTTGACTTCCCTCCTCTGCATGCAACCTTCGTTCTTCTGCACTTTCTCACGCCCTTTCAGTCCCTTGCCTCAAGGACAAGATCCCGCACCAATGGAGGCGACAGATCTTCCATGGCAGTAGAATCGTGATCAAGGAATTATAGATATTAAGCGGCAATTCCAAGCAGTCGTCCAATAGAGTTGTCGCTCATCAAATGACACCCCCCCCCCCTCCTCGTGCGACCCACGACCCGCCACTGTGTTCCTCCTCATTGGTCTCCCTTGATCACCTCTCGTACCTCCTCCGCCACTCATGAGAGGCACAGGGGTTCATGTTGCACAATAACTTCCGCTGATTACATATCACAGTCTGTAGTTCTTATCGAGCGTTAACAGATAATGTAATTTTTTATGATGTTACCTTCACCGGCGACCAACTTCAGATTTAAAAATCATTAATTTCAAATTTGTATGTACATTTTCTTTGTTAAGAATGAACGGAATAAGAAGCCAGATTAGGTTTACATGAGGCATCTAAATTATATACATGTGGATAAAAAAATCATATAACGTATATAGAGAAACATCAAGATATTTCCCTTGCTAAAGGTGGATGAACTCTAGCAAGTAAAGTGAAATCTGAAAGTAAAGTGAGATGAAGATCGAACGGGGCACTGAGGCCATAAAGTTGAGGTGAATGCTGTGAGGACAGAAAGGTGAGGTGAAGAGTGAGGTGAGGCCCAGAAGATGCATGAGGTGAATGTGGGGGAGTGAGGCCATGATAGGTTAGGTGTTGATGTGAAGGGGGTTATCTTGAGGTTATCTTGAGATGATTTTGGGGCTTAGTGTCCCCGCGGCCCGGTCCTCGACCAGGCCTCCACCCCCAGGAAGCAACCCGTGACAGATGACTAACTCCCAGGTACCTATTTACTGCTAGGTAACAGGGGAATCAGGATGAAAGAAACTCTGCCTATTGTTTCTCGCCAGCCCCTGGAATCGAACCCGGGACCACAGGATCACGCGTACAGTGTTCTGTCCGCTCAGCCACCGGCTCCCAGGGGGATCGAAGGGTGATGTAATACAGGTGGAAAAATGAGGCAAGACAGGTGAGGTAAATGCGAAGTGAGGTCAGACAGCCTTCTAAATTTATTTCCTGCCTTATTTTTGTATCATCTGAAAATTTGTTGTTGTTGTTCGATCGTGTCTACATTGTTTATACAATAAACATCAAGGAAGGCTTGAGATCAAGTGCGTTGAGGCTAGCGGATTGAAGGTCCGAGGCATGACGGATTTGGTATTGCAAATTTAAATTTATATAATGCAAATTAATATAATATATATTTAACTAATATTTCATAATATATTTTAAGAAAAGGTTATCTTGAGACGATATCGGGTCTTAGCGTCCCCGCGGCCCTCGACCAGGCTTCCTATTGTTACACGCCCCCAGGAAGCAGCCCGTAGCAGCTGTCTAACTCCCAGGTACCTATTTACTGCTAGGTGAACAGCAGTGTTATATTTTCCTTAATTTTGTTGTACTGTTTGATGGCTGCAGAAGATGTCACTGTATCTAAATAATGTTTTCTCTCATAACGACTTAACTACAACAGCGTTTGCAAAGCTGACATGCTACCAATATATGACAAATTTAATAATACTTGTAGTGTTGATGTTAAACAAGTGGTGGTTTTCCTAAGTGCGATTATGCCCTAAGTTCAAGAAATACACGTCACGTAGTAGTTGGGACTTCAATCATAATTTCGTGAGGTCTTAATGTGTGAATTGCGGCGAATGCAAGTCGGCCGAACATAAGAACTGCCATCAGAAACTTGTGTAAGGAATCGTTCAGAACCTTGTATACCGTATAATTCAGACCAACACTGGATCATGCGGCTCCAGCGTGGGATCTACATTTAGTCAAACCCGAAACGAAGTTTGAAAAGGTTCAGAGGTATGCCACCAGGCTAATCCCCGAGCTGAGAGGAATGAGCTATGAGTACAGATTTCTGGAACTGAACCTCACGACACTAGAAGACAGAAGAGTTAGGGGAGACATGATCATTACCTACAGTATTCTCAGGAGAATTGATAGGGTAGATAAAGATAAACTATTTAACATGGGTGGTATGCGAACAAGGGGACACAGGTGGAAACAGTACCCAAATGAGACACAGGGACGTTAGGAAGAACTATTTGTGTCAGATTAGTTAACAGTTGGAACGCATTAGGCAGTGATGTGGGGGAGGCAGACTTCATACACGTTTCAAATGCAGATATGATAGAGCCCAATAGGCTCAGGAATCTGTACACCAGTTGATTAACAGCTGAGAGGCGGGACCAAAGAGCCAGAGCTCAAACCCCGCAAGCTCAGCTAGATGAGGACAAGTACACAAAATAATCAAGTTTAACTTCTGTGTAAGTGGTAGTCACAGGTGGGGCGATGACATCGTCGGACTCGGGGACATCACAACACTTCAAATTACGCCGCCGCCTCGGCCACAGGATGACGCAGGTTAATGAGCTCACGTCCACAGTGGCAGCGAGGGGCATCTTGAATGCCACAATTATGGCGGCAGTCAGGTGACCCTCGCCACGACATTAACTGCCACTGTTGTTGCCTCCTTAGACTTGTTGATTATATTTATTGGTATTAATGATTCGTTGGGCGTCCTCTTCTGACCGCCGGAGTGCATTTGTGCGTGGGAAAATGTTAAGTGAGGAAAGGTTAAGGGATAGAGGGTGTAGGTGGTTACTGGGGGGAGGGTGTACGGGTTACTGGGGGAGGGAATAGGTGGATACTGGGGGAGAGTGGTGTAAGTTACTGGGGGAGGGTGTACGGGTTACTGGGGGAGGGTATAGGTGGTTACTGGGGGATGGTGTACGGGTTACTGGGGGAGGGTGTAGGTGGTTACTGGGGAATGGTGTACGGGTTACTAGGGGAGGGTGTAGGTGGTTACTGGGGGACGGTGTACAGGTTACTGGGGGAGGGTGTAGGTGGTTACTGGGGGACGGTGTACAGGTTACTGGGGGAGGGTGTACAGGTTACTGGGGGAGGGTGTAGGTGGTTACTGGTGGAGGGTGTACAGGTTACTGGGGGAGGGTGTAGGTGGTTACTGGGGGACGGTGTACAGGTTACTGGGGGAGGGTGTACAGGTTACTGGGGGAGGGTGTAGGTGGTTACTGGTGGAGGGTGTACAGGTTACTGGGGGAGGGTGTAGGTGGTTACTGGGGGACGGTGTACAGGTTACTGGGGGAGGGTGTACAGGTTACTGGGGGAGGGTGTAGGTGGTTACTGGGGGAGGGTGTAGGTGGTTACTGGGGGACGGTGTACAGGTTACTGGGGGAGGGTGTAGGTGGTTACTGGGGGACGGTGTACAGGTTACTGGGGGAGGGTGTAGGTGGTTACTGGGGGACGGTGTACAGGTTACTGGGGGAGGGTGTAGGTGGTTACTGGGGGAGGGTGTACAGGTTACTGGGGGAGGGTGTAGGTGGTTACTGGGGGAGAGTGGTGTGAGTTACTGGGGGAGGATGTAAGGGTTACTGGGGGAGGTGTACGGGTTACTGTGGGAGAGTATACTGGTTACTGGGGAGTGTACAGGTTACTGGGGGAGAGTGCAGGAGGAGTTAGTAGTTGCGGGTGAAGGGGGGAAGTTTCTCAGGGAGGGTGTTGGGAAGGTCTGGGAAGAGTTTTATTTTTATTATTATTATTTTCTACCACAAACGTGGCCACACACATACAATGCTAACCAGCATATATACATTTTCTTCTGTCATCCATGGACAGGGTTAGAGAAGTGTTAAACATATAGTTCAAGGGTTTATTGAACAATCAACCACAGAAGGTGATTCGGTGCAGAGGTCAGTGGAGAAGGGTGGAAGTCTTCGTGGCCTGGGGTCCTGGTCCTGACGTCATCACGTGTCTCGCATCACGTGACCGTGATCAGGTCCTCACGTCACGTGACCTGGTGCCTGCATCACGTGACCTCTAATATCCCATTCTAAAATTCTTACTATTTTTTGTCCACCATAATTTTAGGCTTCTACTCTGTTCTTATATCAGTTGTATTTAACTTAAATTGGGCCAATTTTTACACAATAAATTTTTCTGATATTTCACAATTCTCTTTCAAGAAAGAGAGAGAAGAATAATTTGCATATGTTACAGAAAATTAACATAATACAGTTAATTTGAAAGGTCACGTCAAATAAAAAGTTAAGTTTTTGTTCCTAGAATCTATATATTTTTTTTATATGCAAGGGGTCTAAAATTTATATAATTAATCTTATCAGTTTAAAAAAATTACTGGCATATGGTATTATAAAGTTAATGTGAAACCATTAAAAAATAAAACGAAATATACAACCTTTAACGATTGGCACTGACCACTTAAACGTTACACAAACCCTGTGTCCGAAACGCGTGTTATGTCGACAAGAGAGTAGTTAGAAGCGTACTGAAACATCTGCCTCTGTAAAGATGTCTTTACATCGCATGTAAAAATATGTAATGCGTACCAAATCATCACTGGGTCACACGAATCGACAAAAGTTACACTTAAGTTCATCTGCCTCATTTCTCTGCTAGTCAGGGTGCACTACTTTGGACACTTTCCCTGGGGTTACTCGCACTGCTTGCTGTGATAATGGATGGATAATTCTTTATGTATATTACGGTAACTTCCTAAGTTAACAGTCTCTGGGGTTACTATAATCTTTGCACTGTTAAAACCCTGCAAGGTGTCATATCGCACATTGCAATGGTAAAATTATATTTATCATGTTGCTATCAGCGAGTGTATTCGTTACTCGGTCTGTGTGTTGCCTGACTCAAGTGTTGTTGTTGGTCAGTGTGTTGCCTACCCCAGGTGTTGTTGTTGGTCCGTGTGTTGCCTGATCCAGGTGTTGTTGTTGTTGTTGTTGGTCAATGTGTTGCCTTGATCCAGCGTTACTGTTGGTCTGTGCTTTGCCTTTTTTGTACTCTTTGTCAGTCGTCCATATTAGCTTTAATTAATAGCTTCTGAAAAACATGCACTGGTTTCTAAATCTAATTATGTTGTACTAATTCTCTCTCTCTCTCTCTCTCTCTCTCTCTCTCTCTCTCTCTCTCTCTCTCTCTCTCTCTCTCTCTCTCTCTCTCTCTCTCTCTCTCTATTTTGTTTGCCATTGGTGTTAGAAAGTATAAATGGAAGCACTGCACTGATCAGGAACAAATTAGTAAACTTTATATATAGTGAATTTTGTAGTTGATCTCATGGGTTATCCAGCCTAGGACAGTCATGAGCTGGATAGCCAAATAGCCTCTTAATTAATATATTAAAAATGTGTAATACATATTCAGCAACTAGAACTATAACCTTATCTCTGACGTACTTCATTTTGAATTCCAAGAGGCCTTTGACAGTGTCACTCACAAAATTACTAAACATTCTCAAAAACTATGTTATTGGTGAGAAATATCAAACGTGGATTGAATACGGGCTTTTGGAGAGAAAAAGAAGCAAGTTGTACTAATCTGTGGGAACGTATCAAGCGAGGTGCCACAGAAATCAGTCCTCGGCCTAGTTATTTTCTTAATCTCTGTAAATAGCTTAGAAACTGGATATACCTCAAAAATAGAGAAATTCGCATGTGACACAAAAATTGGGCAAAACGCAACAAATTAAGCAGATCGTACGAGTATTAAAAGGAAGAATAAAGTAATGTTTTTACGTGAGAGATAAAACCAATGCAGAATAATGGGTTTCGTAGTCCAAAAAATTAATTAAATAAATCCTGAGATCAATCTGGCACTGAATAATTCGTAGGTCAGACCATAGTTGCAATACATTCTGAATTTTTGGATTCCCATGTAATACGAATATGAATCAAGGCCAGAGAACGCTAATAAAATTGCGTTTACATTATTTTCTACGAAGAAGCTAAGATTACAATGTTACCTAATTTAAGTATTTAAGGTATTTATAAATTTTAATAAGCCTTAACAGTAAGAAATGTTTGAGTTGCATAGAAAGAAAGAGAGAGAGAGAGAGAGAGAGAGAGAGAGAGAGAGAGAGAGAGAGAGAGAGAGAGAGAGAGAGAGAGACAGAGACAGAGAGAGAGATAATTGGCCATGTCAAATGAAAACTTAATTTGTCTTCTAGCTCAACTTTCGAGGAAAAACAAATTCCAAACATCAGTTACTGGTGATCTCTCAACGGTGAGGGTAACTTTACATGGAAGAAGCTGGAGGTCCATCAATATTCAGCCACTGTTCTCTCTCAGAAGCTCACCACCAACGCAAACCCGTCTGACAACATTTACATGCTTAGTTTTTTCCTAAAGCATAATAAGTACCAGCGTCTGACTAAGAGATATTATCCTGCTGAAAATTTCAGGTTCGTCCAAACAATTACATACGAATAAAAAACCTTAAAAGCAAAATAATTCTGCTATTTGTAGTGAGTACCTCGACCCGAATACCGACGCGAGTTGAATATTTGAGATCATTTTCGTGGTTCGTTGAAAGGTTGTCATAATAGCTTAGAAGACGCCCATTAGAAAAATGTATTGCACTAAATGTTAATAAAATTACATGAGAGTACCAAGTGTGCAGGTTCGAATCATCCTCATGACTCCTATTGAGTTTCTCTTTAATGAAATTAGGTTGCAATATATGAACATATTGACCCTGAATCTCATATCGGCGCTGATAGTAGCTGAATTAATCGTGAAATTTGCAAAATAAATGTTAAATTCTCTCTTTTACTATTTTTAAACTAAAGCTATAGCTCATTACGAACGTCTATAAAGTTCCTAGTAAAACTGCAAGTAAAACTGTTATTCTACATTAGCTCATCTGAAGATTGACCTTTGAGACATTTATTTGATAATGATATTATTTGTATCCATTAGGAATAAACTTGAATACTAAGGAACCATCATATAAGGAGCAGCAAGAGTCAGGAGCCAATAGTGTACCAGAGCTTTCATATGGTCGGTTGACCTGATTTCAGACTTATCACTATGTTGTGTGAACAGTTCCTGATGCGAGTCAGCTTAGAAATGTATGATCGCTAACGGAGGGATGTTCTCGAGAAAGGCAGTTTCAGCATGTCTGAGAGCATTGTTTCACGGGTGCCAGCTACTAGTTTTTCTACGAAGTTAGGACGTATGCAGAACTTGGATAATATTGGCCTTGCATATAACTGTAAGTCCGTCGACATTTCTGCGATGATGAAAGCTCTGATGTGGTGATCAGACCATTCAGAATGGGTCAACACTTGTGATGTGTCTTTTGCCAATGTCCGTACCGAACCCCAGACCATTTCCCATACAAATATGGGTAATGGTATCCCCCAAGAGTTTGGCACCCAACTTTGTGCAGACACTTCACCCCTTTCCCAACCAGACACTTCACCCCTTTCCCAACCAGACCCTCCCCTTTACCTCCCTGGTCCTCCTCAAATCCGTCCATCCATACGCTCTCTTTTACTTCCCCCTCATCCTCCCTCCCTCTCCCCTCAGCCCCTTTTCACTTATATAAAATATAATGTTAGGAGCAATTATAGTACTGCATGGATATGAAGACTAAACCACACAATGGAAAATGACAAGACGACGACGTTTCGGTCTGCCCTGGACCATAATCAAGTCGATTATGTGTTATCACAATCGACTGTAATAATCACGATTTTCACAATCGACTTGTTAATGGTCCAGGAGAGGCAGAAACGTCGTCATCTCGTCATCTTCTGGTGTGGGGTTCAGTCTTCATATCTTCAGCAACGTTATTCTGACTCATCGTCTGCATACTGTATGGATTTAAGGAAATATATTTTTTATTAATATATTAGGTACATCTGTTTTTGTGCAGCTACCCTAGACTATATGAAGGGGAGTACAGTGTGTCAAAAAGCTAGCTACGTGATACTAAAAAAAATCTCCATCACACAGGATGGTTAGTCATACAGGGCCATATGTTTAATAGCCTGCACCGGCAAATTTTGGGTGCAATATTAGGATATCTTCAAGAACACGAGAGTGAATAAAGTAATTGCAAAGCTCTAGGTACCTCATGTCAACGGGTCTGAAAGATCTAATAACTGGGCATTCGGTGATGTAATGTGGGAGATCATGCCGCAGTTCCTGCTCACAGAGTTTGCACCTGGAGTGCTCAGGATTGGGAGATCCGTCACCTGTTGCCACCTGCCACACGTAACGGTAACCCAACCTGATCCTGGCAACCACTGTTTCGCACAGTCTGGTGGATGTTTTGTGGATGAGGTTTGGGGTGAGAATTATTAATAATATATCTTAAATCATTTTTCTCACACACACATACACACACACAAACACACACACAAACACACACACACACACACACACACACACACACACACACACACACACACACACACACACACACACACACACACACACACACACACACATTATGAGGAAGATTGAAACAGAGGATGATAGTAGAAGGCTACAAGATGACCTAGACAGACTGAATGAATGGTCCAACAAATGGCTGTTGAAGTTCAACCCGAGTAAATGAAATGTAATGAAACTAGGCAGTTGAAACAGGAGGCCAGACACAGGATACAGAACAGGAGATGAAGTACTTAATGAAACGGACAGGGAGAAAGATCTAGGAGTTGATATCACACCAAACCTGTCTCCTGAAGCCCACATAAAAAGAATAACGTCTGCGGCATATGCGAGGCTGGCTAACATCAGAACAGCCTTCAGGAACCTGTGTAAGGAATCATTCAGAATCTTGTACACCACATATGTAAGACCAATCCTGAAGAATGCGGCCCCAGCTTGGAGCCCGTACCTTGTCAAGCACAAGACGAAGCTGGAAAAAGTCCAAAGGTATGCCACTAGACTAGTCCTAGAACTAAGAGGCATAAGTTACGAGGAAAGGCTGCGGGAAATGCACCTTACGACACTGGAAGACAGAAGAGTAAGGGGGAGACATGATCACAACCTACAAAATTCTCAGGGGAATCGACCGGGTAAACAAGGATAAACTATTCAACACTGGTAGTACGCGAACAAGGAAATACAGGTGGAAACTGAGTACCCACATGAGCCAAAGGGACGTTAGAAGGAACTTTTTCTGTGTCGGTGTAGTTAACGGAAAGAATGCATTAGACAGTGATGTGGTGGAGGCTGACTCCATACACAGTTTAAAATGTAGATATGATAGAGCCCAGTAGGCTCAGGAGTCTGTACACCAGTTGATTGACAGTTGAGTTGCGAGACCAAAGAGCCAAAGCTCAACCGCCGCAAGCACAAATAGGACAGTACAAATAGGTGTACTGTCAAAATCTAATTGAGATATATGACCGAACCCAACCTACCCTACCTAACCTAACCTATCTTAACCTAATCTAAACTAACATAACTAAATCAATAATTTATGTTCTTAATATAATAAAAATATTTAAATAAACCCACTGCAAACAATTTATTGAAAATAAAGAAAATCACTCGGCCTGTTAGGCAAATCGGGCTTTGCATAATAGACCGAGAAGTGCGTTCTGGCTACTAGGTACGACATATATATATATATATATATATATATATATATATATATATATATATATATATATATATATATATATATATATATATATATATATCTTATGTAATTTATCTTATGTTCATTATTTTTCAGGGCATAAATACAATGTAAAAAAGTCAATTTTTTCTTCAATGTATCTAAGAGCTCTTCGAGTTGTGAGTCCAGAATTCTTAGATGAAGAATTTAAGAATATTGATTCGATTGGTCTTAAGCTTTGTTACCCACTGAATTTTTTGGAAGTTTGTCGTAACAAAGCTCGTCGTACATATTATAATAATGTATGCAGTGAAAGGATTCGCCCAAAGAATGTGTTATGTTTACCATATTTCTCTGGGTTTGAGAATATTGTCAAGGCCTTGAAACTTTTTAATATAGATGTAATGTTTAGCTACGAAAACACTGTTGGTAAGCTATTAGTAAGGAACAGCCCTCGTAGTGATAATTGCGTCATTTATAAAATACCTTGTAAGGAATGTAATAAGTTCTATGTCGGGCAAACATCTAAAGATTTAAAATGTAGAATATCGCAACATAAATACTCTGTAAGACATGGCCAATTGTCTAATGCTTTGTTTGTGCATTTGTCAGAAAAAGCTCACCAAATTGATTGGGAGAGTGCTTCTTCAATAACAAATTGTAAAAGCACCCATAACAGAAACATAATTGAATCTGCTTTGATACAGATCACCAAAGAAAGTAATTTGAATATTAGCAGTGGTCTATATAACTTAGATCCATTTCTAATAGATCAGCTAAAGGGCGATTTAAGTAGAATCATTGAAAAACATTTGTCTCACTAATTTATTGTATATATTTACTTCTTTATGTTATAATTACCTATATATTATGCTTGTATGTCTGCTGTATCAGATGGGCCATTGGGCTACATCGGATGTGCCAATTGGGTGCATCTGATGGGCCAATGGGCCGTCTGCGTTGTCCAAGTATTGTACCTCACCTTACTTCACCACTCCTTCCTGCCTATTTATACCCATCACTCGATCTGTAAAATGACCTTCTGAAGATGTATTTAATATACGAAAGTACTTAAGGAAATTTCCTGTTTCATTTTTCCTCCGTGGTCTGACATTGTCATATATATATATATATATATATATATATATATATATATATATATATGTTGTTAAATATGACCGAAAAAGTAAGATTAATAACTCTAACACGAATTTTCTCAATATTTCTTATGTTTCTTTTTGTCATTATTTTTCACAACTAAGCTCCTTGCACCAACAACCATGCAAACATTAGACAATTATATTATTATAAAAGACAGACAAAGGAAGACAGAAACGGAGTCAGAGACAGAGACAGAAACATAGGAACATAAACAGATAGAAACAAGACAGAGACACAGACAAATGCGGATGGAGACAGAGATGGATGGATTGATAGTTGGATGGATAGGTGGACACATAGATGCATAGATTTATGGACAGATTGATGGATAGATTTGTGGATGGATAGATGGATAGATGGAGTGATGGATAGATGTACAGATTGATAGATAGATTTATGGACAGATTGATAGATAGATTTATGGATAGATTGATGGATACATTTATGGACAGATTGATAGATTTATGGACAGATTGATGGATATATAAATGGATAAATAACTGAATGGATAGATGGATAGACAGATGAATAGACTGATGGAGACTGATGGATAGATAGGTGGGTAGATGGATACATTGATGTATAGGTGAAAAAGATAGGTGGATAGATGGATAGAATGATAGGTGGATAGATGGATAGAATGATAGGTGGATAGATGGTTGCACAGAAAATCAGCTTTATATAAATATATTCTTGTTTTCGACGAGCCATTCTTATTAAAGTTATGACAGAAACGAGTGAACCCAAGCCACCATCTGGGAGGCAGGCGAGAGGTAACCAGAGAGGTATGAGACGGGATGGGAGGGATGGAAGGGAGGGGAGGGATGGGAGGGAGGGGGTATACTAGTCCCTGTGCAGACGCCAATGAGACCAGGAAAAATGGGTGGGAAGCGGAGCATGGCGTGCTCGTGGGGAGGTCAGGTGGGCGCAACTACCGATTACTGTAATACTGTGTGGGTCTGTAAGTGTGGGCGAGTGTGGGTGATCAGGGATATCCCATGGCCGGGAGGCCAGCCACGAAGGTCTTCTGCAGAGGTGGGAAGGGGCTGGAGACAGAATCAGGAAGGAGAAAATGAGAGGCAGAAAGTGTGGAAGAATTGATGAGATAAATGAGAGAAGGGCGGTGGGGAGGAGTGAGAGGAAGATGAAGATGATGATGAATGGGAGGTGGGAAGAATAAGAGATAAAAGAAGAGATCTAGCTTTATATCGAAACCTTAAACAAGAAGACAACTTGAGCAACAACAGCACGTGAAGAATTGGTAAAAAAAGAAACAACTGATGCAAGACTGCAAAGACATAGCAGCACAAGCAAACCAGCAGTAAGTAAACGACAAAACATTGACAGCAAAAGCTGCAAATTGTTGACAATGTTAGAAGAGACGAGAATACAAAGAGAAGGAAAATACATAAGAAATGGAACAACAACTAAGAGAGACCAAGAAACTTCAGGTTCAAAATCAGTGCCACCAAACAGTTAACTACAATTTTTGTCTGTATATTATACAAAAACTGACAGACATAGAGAAGAGAAACGTTGACAAACGTTGGAAGATCTATTATGTTGCCATTTATTACCGTTATTTCTCTTTAGTTTTCTTTGATTTGGTTCTGGTGAAAGGATTCCGGTCGACCCAAAGATTGGGTTGACTGGGTACCGGGTCGACCCGGGTACTGCCCAGTACCTTATCAAGTAACATTATACACGTATAACTAACTCTTACAAAATAAGTGTCATCACAATAAGATCAAGAGATACATCAATAACAGCTACTGCGGCGGCAGGAATAAACCTGAACATCAACAGAAGGAAAGATTAAAGCAACTCCATTAATGCCTTTCCGTCCCCAGTACACCCACATCACGACGAAACACCTGGAAATAGTGAAGGTGCTAGAGACAGTAAAGGTACCAGATAAAGTGAAGTAGAAAACAGCAATGAAAAAATCCACAGTAAAATAAGAACATCAACTTATTTTACAAGAACACGCTCCTTTCAAATGAAGAAGCAGCAAGACGATCTCCCATTAACAGAATAAGCAGAAAAACAGGATAATAATTTTGTATTTTACCTGGAAGGGCAGCAGCAAGACGTTCATCATAAACGGTTGCCCAAGGCACACACGGAAGGGTCGAGGAGCAGTGGGGGGAGGAGGAAGCCAGTAATCTCTCTCATCATCAGTAGCAACATGAACAGTAGCGCCTACGTCAGCAACTTTGGCTGGAGCGGCAGAGGCACTGGCAGCAGAACGAGAAGCAAGACGCATCGACACCACCACCGAGTGAATGAATCATCATATAAGCCTCAAAACTTTAAAGAGCAGCATTATCAGCAACAGTAGTAGAAGCATTACCTGCAGTAGCGGGAATGGCCTTAGGAGTAGCAGTAGAAGTACCAGCAACATATGTACAGCAATACACTCTCAATCATTTGTATAGTATCAGCAGTAAAAGTATCATCAGTATGAGCAGTAGCAGCATCAGTAGGAGCAGCAGTATCAGTAGCAGCAGCAAAAGCAGCAGGTGACGCCCACAGGAGCCTCAGGTACAAGTTAGCGTGGCTCGGGCCGCCGCTGGCCGCCCTCATTACCAATTGGACATGCTCACTGGGCACTCATTCCCTGCGCCAACCCAACACCAGCCTGTGTTTTGCTGCCTCCACACGACACGCAGGGAGAGACAGTACTCAGGGAGAGGCAAGCACGCAGGGAGAGACAGCACTCAGGGAGAGGCAGACATGCAGGGAGAGACAGACATGCAGGAAGAGGCTGAGACGCAGGTAGAGGCAGACACACAAGCGGGGCCAGTGGCTGAGTAGACAGCACGCTGGACACGAAATCCTGTTGTCCGGGGTTCGATTCCTGGCGCCGGCGAGAAACAATGGGCAGAGTTTCTTTCACACTGATGCCCCTGTTACCTAGCAGTAAATAGGTACCTGGGAGTTAGACAGTTGTTACGGGCTGCTTCGTGGGTGTGTGTGTGTTGGTGTGAGGGAAAAAAATGAGTAATAAGTAGTAGTTGATTGATTGGCAGTTGAGAGGCGGGCCGGAAGAACAGAGCTCAATCCCCTCAAGCACAATTAGGTGAATACAAGCAGGTGAATTCACAGAGAGAGACAGACACATGTAAGAAGAACTCATCTGAAGATTCCAGGAGACCGTTACACTAGAGCAAGGAGAAGTGCCTGAACTTTCGTGGCGTTAAACCTAGCGGCACTGGTGGAATTTGATATTACCAGAGATAAGAAAGCATATGCTTAAGCTGGACGTGACAAAAGCTGCTGGACTGGATATTAAAAGAGGGAGCAGAAGCACAATGTTGGCCACTTTCTGTGGTGTATAATAGATCACTGGAAACAGGTGACCTAATAGAAAGTTGGAAGATAGATAATGTTGTCTTTCCTATCTTCCCAGAAGGAAGTACAGCTAGTGTAGTCAATCCTGTATATCTCCCTTCTGGGAGATAGACAGGAGGCGCTGAACCTCAGGCGTGTGCCTCTAACGTGCAACCATTCAAAGTGACAGATAAGATTAAGGAAAATGCTAATAGTATATCTGGAGAGTATAATTGTTTTAACACACCACCTACATAAGTTCAGGAATTGCAAATCTTGGCTTACGGATTTAATAGAATTCTATGACCAGGCGGCAAAAATGAGACAAGGCAGAGGGATGAGCAGACTGCATATTTGTATACTGTCAGAAAGTTTTGAGTCATTATCGCATAAGCGACGAGTACATACGTTGGAGACGCAGGTAGGAGTAACAGGGAAGGTGCTCTAATGGATAAATATCTTGCTACATAGTCTTCCCGGCTTGGTGCCTTCTTTTGATAAGTACTTACTAAGCAACAGAAGCCAGCGTGTTACAGTCAGGGGGAGAGATGTCACAGTGGAGTCCCACAAAGTTCAGTACTAGGACTATCCTTTTTCTAATATACGTGAATGATATTCCAGAGAGAATAGACTCAGTTTTCTTAATGTATGCAATTAAAAGAAATTGAAGATTAAGATAGAAAGAACAAGAGGCAACAAGATGACCTGGACAAATTTGACTGAATGGTCCAACAAATGGCCTCATGAGTTTAACTCAAGTAAATGCAAAACAATGAAACTAGGCATAGGAAGCAAGAGGCAGGAAACAATGTACCAAATGGGAGATGAAATCCTATAGGATCAAGTAAGAAAAAAGGCTCAGGGGGCCAATATATTACACCGAACCTGTCTTCTGAAGCCCACACAAAAAGGATGTTTTCAGCGGCAAGTTCTTGGTTGGTACACGTAAGAGCTGCCTTTAGAAACTTGGGTAAGAAATAATTCAGAACCTTGTATATTACATATGTAAGATCAGTATGCGGCTCCAGAGTGGAGTTCATATCCAGTCAAACACAAAACGATGAAAGAAATTGTTCAGAGGTATGAAACCAGATTCGTCTCAGAACTGAGAAGTGAGATTGACAACGAAATGCAACAGGAATTTAACCTCACGTCGCTGAAAGATTGACGAATTTGGGAGACATGATTACCACATACAAAATTTTCAGGGGAACTGGTAGGGTAGATAATATCAGATTATTTATCACGGATGGTACTCATACAAAGTGAAAGTAAAACCTGTGTCCTTTGTGTGGACACAGGTTTGCACTTCTGTCCACTTTGTGTCGACACTCAAATTGTGTGAACACACTGAATACTTAAATTAGCCACAGTGATCAAATCCACAAGGGCCGTGACGAGGATTCGAACCTGCGTCCGGGAGCATCCCAGACACTGCCTTAATCGACTGAGCTACGACAGGGTAAAAGGATTAAAATCGTCACGGCCCTTGTGGATTTGTTCATTTTTGATGCATCACGTTAGTGTGATCTCTGTGTGTGAGCCACAGTGATATTAGAAAAACCATTGAGAGTACTTAACAGATAGAATGAGCTATGAAGTGAGATGGTGGTGGTAGACTCCATACAAAGTTTCAACTGTAGATTTGATAGAGCCCAATGTGCTAACAAACATGTAGTTAACTGATTAGCAGTTAAGAGGCGGTATCGAAGAGCTGAAGCACAAACACAACTATGTTAGTACACAGGGAGGGGCAGACACCAAGGGAGAGGAAGGTATTCAGAAAAACTAAATGTTGTAATCAAAATATTGTTACTCTCAGTGGTTATACACTATTCATTCCGGCCATTATTATTCCACATTATTGATTGTCACGGAGTTCTGCGTCTCGGGTTAAATTATTTTTTTTAAATCTTGTGTAATATTCATTTACATTAAAATCTCTTGTCAGGTCGTCAACTAAACCAGGTCCAAAGCAAGGGCAAATTCGCTCATTCATTGTGCATGGTCCGGAAATATATGAGATTCATCCCCTTCATGAGTCTGGATACGCCAGCTCAGGCGTGGAGTACCTCCCTCACTTGGATGAGGACGTGTAAACTAGTCGTACACGGTTATACTCCGGAAATGATCATGAGCAGAAATTTTCACGACACTATAATCTCGGTAAGAATCGAATTCGGATCCAACATGGCGCTGATATGTCGGAATCATAATCACAATATACAAATTAATTGTTTTATGTCTCAGAGATTGTTGCTACTGCCCACTTCTGTGTCGTTCAGTTATCGTTTATGCCTCGGCGAGTTTCTAAGCATTAATGCTTGGAAACTATAAATAAAAAGATTTATAGAAATCTACTTATAGATTTCTATCTAGCTAGGCTTTGAACAGTTAGTTCCGTTCAAGTATTTGGAAACTGCTCCGAATCTTGTGTAAGCCAGGCCAGGGTTCAAGATTGACCACAACAGGGATCTGGAATAGACGGGCCATGGTCCAGGATAAGCCAGACCTTGGTCCAGGATAAGCCTGACCTTGGTCCAGGATAAGCCAGACCTTGGTCCAGGATAATCCTGGCCACGAGTAAACCAGACCAAAGCCCAAAATTAACCACAACAGGGTCCTGGAAAAGACAGTCCATGGTCTTAAATAAAGAAGACTAGGGTCTTGAAGAAACCAGACAAGGGTCCATGATAAACAAACCAACGTTCCAGGATAAACTAAATCATGGTCCAAAATGTGTAGTGATTTACTGTAAATATAGAGCTCTTGAACTGAAACATTCTCTGTAACTAGCTGACACTATAATTATAAGGTGTGAAGGAAAGATGAATTTGTAAATGTAATAATCTCCGTTGAGGTCAGATAAAGACCTTTTGTGCCCTCTGTAATCCTTTTTGCGCTATCGCTCACAGGATACGTATGGAGTGCACAACAATCAATGGTAACATTCAATCAGGGTTCAGAAAAAGCAACAACAGAGTCTAGAATAAATTCGACCAGGATCCAGGCTAAACTTGACCTGGGTCCTGGATAGACATGACCAGGGTCCAGGATAAACACGACCAGGGTCCTGGATAAACAAGACCAGGGTCCAGAATCAACAAGACCTGCGTCCGGGGAAAAATATGAAAGGAGAAATAGAGGAGACAATAGAGGTATAAAGACAAAGAAAAGGTAGAGGTAGAAAGAGGCAGGCAAGCTGGCAGGCTGGCAGGGAGGCTGGCTGATAGGCTGGCTGGTAGGCTGGCAGACTGGTAGGGAAGCAGGACGTCTGGCAGGAAGCAGGCAGGCAGAATACACCGAAGGCAAGGAAATGAGAAACAACCAGGAAGATCAGATAAAGATATAAGAAAATAAGCAGAAGAGGAGGGGTGCAACAATAAGAGAGGCAGATGATGTAAAGAGCCAGTAAGGCGTGCAAGCAGCAAGACAGACAAGCAGAAAATGTTGACGTAAAGACGAGTGTTGTTATGACAAGTGAAGCCACGGCCAGCCAGTCGAGCAGGTAATTGGCCAAATGGTCGTTGAAAAACTAGAAAGGTAACTACAATGAACGCAATTTTCCCCTTGAACCCAGGAACGGGAGAATCAAATTATTTTTTCTTAAATCACCATCTAGGAAAAAAATATCCCTGTAAACAAATAATACAGATGATCACGGTATTGACGACTTCAGAAGGTCGGTCAAGGGAGCTAAACTGTGTGTATCGAGGCGGCCGTCGACGGTATCAGAGCAGGAGGAGATTTTGGCATTATTATAATGTGGGTAAGGGCAGCCATTAACCCGCGCTCTAACATCGCTGCCCCCGACCCAGAGTTTTTGTCCACGTCGACCTTCGCGTAATTCAGCACACAGAGTTTTTGTCACTCGTGAGGAAAATTATACGATACGATTATTGCCATTTGTTGTTGGCTTCTCCAGTGTCTGCTGACTCAGGACAACCATCGTCTTGAGCCGTCTGCAGCGAGTCTCCTGCCTAGGCCAGTAGCCTCACTCCTTAGCAAAAGGGCGTCTATCTTGGCCAGTAGGTCCTATTCTAGGTTGAAAGCTTTTACCTGGTTAGGAGGCTCTTGTCTTGGCCAGGAGGCTCTTGTCTTGGCCAGGAGGCTCTTGTCTTGGCCAGGAGGCTCTTGTCTTGGCCAGGTTATCTTGAGATGATTTCGGGGCTTTTTTTTAGTGTCCCCGCGGCCCGGTCCTCGACCAGGCCTCCACCCCTAGGAAGCAGCCCGTGACAGCTAACACCCAGGTACCTATTTTACTGCTAGGTAACAGGGGCATAGGGTGAAAGAAACTCTGCCCATTGTTTCATGCCGGCGCCTGGGATCGAACCCAGAACCACAGGATCACAAGTACAGCGTGCTGTCCGCTCGGCCGACCGGCTCCTAATCTTGGTCCTAGACTCCTAGTCCTAGGAGGCTCTTGTTTTGTCCAGGAGACTCTTGCCTTGGCCAGAAGGCTCTTGTTTTGACCACTAGTCTTTTACCTTGGCCAGAAGTATCCTACCTTGGCCGGGAGCATGTAATTTGGCTTTGAGTCTCGAACTTTGTCCGGGAGTCTCCAGCTTTGCCGGGAGTCTCCAGCTTTGGCCGGGAGTCTCTTACCTTTACTGAGAGTTTCATGCCTTGACCGGGAGCCTCTTGCCTTGGCCATGATGTATATAGTGTTCGTGAGTATACTATACACCAGATGTGGATTTGACGAGAGTATACTATACACCAGTTGTGGATGTGACGACAATACACTACACACCAGTTGTGGATGTGACGATATCATTCGATGTCAAAGCTCATGAAGTTCGCCCTATTGCATGTTTTGAATACAAAACTCTATTAATTAATAATTATTATTAACTATTATTAAAATAAAAAAATACACCCATATCTGGTGTATATATATACACACGTCTTCCACGAAGGCAGAATTGAAACACGAATTTCCTTAAGGAATTTAGGATATATTTAGAATATATAAGGAATTTCCTTTCCTCTATATATATATATATATATATATATATATATATATATATATATATATATATATATATATATATATATGTCGTACCTAGTAGCCAGAACGCACTTTTCGGCCTACTATGCAAGGCCCGATTTGCCTAATAAGCCAAGTTTTCTTGATCTAATATATTTTCTCTAATTTTTTTCTTATGAAATGATAAAGCTACCCATTTCATTACGTATGAGGTCAATTTTTTTTTATTGGAGTTAAAAATAACGTAGATATATGACCGAACCTAACCAACCCTACCTAACCTTACCTAACCTATCTTTATAGGTTAGGTTAGGTTAGGTAGCCAAAAAAGTTAGGTTAGGTTAGGTAGGTTAGGTAGTCGAAAAACAATTAATTCATGAAAACTTGGCTTATTAGGCAAATCGGGCCTTGCATAGTAGGCATAGAAGTGCGTTCTGGCTACTAGGCACGACATATATATATATATATGCTCAACAATATAGACCACTAAACACTCATTTATTCACACTAATGATATGTCAACCGTGTGAATATAAATAATTCATAATTGTACAAATACGCGAGAATAAATATAATAATTTAGGTTAATTGTTGCGTGGATTACGGAGACGCTGTTTAGCTACGATAATCGAGCCATTAACGTAATCTTCTTAACCACTGCCTCACCTGCTTCTGGTATATGACTGATTGGAAAACTTCACTGCCCAGGCAATAAAGACTCTTCTTACCATGTGCTATAAGAGTCGTCTTGGTGATTAAATGGTAGTGATTTTTACTCGTTAGATAAATGTCTTAAGAGTAAATCAAGGAAATTGGAGGCGGACTAAGGAAGTGTTACTATGGACGTTGACATTATATTACCTCCCGGACGCACCGGTAACACGGACAGACACACACACTAATTGCATGATGACACACAAAGCAGGTGTGCTGCCCAATTTAGTGATTAAACGACAGAGAAACATGATGAGGAGCTAGTAAAGATAGCATCAAATGTGTGTTGAAGAGCGCTTTGGTAAACTCACCGAGTCCCCGACGCTGCCATAATGGGCAGACTTGGGGACGATAACCACAAGGAAAGTTCTTTATATGAGAAAATTCGTCCCTCCACAGTTGTGTAGTTTTGGTGAAGCGGTGTTTAGCGCTAATAGAAAACTGAGTTGTTGAGCGGGACTGTTAGGGGTCACGCTTCACGCACACTGGATCTCAAACCCCCTGTTACTGTGTACGTACAGTGCTAACACACCGCTGGGTCTAGAGACCAACCAACTATCCCACTATGCTGTGAACGATAGTAGTTATTGGAGTTGTTGTTACGAATGCCAGAGCTGGTACTCTGTGGCTCCTCTCCTGCTGGTACTCTGTGGCTCCTCTCCTGCTGGTAGTCTGTGGCTCCTCTCCTGCTGGTAGTCTGTGGTTCCTCTCCTGGTGGTAGTCTGTGGCTCCTCTCCTGGTGGTAGTCTGTGGCTCCTCTCCTGGTGGTGTCCTGTGGCTCCTCTCCTGCTGGTATACTGTGGCTCCTCTCCTGTTGGTAGTCTTTGGCTCCTCTCCTGCTGGTATACTGTGGCTCCTCTCCTGCTGGTATACTGTGGCTCCTCTCCTGCTGGTAGTCTTTGGCTCCTCTCCTGCTGGTATACTGTGGCTCCTCCCCTGCTGGTATACTGTGGCTCCTCTCCTGCTGGTAGTCTTTGGCTCCTCTCCTGGTGGTGTCCTGTGGCTCCTCTCCTGCTGGTATACTGTGGCTCCTCTCCTGCTGGTATACTGTGGCTCCTCCCCTGCTGGTAGTCTTTGGCTCCTCTCCTGCTGGTATACTGTGGCTCCTCCCCTGCTGGTATACTGTGGCTCTTCTCCTGCTGGTAGTCTTTGGCTCCTCTCCTGGTGGTGTCCTGTGGCTCCTCTCCTGCTGGTATACTGTGGCTCCTCTCCTGCTGGTATACTGTGGCTCCTCTCCTGCTGGTAGTCTTTGGCTCCTCTCCTGCTGGTATACTGTGGCTCCTCTCCTGCTGGTATACTGTGGCTCCTCTCCTGCTGGTATACTGTGGCTCCTCTCCTGCTGGTAGTCTTTGGCTCCTCTCCTGCTGGTATACAGTGGCTCCTCCCCTGTTGGTATACTGTGGTTCCTCCCCTGCTGGTATACTGTGGCTCCTCTCCTGCGGGTACTCTGTGGCTCCTCTCCTGCTGGTAGTCTTTGGCTCCTCTCCTGCTGGTATACTGTGGTTCCTCCCCCTGCTGGTATACTGTGGTTCCTCCCCTGCTGGTATACTGTGGTTCCTCCCCTGCTGGTATACTGTGGCTCCTCCCCTGCTGGTATACTGTGGTTCCTCCCCTGCTGGTATACTGTGGTTCCTCCCCTGCTGGTATACTGTGGCTCCTCCCCTGCTGGTATACTGTGGCTCCTCCCCTGCTGGTATACTGTGGTTCCTCCCCTGCTGGTATACTGTGGTTCCTCCCCTGCTGGTATACTGTGGCTCCTCTCCTGCTCTGTGGCTTCTGTTCCTGATGCTACTCTTACTGTTGAGAACACTGGTCATCGTAGACAAACCAGAGCTTCTATTCACATCCAAGTGAGGCTTGAGTAACGTACTGGGTTACTTATTATTCAGTTTACAGTTGATCAAGTATGAGCTTTGCTTTAAAAAGGCTCCAGAAAGTCCTCAAAGAATAATTTTGGGAAAGGATAAATTTCAAACTTGAGTCTTATAACCGCCCACTTCCAGCGATGGAAGTATGAAAGTATACGCTATGTGTTACCATCCTGGGACCCAGAGGGACCTTAAGGTACCCGGCACTAGTTTCCATTCGAGGACCAAAAGAAGGTACCCAGGATAGGTTTCTTCCCCGGGGCCCAGCACGGTTTTATATGTTTACATTCAGTCATTTGCATGCCGGCTCTCGACGTGAATAATTTTACGAGAGAAGCGCGTGTAGCAGGTAGGTGTGGGTGTGGCCGACGATGCTGTCAGTCCGCCCATTCGCCCACATACCACCCACTCGCTACCCACAAGGCATCCACACACCACCATCACGCCACCCACACAACGCTCATTTGCTACCCACACACACTGCCTATACACCACCCACTCACCATCCATACACCACCCACTCACCATCCATACACCACCCATACTCCACCCATACACCACCCGCTCGCTGCCCAGCCACTGACAACTCGCTGCACACACATGCACCCACAACACAAACCTTCACACTAACGCCAACAAGATTTTGGTCAGCCAATGGTGGCCGCAACTCTCGTACACAAGTGCGCCTGACTACATTCAGTCCTGACTTGTCAAGATGGCCTTATCTGCTGACTTGTCAAGATGGCCTTGCCTGCTAACTTGTCAAGATGGCCTTGCCTGCTAACTTGTCAAGATGGCCTTGCCTGCTGACTTGTCAAGATGGCCTTGCCTGCTGACTTGTCAAGATGGCCTTGCCTGCTGACTTGTCAAGATGGCCTTGCCTGCTGACTTGTCAAGATGGCCTTGCCTGCTGACTTGTCAAGATGGCCTTGCCTGCTGACTTGTCAAGATGGCCTTGTCTGCTGACTTGTCAAGATGGCCTTGTCTGCTGACTTGTCAAGATGGCCTCATCTGCTGACTTGTCAAGATGGCCTTGCCTGCTGACTTGTCAAGATGGCCTTGCCTGCTGACTTGTCAAGATGGCCTTGCCTGCTGACTTGTCAAGATGGCCTTGCCTGCTGACTTGTCAAGATGGCCTTGCCTGCTGACTTGTCAAGATGGCCTTGTCTGCTGACTTGTCAAGATGGCCTTGTCTGCTGACTTGTCAAGATGGCCTCATCTGCTGACTTGTCAAGATGGCCTTGCCTGCTGACTTGTCAAGATGGCCTTGCCTGCTGACTTGTCAAGATGGCCTTGTCTGCTGACTTGTCAAGATGGCCTTGTCTGCTGACTTGTCAAGATGGCCTTGTCTGCTGACTTGTCAAGATGGCCTCATCTGCTGACTTGTCAAGATGGCCTTGCCTGCTGACTTGTCAAGATGGCCTTGCCTGCTGACTTGTCAAGATGGCCTTGCCTGCTGACTTGTCAAGATGGCCTTGCCTGCTGACTTGTCAAGATGGCCTTGCCTGCTGACTTGTCAAGATGGCCTTGCCTGCTGACTTGTCAAGATGGCCTTGCCTGCTGACTTGTCAAGATGGCCTTGCCTGCTGACTTGTCAAGATGGCCTTGCCTGCTGACTTGTCAAGATGGCCTTGCCTGCTAACTTGTCAAGATGGCCTTGCCTGCTAACTTGTCAAGATGGCCTTGCCTGCTGACTTGTCAAGATGGCCTTGCCTGCTGACTTGTCAAGATGGCCTTGCCTGCTGACTTGTCAAGATGGCCTTGCCTGCTGACTTGTCAAGATGGCCTTGCCTGCTGACTTGTCAAGATGGCCTTGTCTGCTGACTTGTCAAGATGGCCTTGTCTGCTGACTTGTCAAGATGGCCTCATCTGCTGACTTGTCAAGATGGCCTTGCCTGCTGACTTGTCAAGATGGCCTTGCCTGCTGACTTGTCAAGATGGCCTTGCCTGCTGACTTGTCAAGATGGCCTTGTCTGCTGACTTGTCAAGATGGCCTTGTCTGCTGACTTGTCAAGATGGCCTTGTCTGCTGACTTGTCAAGATGGCCTTGTCTGCTGACTTGTCAAGATGGCCTTGTCTGCTGACTTGTCAAGATGGCCTTGTTTGCTGACTTGTTAAGATGGCCTTGTCTGCTGACTTGTCATGATGGCCTTGTCTGCTGACTTGTCAAGATGGTTTTGCCTCCTGCTTAAATGTTAGCACAAGTCATAAAAGATCGATGGCTTTTCGGCGAAAAAAAAAAAAACAGTACGGTACATTTTTGAGCATTAGCTTTAATACAAAAGAATTCGACTATCACCAGATATCAGACAATCTCATTGACTCTTACTATAATATTCCAATTGTTTTCGTGTAAATATTGATATTACACAGTTAAATCTGAGGCTAAGAATTAATGTTTAAAATATTGTTGGCCTTACATTTCGAAGCTGCCAGCACAACACATTAGGCCGAGACTCGTATTTCAAATTTGCCTGAAATTTGTTAAGCGTTATAGTGTCATCAAATAGGCACCCATCTCTGCTACTCCGTCTGTCAAGAGAAATCCTCATGTTTGTCTGCATTGTCTATCTACATTCTCTCTTTCTCCTCTTTAGTATTTCCCTTGCTTCATTTGCGCCATCTTAAGCCTCCTTTTCCTATCAATTTGCATCCAGAACCTTACCTTCATCTCTGCCTTTATTCAGGCCCTTCCCGTCTCTCCTTCCACGCTCACGCCCTCTATCGAACACTAATCCCCCACTCCCCACCACCCCCGGATCCCTCCGTCGTCAACTCACCCATCAAGTCTGCTATATACGGCCATGTGGTGAGGGGGAAACAAGAGGCTAGAGTCGTCAGAGGGAGCCGGGAACGTGTTGCATCAGGGAGACGCCTGTTAAGTGCTCTCGACCATAGTTTAATATCGGCTAATGTGTGGTAATAGTCGTGCCCTACCTGCCTGGTCAGCCCCGAAGTAGTTGTTCACGTCCGCGCTACACGGGCCCTGCTGTACTGGGGAAGTAGGGGATGGCGGCTGGGGTTTTGGACATAGAGGATGGGAGAAGAAGTGGGAAACTGGAAGGATAGTAGGTGGAGTTAAGAGTGCTTTTGCGTGGGTGATAAGCTTGGTAAGAAATACATGCTGGAGAACAGACAACTGGTTCTTAGTCAGCACACAATCTGTCAGCACACAATCTGTAAGCACACAATCTGTCAGCACACAATCAGAGGGGTCACGTGTGTGGAATCAGCACGGTTAACCACGCAATTGTTCTCGATAATATCGTCATATTATTTATAGTTAATCCAGAATGATTCTGCGTTCGTGGCGATAACAGTAGTAATAATTTGGGCAGCATTACATGATGCAGTAGGCTGTTGTGGGACCACGTGGCTCTACCTTGGCCAGGATCGAAACTCACGTTTGTTTTTGGTAGTGTACCTACTCAGAATAATTGTTGCGCACGGCTCAATCCGGCTGCGTGCCAGCCTTTCAGAACCTCTATATAAATATACCAATCAGAGGGTAGCATCTTCATTGACCAATCTGTTTTATTCCTTTGAAGAATTCGTGTAACGTTGAGCTTATCCGGAATTACGGCTTAGTATAGGTACTAAGGTCAGGTACCACATTTCATCTCACGCGAGTACCAGTTCTTTCCATACATGATGGATCCTCTAACTATAGCTATATACCAGCTCAATAAGGGTTCCCTGACCTTGTAGCATGTCCCGGTATGATACGCAGGCCATCATGCAATATCTAGACTCCAAATGAGAGCAGCTTTTCAGCGATGCCTTACTTGATATGAACAGCGTTAATTCAGTTTAGATTACTATCAATCGAGCACCTTCAGTGCACAAGTCACCTTGGATCTTAGTTGCTCACTTCAGCTGAGAAATACCGACAGTGTTACAAGTAAATACATACATATACCTGCTCACATGTATGCATATACATAGGCTAATACGTCGACACACACACACACACACATGAACCATCGCTGCAAACACCACAAGACCACCAGCACTCTAACGCCCCCAGGATAAGTCACAGAAGTAAACACACTTTTACACAAACATACAGACTGAGCCATATTTAAAGTGAAACTAAGACTCACACCGGACTCGTTAGTAAAGATTTCATTAACTAAATTTGAATTGTTATGTATATTGTCGTAACATGTTTTTTTATAGCATTAATTTACTAACAAAATTAGAGTTTTAATATTTTAGTTTGACTTTAGAGAAACAATAGTAAAGACAAATTATGAATTCCCAAAGTTGAAAAATTCTTAATAAGAAATTAGTAATCAATTTAATTAAGGCACTTATAACATTATTCAGTGAGATCATCCAAAATATTGTATATACAAAATGTTATCTAAATTTTGTCCCTGCCCCACTCATTTCTCTTCCGTCTCAAAAGAAAAAAAGCCGTCCGCTGTAATTGAATTGAATTATTTCTACGGTCAATATCACAACTTTTCCCTGGAGTCCCGAAGAAACAACGGTTCGTAATCTGACTAAAAATCAGATGATAGGTTTACAGATTGTTATTGTCATTTCATAAATCATCGCAGTTACGGATGGTTCGGGTAGTGAGAAAATCGGTTAGACTTGTTTTAATAGTTATTAATTGGCTTCACAGGTGGGTGAGCAGCACAGGTTACACCGCTGGCAGATGTGCTTCTCGGCATGTACACACTAGTCCGTACCTCACTGGCAACATTCGCGAGACAATAATCATTCAACAAATAACACCATTTTGTTAGCGTCATTGGCTACTTTGTAGTCGTGAATATGTTTTCAGAAAATGTCAATTTGCAGCTGATCTTGTGTTAAACCTCTAAGTGATATCAGTCACTAGGTGATTCTATCATCAGTTGTATTGCTGCACTGGATACTGCTGGTGCCAATGACTCTGATGCCCCCTCGTTCCATTACTACCCATTATGACCATTGCTTCTCTGTCAGCTTTGTCGATTTCCTTTAGAATTTTGAACGTTTCCACTACTTTGGTCTTCTAGGGTACTGAGGTCCAGTTCTCTGATACTTGCACTGTTCATTCTTCGCAATTCCAACATCAGGCAGTTTACATAACTCTACTCATTCTCAAGTATTATTTTTAATGTCCTCAAGTGAAGATTCCATACTGGCGGTGCATACTAAAGGGTTGACCTCACCTATATTATGTACAGTATTAGGAAAGCTCTAATTTCTAGGATTTCGAAACCACTTGAAAGTTTTTGCATGTGCCTCAGATGTTATTTTGCTGTTATGTCCCTCAGGCATCAGAGCGGGAACTTGGTTATCCTTCACCTCATTCAGTTTCTGGATCCTCTTGATGTTTTCATAACTTTGCATTTTCAGGGATAAATTCCCTGAAGCGATTTCTCAGCCTTTCTCTACAGCTCGTTTAATCCATTTACAGTCTCCTTAGAGCTACGGAGATGATAAGTCACATAGACGTGGATGAAGAAATGTTGACTTCACTCTCTAGGCACCAGTTGTCTTGAAGCACTACGTCGAGCACTCTTGAAGAACCACAGCATTCTTTATCACCTCAGCACTACTGAAGCACCAGAAGCCCTTACCTCGAAACACCACCAATATTCATGAAGCGCCATCGGCGATCGTGAAGCACTATCAGCTTGAAGCAATACTATTGAAGAAAACGAAAACTATTAAAGCACTACCAGAATACTGAAGCATCACCTTATCTTGAGTTATCTTCAGATGATTTCGGGGCTTTTTAGTGTCCCCTCGGCCCGGTCCTCGACCAGGCCTCCACCCCCAGGAAGCAGCCCGTGACAGCTGACTAACACCCAGGTACCTATTTTACTGCTAGGTAACAGGGGCATAGGGTGAAAGAAACTCTGCCCATTGTTTCTCGCCGGCGCCTGGGATTGAACCCAGGACCACAGCATCACAAGTCCAGCGTGTTGTCCGCTCGGCCGACCGGCTCCCACCTTGGCTGTAGGATCGCCACCAGGACTGCAGTCGAAGCACAACCATGAGTGCACAAGTACCATCATATCTCTAGAAGTACAACCTGGATCTCTAAAGCACCACCAAGACTCCTGAAGCGCCACCATAACTCCTTAAGTACTACCAGGACTCACGAACCACCACCAGAACTCCTGAAGTCCACCAGGACTCCTGAATCACCACCAGGACTTTTGACTCATGAAGCAGCACCAGGATTTATCAGGTACCACCAGAACTCCTGAAGCACCACCAGGACTCCTGAAGCACCACCAGGACTCCTGAAGCGCCAGTAGGACTTCTGAAGCACCACCAGGACTCCTACAAGAGCGTGACCTGCTAGCTAAGGAGACGACCTACGGAGGATGTTCAGCAGAGGACGGACAATATTAGACAGGATTAGGACAGAAGTTGGGTGTGTCTGGCTTGTGGCCTAAGCCATGTTGCCTGGGTTATGGCCCGGTAGATGTACACACCCTCCGCTTAACCCCACACCTGTATAAGCGAGAGGAGAGGAAGGGGTGTGATATGGTAACTCGGCAATTCCCTTGCCACATTACCACTAGCATAGTGTGGCAAGGAAAGGTTAAGTGAGCCTAAGGCAGAGAAAGACTCAGTGAGCCTTTGGTAAGAAGAAGCTGAATGAGCCTAAGTCAGAGAGGAGGCTGTGAGCCTGAGGTTAGGAGAGGCTGGGAGAGCCAAGTCAGGGAATTTTAAGGGCGCGGAGTTTGGAGGTAGCTTAAAAGTGAGTGGCTGGGTTTATTGTATTTAAGTAAAGATTAAGAGTTACATGTGAATGGAACAGTTTAGATATGGTTAAAATAGTATGAGAACTACACTTGCTCTCTTTTGTCAGAGCGCTGCGAGTGTGTGTGTGAGGTTCTCCACATGTATTTCATCATGTTTGGTTGTATATAGATGAATACTGTATTGCATTCACATATACACACTCAGATGATTGTGTATATGTTTTGATGTTCTGATTCAGGGTCCAATTTATTATCATTATTATTTGTTTAATATTTAAGGGAGTGTTTATGGTCAGTATTTCATCTAGGAATTATGTATTATGGGACATGGATTTCACCGGGTAGGACCAGGCCGCTGGGTCACCAGTTGTGTAGGTGGGCGTCTCATCTTGAAGTAGTCTTTCTAGAATTGGGTTTTCTAAATGTGGAAAGCCGGGGTTGCGGGACGTGGAAGCTGGAAACTCAGATGAGTCACAGAGATGTTTGGAAGTTTTCTTTTAGCGTGAGAGTAGTGGAAAAATGGAATGCACTTAAGGAGCAGGTGGTTGAAGCAAACTTAATTCATAATTTTAAAACTAGATATGATGGGGAAATGGGACAGGAGTCATTGCTGTAAACCGATGGCTTGAAAGGCGGGATCCAAGAGTCAATGCTCGATCCTGCAGGCACAAATAGGTGAGTATAAATAGGTAAGTATACCCACACACACACACACACACACACACACACACACACACTCACACACAGGAAGCAGCCCGTAACAGCTGTCTAACTCCCTATTACCTATTTACTGCTAGGTAACAGGGGGCATCAGGGTGAAAGAAGCTCTGCCAATTTGTTTCCGCCATCGCCGGAGATCGATCCCTGCAGGCCATAGGATTAAGAATCCCGAACGCTGTCCACTCAGCCACCAGGTCCCTGATTGTGTGTGTGTGTGTGTGTGTGTGTGTGTGTGTGTGTGTGTGTGTGTGTGTGTGTGTGTGTGTGTGTGTGTGTGTGTGTGTGAACGCACTACAGGATCAATACAAGAGTAAACGAGTGAGTGATGTATGGAGCGGGTGTCGACGAGTGTGCCAAGGTCAGTTAATACACCGTTAGCCCTGTCTAAGTGCTACTCACGGCCCTCCTACACCGCTCATATTCCTTGTAAGTACGCTCTCAACCTCTACTTATCCTCTTCTAAGTGCCAGAGACGCACTCTTGTGCACATCTCGCCTCATATTTTATATACGGAACGGTAGACCAGCTTTTGTATCTAGTTTAATGGAAGTCTTTGTGGTAATGAAACGTGCTTAATGATACATCAGTTTTCACTATGGAAAAAGTTTGTACCATATTTTTGTAGTCTGTTCAGGAATATTTGTGTTGTCTTTAGTGGTAGAGTGGTTGCCACTAAGAAGCATCTACCTTCCCTGCCCCCGTTGTAGGGTGCCACTCACAACTACCTACCTTATCCAGTCTCCTACCATCAGCATTATTAGGTTTATACTTGACAAAGTGACAACCATTCTAATATATTTTATCGACCTTTATGACGGCCGACGTGGCGTTTTCCCATCTCTACGGTCCTCAGCTCCCTCAAACTCCGACCATTATATCCCTATCGCTAGCTATCACCCTCTCCCTCCTCTCTCTCCCTCTCTCCCTTCCCCTCTCCCTCTCCCTTTTGCGTAATCTCCCATCTCCCAATGTTATTCCCTCCATCTATCGTCTCTCCGTCTCTTTAATTCTCTGCTATAATTGACTGCGGCTCTCTCGGGGATTGACTGCCCAGAGTGATGGAAGAGTTCCACAGTAGGTCGACTAACTCAAAATGTTTCGTTTATCCTCTTGTGATTGTCTGAAGATACATTTTAAAAACTTGTTAACGTTAAATTATTTGCCCTTGACCTGTTAACGTGATGTAGCAGCCTCCGGTAAGTATTGTGATGCTGGAGGCAAAATACAAAGGAAAACTGAAGAGATGTGACGCGATGAGCAGAGATGAGGTGCCAGGCTTTACATCAAACATTGGCATCACTACACGAAATGACTTAAAAGTTGCCATTCGCTCCATGCAAAAAACTCTCATTTGGGTGACGCTCTATCCAAAGTTTTGTAAATTTTTCTCCGATTTTCCCTCTACCCCTCAAAAATATATATATATATCTGAGGCAAACAAATCTACGAAACAGACAACAGATAAAAATGAATAATAATAAGTTGGTTGTAGAAAGACGGGTGTTGAGAAGCGAGAGGAAGGATGAAGTAACAGGCTACAGGTGTAATTTGTGTACTTGCAAAGGAATTAGAATAGGAATGTTTACCAGGGTTTTAAATTAGAGCAGAGTTGATGCTTCACATAGCCTGTCTCCTCGTACCATAATAATACCAGGCTTGTACCCGACACCACACAACTCTGCGACTCGTACACCGCAATGACCACTCTCCTGGTCTATCTCACCTGGCCACGGAGTACGTTACCTCCTGCTACAGTCTCGTACCGTACATGTCTGGATATGTTGAAAGGTCCTTGATATGACCTCATACTGCAGATAGCACAGTGGTTCCTCCTCATACTGCGGTCAACATTGTGGTTCCTCATACCTAAGTTAACACAGTGGGTTACTCTTCATTCGCCAGGAAACGCTGTGGTTCCTGAAACAACGATAACAATCTACTGGTTCTTATTCCACAGTCAGGTATATCCTGGTTACACTTTCCCATCAATGTATCCAGGTTCCTCACTGCACAATCAGCAACTCTTGCATTCTCAGACAATAGATAACATAGCATGCTTGGTCCCAGACGATATTAAACATTAATGTTAACGTGTAATACTAAACCACTCTCCATGCTCATAGAGTGAGGTGAAGAGAGTCAGGCCTGGAGTCGGAAATATTGAATTTAATTGTTTCTCTCTATGCAGCAGAGCTTGTTTGGCTCTGTTGTGATAAGTGAGGGACGCGTCAGTGTTAGTGAAAAATTTGATATTTTGGAATCTTCTTAATGCTTCGTGGAGGAAATGCTCTCAAATATATGTAGGTGCTTAAATTATTATGAGCATTTATAAATGTCAAAGGAAGATATAAATATAAATAGAAAGAAAAGTCGAATAAACTATTGTTGGATTTAAACTCTAACAATGGGATGGGAAAGAGGAGAGAGATGAGACGAGCATCCAGAAACACTACAGCCTGAAGAACACATAGATACAGTCTTTACAGAGAACAACCTCGGAGGAACCATCACCTAAGGCTTATCGCAGGCCGAGCACATGGGAAGATTAGCGCCAGGAATAAAGCTGCGAATCATACAAACGACCTTCAAGTCTAAACCATGAATCATTCTGTATTCAATACACAACTTATATGTGGGATCCGTCCTAGAATATGCAGCACCAACATGGTGTAGTCCTAGAGTATGCAGCACCAGCATGGTTCAGTCCTATAATATGCAGCACCAGCATAGAACCCGTCTTAGAGCGTGAAGCACCAGCACGGTGCAGTCCTAGATTATGCAGCACCAGCGTGTAACCTGTCCTACAGCATGCAGCACCAACATGGATCCCACCTGTGTGAAGTGAACTTAGGCTTTGCTACAAATACAGAACCATAGGTGACCTGATCACAACATAAAGGGTACAGAGGTGCGTACTGTCTCTGAAGAGGAAACCAAACAAGAGGCAAAGGTGGAAATTGGAAACAATAGTGAATCATTAAGACTTAAATACTTCTTCGACGTACGAGAGGTAAACGAGAGAGGAAAATCCGCAGCTTGAGGCTACTACCACTTACAGGTATAAAAACAGAAATTTCAATGTACTGGAAGGTCTGAAGTAGCTATTATACCGGATAACTGACAGGCAAGAGGCGGGGTTCAGGAGCCAGACATCACTCTTGCAGAACATGTGTTTAACACATTTAGGTAAGGTCATACACACATGGGGCATATACTCTACATATATACTGATTACTTTATAAAATTTCACAGGTATAAATTGTTGAAGTCATTAATATGTATATGTCGACAGAACATGATAAATTATTCCGTGTTGCCATGCGATACCAATATTAGTAACGTCATGATAATGCAATTGAAAAATATGCTGTTTAATATTTACGCAAAATCATAATTACATTTTTCCCCCCTGCACGAGCTAGAAAAACAATATATTGGAATGTTACATTTGTATGTTAGTATTAAAAGTAGTTTACTTTCTCCAGCACAGGAAAGCATATACTAAAAATGAGAATGTGGGTTTTGTACAGCTTGTCAAAATAATCATTGAAAAATGGATTAAACGCTGCCAAAGATTTTCAACAGCAAATCTGACCAAATATAAAATTTTCATATGCATCCTAAAAAAGTTTTTAATCTTTCATTTTCATAATCATTTTCTCACAGACCCTTAAGCCTTAAAAGAAAACTTAAATCTCTACAATCAATTAAGCAATTACAAATTCGTAGAGCATCACACATTGATAAAATTTCCTATTCTCTTAAAACTGCACATACATACTTAAACCTTCAAAAAAGGCTTTAAACTTTAGAAATTCCAAAACTTTTACCAACACTTCTAAGCTTTCATAAACTCCCCAGAACTCTAACTCTCTGACCTAAACCATCACACTCTCACCTAAACCTTCACAACCTTACCTAAATCTTCACAACCTCTCCTAAACCTTCACAACTTCACCTAAACCTTCACAACCTCACCTAAACCTTCACAACCTCACCTAAACCTTCACACCCTCACCTAAACCTTCACAACCTCACCTAAACCTTCACAACCTCTCCTAAACCTTCACAACCTCACCTAAACCTTCACAACCTCACCTAAACCTTCACAACCTCTCCTAAACCTTCCAAAGTCTCAGACACTCGGCTGAACTACTCATTACTCACCGAAGACATCGTGAACAATAAGGAAGACGAGCCGTGATGCGCAACTGTTTCGTAACGTGTCAAGTGCAGTGAGTAGTGTCACTCCCCCCGTGTCACTCCCCCCGTGTCACTCATGGTGTATAATGACGCCTGTGTCACTCGTGGGGGTATAATGGCTCCTGTGCCATTCGTGGGTTATAATGACGCGTGTCACTCGTGAGGGTACAATAATTTCTTATGCACTCGTAGGATATATTAATTCCTGAGTCACTCGTGGGATGCAATAATTCTTAAGGCACTCGTGTGATACAATAATTCTTGAGGCACTCGTGGGATGTAATAATTCCTGAAACACTCGTGGGATGCAATAATTTCTTAGGCACACTTGGGATGCAATAATTCCTGAAGCATTCGTAGAATACAGTAACGCCTGACACTCGTATGTGCATCTATTGATATGAGAACTGTATGGAGCTCTGTGTGTGTGAGAGAAGTGTAAATATCTTTTGGTTTAGGCAGTGTAAATATATCTGCGTGTGGACAGTGTAAATTTATTTCTTTGGGTGTGGGGGGAGTGTAAATATCTCTGGGTGTGGGAGCTTTACATATCTCTGTTTTTGGACAGTGTTAATAATTATTATCTGTGGGTGTGGGCAGTGTAAATATGTCTGGGTATTGACCGTATAAATATCTGGGTGTAGGCAGTGTTAATATACCTAAGTGTGGGCATTGTGTACATTTGTGTGCGTGTGTAGTGTAAAGATCTCGAAGACATATTTTACTCTCATTAGCAAATTAAATCATTTGTTTTAATATTTTCCTCGTACATATTTTTTCACTAAGTGAAAAATTCGTTGTAAGTCTGATTCTATTTTCTTCGGGTTCATTATTTATCCGGATTGAATTTGATTCACACTCGATATATAATGGCACTTTCATACTCTAAGATAATTTATATTAAAAAAGTTGATATATGAGTCAGACTGTTGATATGTGGTTAAACAAAGACGAACTCAAGAGACCACCCAAGAACTGGGTGGTCTCCGAGACGCCGAACAACTTTCCATGCATGCTGAGTAGCCAAGCCCATGAACAAGAAAAAGCCAAGGTGAGAACCACGGCCGCAGAAATTGGTTTGACGTATACTGCTTGGTCTTGCCAGGACTGTTGATCTGTGGGAATGACTTTAACAGTCGTCATACCCAACTCCACCAGAAGAAGGTGCTGGATGTCGACGCCAAGTCTTCTATATAATATTCTGAACTGATCCATCTTATTTCTCCTAAAAACATAAACGACACTCATTATAGGGAGGCCTAAAAAAGGACTTTACCATAGTTCATTATCACAATTGTATAAAAAAATATAAATTAAAAATAAAACAATAACAGATTAATAGAAAGACATTATTTTAAAATTAAAACTAAACTACATATTTATAATTTTGTTATTGATTTATTAAATATTGGAATTTTTACATTTGATTGTGATAATAGTATTACGGTAAAGTGACTTTGGGGACACCCTGCTCGCCAGACACCCCATCACCTACACCTGCTCACCATTCACTATGATCTCATCAATTACCTCATTCTTGCTTATCATTCATTAATCTCGTCAGTTACCTTTTACTCATCATCCAACAATTTCATCAATTACATCTTACTTGCTCATAATACACTAATACTTGCGTATGAAGAGCCTCATTCCTGTTAGTTTGGTTCTTTAGTTATACTCCCAGTTTAATTGAATCCAATAGAACTAATGTAATATTACAAAACCTGAATATTTATGGAAACCAACAGCGATTTTGTTTGTGTTTAACCAAATCGTCACTACAAGTATTGTTCTTTTAGGAAGAACGGGAGATCGAGGGTAACTCTATTCCTAGATTCAAACGTCACATGTGAAATGAACTAAGAATGTCAGTCGTCATTATATTAGATATTCAGATGACGACTTTTGAACTCGGCTAAAAACGCAAAGTTCAAAAGATGAAGCGAAATCGAGAGATACCGATAGTGTGAGAGAGAGGGAGAAAGAGAAAGAGAGGTTCAAAGAAGCACAACGCCTTCTCACGGTCACTCCAAGCAATGGGCTCTCAAACTAGAGCATTGACAAACACCGTACAGTATACTCTTGCGCGTCCCAATGGAAGAAATAAAAAATAACCAAACTCCCACTCCACACAGCGATGCTGCAGGGTAAAATTCATTTCCCTCAAAGCACCCCTCCACCCTATTACCCGCCTGACACACGCACGCATGCATACACCGCTTACCTAAAAATATGTAAATACAAATAAAAAGAAGAGAAAAAGATTTTATATATATATATATATAATATATATATATATATATATATATATATATATATATATATATATATATATATATATATATATATGTATATATATATATATAATATATATATATAAATGTGTGTGCGTGTGTGTGTAAATCACGAAAAATAACCACGTGATTAAAAATATGACAGTGTCAGACCACGGAGGAAAATTGAAACAGGAATTTCCTTAAGTACTTTCGTATATTAATACATCTTCAGAAGGAGGAGTACTTTCGTATATTAATACATCTCCTTCTGACGATGTATTAATATACGAAAGTACTTAAGGAAATTCCTGTTTCAATTTTCCTCCGTGGTCTGACACTGTCATATATATATATTATATATATATATTATATATATATATATATATATATATATATATATATATATATATATATATATATATATATATATATATATATATATATATATTAGTATATTTTGGTAGCAGTCTTTCCTGTAGACATATATTATTAAATATGACCGAAAAAGTAAGATTAATAATTCTAACACGAATTTTCTCAATCTTTCGTACATTACGCTTCACTGTTGGAGGTAAATCAAAAATCACTTCTCCAAAATTCATTTTTATTTCTAGTCTGACGCGACACGGGCGCGTTTCGTCAAACTTATTACATTTTCAAAGACTTCACAAATACACAACTGATTAGAACTTACGTCTCTCTGATATTATATCTACATTTGAGTGAGGTGGGAAGGGTGATGTGGCATTAACACAAGACAGAACAGGAGGGGATATTAATAGGGTATTAAAAGTATCAACACAAGACAGAACAGAAACAATGGGTATTGAATAGAAGTGTTTGTAGAAAGCCTATTGGTCCATATTTCTTGATGCTTCTATATTGGAGCGGAGTCTTGAGGTGGGTAGAATATAGTTGTGCAATAATTGGCTGTTGATTGCTGGTGTTGACTTCTTGATGTGTAGTGCCTCGCAAACGTCACCTTCCCACCTCACTCAAATGTAGATATAATATCAGAGAGACGTAAGTTCTAATCAGTTGTGTATTTGTGAAGTCTTTGAAAATGTAATAAGTTTTACGAAACGCGCCCGTGTCGCGTCAGACTAGAAATAAAAATGAATTTTGGAGAAGTGATTTTTGATTTACCTCCAACAGTGAAGCGTAATGTACGAAAGATTGAGAAAATTCGTGTTAGAATTATTAATCTTACTTTTTCGGTCATATTTAATAATATATATATATATATATATATATATATATATATATATATATATATATATATATATATATATATATATATATATATATATTCTCTCACCTCTTCCCCCCATTCCCAGCTCTTTTCTTGCCCTTCTCGCCTCTCCCGGGCCCTCTGCCTCCCTCATCAGCCCATCACTTGGCATCATGACCATTTGTCTCCGGCCGCCCAGGAGTATTGCAGCCATTAACCACCCTCGTCCACCCGTCACCCAAGGCGCCAGAGAATTCACTCGTCCACTGAGCAATATATAAATTATTCAGCCACAATTATAGTCTTCTCGATTGGTCGTTTTCCAGAGATATCCGTGACTTTAGTATGTGTGTTGGGGGGAGTGGGGGGGGGGGTTAATGTTTGCTTGAATACGTGCATGTGTGCAAGCATGCGTACGTACTTACCTGTCAGTGCTTAGCAATCAGTCGCTGCCTCTGTTGTAATGAATTAGATTAGAATGTCCGATGACCGCTGTCATCATTATAACGACTCAAGATGATATGAGATTCCAAGTACCCAATTTGAATGGAGAGAGAGAGAGAGAGAGAGAGAGAGAGAGAGAGAGAGAGAGAGGGGGAATGAGAGCGTGCATCTGGGAATACCCATCGCATAGGTTCGAATCCTCAACACGGCTCCTTTGGATTTTCTTAGAGGAAAGGAGAGATGTGGAGAGACAGAGAGAGAGGAAGAGGTAGGAAAAATATTAGAATGGGAAGAATATTTGAAGGAGAGGTTGAGAACATAGGAGAGTTGAGTTGCTACTATCAAACAAATATTATGATGTAATGCCAGTCAGAACAATGAGTAAAGGCTCTGCGTATAAATGTGTTATTAGACTAGTCTTATATCTGTCTGGGGATTCGGAATTACCATTCATACACATTCCAATGTTGGTTGGTTTTAGTATACACTTTAGTGTGATAAATGCATTTATACGCAGAGCCCTTACTCATTGTTCTGACTGGCATAACATCCATAAGGAACTGGAGAGAAGCCTTCAAATATTAACAAACAACAGGTACATGAATAGAGAAGTCAACACCTATATCAGAAGATATTTAGACAAATGGTATAACAGAGAACAGGAAGCACAACAGAGAACAATCCCTCCCATAAGACTATATTGCAAACCGACTATGAGCTCACAATACAAAACTGAAGAAAGAGTAATTTATATAAATTAAAATGGAAATGTTCGTTTGTGCAAAACCACTAATCTCCGAAAGTTCTTCACCGATTGCTTTGAAATTTTCATACAACGTTCCATTCGCATTCGAGCAGATTTTTATATACATACTATATAGTTGTCACGCCCCACCACCAGGGTAGCTGAGTGGGCCCCACCACCACCAGGGTAGCTGAGGGGCCCCACCACCACCAGGGTAGCTGAGGGGCCCCACCACCACCAGGGTAGCTGAGGGGCCCCACCACCACCAGGGTAGCTGAGGGGGGCTCTAAAAGCAAGCTAGCTGAGTGGTCCCGCTCAAGCGCACGTGATCTTAGTCGTCTACACGGGCCGAGATTAGCGCACGCAGACACAATTTGAATGTTCTTAATAGTGTTTTGCGTTGTATTCAGTTGTATTCCCCTAGTTGTGCTTGCGGGGGTTTAACTTTGCTCTTTCGGCCCGCCTCTCAACTGCCAATCAACTGTTGCTAACTACTTACTAACAATTCCTCCCCATCACACACACACATACACCGAGGAAGCAGCTCCGTAACAGCTGTCTAACTCCCAGGTACCTATTTACTACTGGGTAACAGGGGCATTCGGGTGAAAGAAACTTTGCCCATTTGTGCCTGCCGGGTCCGGGAATCGAACCCGGGCCACAGAATTACGAGTCCTGCGCACTGTCCACTCAGCTGCGTGTGTGTGTGTGTATGTGTGTGCGTGTGTTATTGCTCTCCTGCAATTATTTGTCAATGTTTCTGGATTGCAAGACATTGTAAACAAAATGAACATAAAATACCAATATGAAAAAAATGAGAAAATCAACGCCAGCCTAGAGATATAACACTGCAACAAAACACAATAGTTCGATGTAAACAACGACGAAAATCAAGATTCTCCATTTTCCTTTATGACATAAGAAGAGTAATAAACGCTAGGGAGACAGGCATGAGACATGGTGGCAGGGTGCTCCAGAAATATATGGGAGCCTTGGGGGCGGCCACGAACAGACAGACAGAGAGAGAGAGAGGCGAGAAAGAGAGGGAGGAAAAGAGGTTATTGCAGAGTCCCAAAGAGACAAGACTGATAGCCCGAGTGGGAAGGTCCCTTGGGCACTGCTCCCAATTTTCCACCCGGCTGCCGACCGCGCCCCGCGAATCACCTCCGACGTGGCCTGTCACCCGCCTGACGAAGAGCGATTAATGAGACGCCCTCATAGACTGACGCTAGCCTAGCTGCCATGCGCGGTAATGGTGAATATGTGCATGAGTTGCGGCCTCTGTACCTGAAATGCCATGCGGAGTGTGTACATATCGCGAATTTCTTTGGGAAATGAGATTCATTACACACAGAAATCACAATTGCGTGATGCATCAAATGAACAAATCCTCAAGGGCTGTGACGAAGATTTGAACCTGCGTCCGAGAGCATCCCAGAGAGCTGCCTTAATCGACTTGAGCTACGACATGGTCAAGCAGTCGATTAAGGCAGCATCTGGGATGCTCTCGGACGCAGGTTCGAATCCTCGTCACGGCCCTTGTGGATTTGTTCAAATAAGATTCCTTGTATAGCGTACGTGTAGTAGTTTTATTTGCCTCAGTGTGCTCCAATGTGCAAGGAAGTGCGATGCGTGTCTCACCAGGAGATCCGTATGCGTGATCATGTGCGCACCACATAGCAAGCAGGTACGCTGTAAGGTGTCCTGCTTAGTTCAGGCGCTGGTGCGACTTCCAGCTGCTGCACGAGAAGCTACAGCAACCAGAACTTTGCCCTGACGACACTGTAATGGTGCTAAAGTGTTTCATTTGTTTCGTCTTGCCTATCATTGCTGTCCCGGTCAGTCGACAGGAGTAACAATAATGTTCTCACTATATTGCTGCCTACAAGGAGTTACTTTGTTGCCTTGATCATCTCATTCCTGAAAACAATTATGTAACGCACGCACGTGTGCGCGCACGCGTACACACACACACAGTGTGGTGGAGGCTGACTTAATACACAGTTTCAAGTGTAGATATGATAGAGCCCAATAGGCTCAGGGACCTGTACCTGACCTGTTAATTGACAGTTGAGAGGCGGGACCAAAGAGCCAAAGCTCAACCCCCGCAAGCATAACTAGGTGAACAGGTGACAAAGATTAATCAAGAAAGCGAAGGCTGGGCGGACTGCATTTTCTTGGACTGTCGAAACCATTTTCCGAGACGTGTTTCGTTCACACTTAATCTTTACAATAAACATCCCCTGAATCCACTTAACCAAACCACCTAACTCATCTTTATCAGGACAAAATTAGGCAGGCTCAGACAATATGCAGCTAATTAATATATGAAAACATGCAGTTTAAATTACTTTGCGATGATCAGTCATTCTGACGCTAAAATGCATTTGTCAAATGTTGTCGTCTTACTGTTGACGATAGTCTGTTTTTTGCCCATTGGTCTGAGGGAGGAGTTGGGTAAATATATACAGCACTGACAGCCTGCACGGACTTCCACAGCAAAAATGTTGATAATTCACTATAGTAGTGTACATAAAGGATGGAAGATTACTTTAATCATTCCCCAAGATAACTAGCTGATGTTAAAAATGTTCTAAACGACTTTGTACCAAGCAATATCATAGCTACACAAAGTCTGAAACTTCAGTATTGTTTCCTCTCATCTGCCGGAGAAAAATCTTGCACTTAAGAGGCAACTAGCTCAGAGCCTTATCATTATTCCAGTCAGCCTTATCAACCCCCAGTTGAAGACTACGCGGGGTTATGGTGGCTCCTGCTCAACCAAGCAGAATCGGAAAATTACCTCTTCCACGACTATTATTGATCACCCACAAAGACTTATGCAAAATGGTGTTCAAAAGAAAAGAAGATGAATGTGAAGAGGGAAGAAATTAAACTGAACCAGAAATTTAAGAGGACGCACAAGCTTGCCTTGTAAGGACCCGCTGACTTACTGATTCATTCATCAGCTCTCTGGGCAGCCCTTTGATATTGGTTGACTTATTTATCACTTGTCACCATCACAACTACCACCACTACCTTCCTCGCCTCTGGTGTCACCATCACTACCACCACCTTCTTCGTCTCTGGTGTCACCATCACTGCCACCACCTTCCTCGCCTCTGGTGTCATCATCACTACCAATACCTCCCTCGCCTATGGTGTCACCTTCACTACCACCATCTTCCCAACGTCACCTCATCACCATTACTCGATCATCTACTTAATCTTCGATTGTCTAGCTGTGCAGCACATTAAAACATTCACGTACTTCCAAATTAATTCGATATTTTTCTCAAGCACTATCAATGCTTGAGAAAAAAATGTATATATATATATATATATATATATATATATATATATATATATATATATATATATATATATATATATATACATATATATGTCGTACCTAGTAGCCAGAACGCACTTCTCTGCCTACTATGCAAGGCCAGATTTGCCTAATAAGCCAAGTTTTCATGAATTGTTTTTCGACTACCTAACCTACCTAACCTAACCTAACCTAACTTTTTCGGCAACCTAACCTAACCCATAAAGATAGGTTAGGTTAGGTTAGGTAGGGATGGTTAGGTAGGGTCATATATCTACGTTAATTATTAACTCAATAAAAAAAATTGACCTCATACATAATGAAATAGGTAGCTTTATCATTTCATAAGAAAAAAATTAGAGAAAATATATTAATTCAGGAAAACTTGGCTTATTAGGCAAATCGGGCCTTGTATAGTAGGCCGAGAAGTGCGTTCTGGCTACTAGGTACGACATATATATATATATATATATATATATATATATATATATATATATATATATAGGCAACAATCATGAAAACAGAAACATAGAAGATTTTACAGTTTGAGGGTTTTAAGGATATGTGGACCTGAGTTTAAAGATGAAATTAATGTCATATATATAATGTACGTTTTAATTTAAAATGTCCGAAGTCATTTATTGATAAAGCTAACCAAATTGCTCGTAACAGTTTCGTGAGTTTGAAAAATAAAGAAGAAATCAATATTAAGAATAAAATAATTCTACCATTTCATGATAATTTCAATGAAATTCCTAAATTACTACAAAATTTAATATCAATATAGCATTTAGGAATCTTGATATCATACACTCTTATTTAAAATTTCCCAGGTTGTTGCAAGAGAAGTGTGTTCAAAATTCCATATAAAGATTGCAATAAGTTCTTTGTTGGCCAAACAGGTAAACATCTTGACCAGAGAATACGAAAACATAAACATGGTATAAAAACAGGTCAAGAATCTAATGCATTATTTGTTCACTCAGGAGATTGTAATAATTCAATTGACTGGATTAATTCATGCAAAATTGTGAAGTGTAAATCAGTTACTGAAAGAAATATCATTGAATCTTCATATATAAAAATTAGTGAATTATTTAATATTAATGTAAGTCCAGGATTTTATGTATTAGCTAAATAACTAGTAAGATTTGTGATGGGTTTAAAATTATGTAAACAATGAGTGAATGTGAAGTACATCTGTGAATGAGGCAATACCCAGTTAATATCCCCTTAATCATCCCACCTTCATGTCACTTCCATTAATCAATATTTTGGCTTATGGAACTTTGTCTACTCAGGTGTGGTTGAGAATATATTCGCTTCGTGTATTCCTTGATAATGTGGAGAAACACGAAAACGTTCGGAATTTTCGTTTCATTTTCCTAGTGGATAGTTTTGAACCGTGGGCACTCGAGCTTCAAATTTACTACATATATGGTGACCCTCTGTTTTCTTTGCAATGGTAATAAACTAAGTCAGCTTAAGATACCCCCAATACCCTGCTTCTCATTGTCTAATTAATCGTTTATGAGGTATAATATAAAAAGCATTGTGATGGTCATGGGAAATAATATAGCGTCTCTTCCACTTTCAACTTGCAGTCTGTCAGCTCTCTACTGCTTTTAACAATATTGTAAAGAAGGAGTTAATTTGTTTGATATGAGTGGCTATTAGTTAAATCATATAGTGAGTTCATTATTATTCTGTGATTTTAAAGATGTATTTGCGAATATCGATCCAAGCAACTTTCCTACAATAGACATTAAACTAATTGGCAGAATGATATATCCCCCCTTCTAGAAAATTGGCACCACATTTGCAACCATCTGCAATTCAGGTGCTATGCTCGACTCTGATTCTTTAAATATGCAAGGCAAGGAATTACTAAGCTCGTTTTCTCATTCGTTAAATTCACAGTCAATTACTTGGTATGGTTCTGAGGGAGGAGCGGGGGACACGGTTTGTTAAGCTATGTCTGTATGTTTCATAACTTCCTTCCGATAATCACTAAACTAGTTAACTTGTGCTCTTGACCACTTACATAGATTTCTTTAGTGTCAGGTAAATTAAGTTATTTTAACTTTATTAACAATTAAAATTACGTATGCAGATGATGAGTCACAATAACGTGGTTGAAATATGTTGACCAGACCACACACTAGCATAATGGTCAGTATTAAAATTACGTCTTCTGGGAGAAAACCGAACATTTTAAGGAAGAACCTAAACATCTTGGAAAATATATATATTTTCGGAGAAACAACAAAGTTGTTCACATCTCACATCTGTGAGAGTTTCCATTTTATGTGAGACAACTTCCTGTTAGAAAAGCTGAATATTCTGCAGGAGGTTCTGGACACAGGAAACCTATATGAAGTCCAGTTGATGGTGTGTTTTGGTTGTCTCCTCATGATACAGAATCCAGAATGAAGTATTTGCCCGTCAACGATGAATGGGTTCGTAAGTTAAACAAACGTGGCCAGGCAGGCAAGTTTATTATCTTAATTATGTAGATAGTTATGTGAAGTCCAGCTCAGTTATATCGACCAACCTGTTGAACTATAACTATATAACTGTTACTACGTTATATCTAGCTAGAATGTAACAACATTGGAAATTTGAAATCTTGAAAAACTAGATTGCCAGATTGATCCAATTGTTGCCAAGGTGTCTCACCGTCTCACAAGTAGTGACAGTAGACACGCTCGAGGGTCCGAGTTCTGACTTCATAATCGCTTCCCTCCGCTGTGACTTTCTCGGCGTCACACTTCAGGAACTTGATATTGTCTCCCCAAGCCCAACTGTTCCAACAGGGAGACGTGGCGTCGGGTCTTGTGATGGTCCTTCAGGGTGGTGGTAGGAGAAGTGGAGGGAGATTGGGTGACAAGGATGGTTGGTAAAGTGGAAGGGAATGGGCAGGGAACTAAGGTGGAGAGAGAAGATGGATGTTGGTTGGGATGGAGGCTGAGTGGGGGAGGCAGCAGCAACTTTCCCATCTCCACTTGTCACCAACAGCGACAGTGGTGATGTCGCTGCGGGTTGGTACAAGTTTGGCTCAAGAGCTGCAACTGCATCCCTCCGAGCAGAGGCTCTTACCTCTTATTGTTGCACTCCTTAATATTGACATTGCTGCTCTTATTACCATAATATATCATTTAGAATTCTCTTGATATTAATGTAACTTTGATTATCATTATTAATAACACTCTGCTTCGAAAAACTACATTCGCTGTGCAAGTAATCAAAGGAAGGCACCAAGATAGGAAGACTGTATAGCATTCACCAATCGATTTCCTTTGCATTGTTCTTTTCTTCGTAATCTCTCTATCATCCATTCTCACAATCTACAGCTTCCTCTTTATATAATTTATTAACACCTTTCTTATATATATATAACATAGGTTAGATTAGCATTTTAAAAGTACTAGAATTACCTTCTGTAGTTGATTGTTTAATAAATCACTGAACAATATATATAACAATTCTCTAATCCTGTCCTTGGAGTACAGAAAAAGTGTATATATGCTGGTTAGCATTGTAAGTATGTGGCCACTTCTATGGTAGAAAAAAACTTTACCTCCACCTCACTACTTCTCAGCGTTATCATCATTATCCACTCTACTTTTCCATTCACTGCCTCCTTTACTCTCCTGATTCCCCCCCCCCTCTCTCTCTTTAACCTCCTGTCTGTCAAACAGGTAAATTATCAGAAAATTCCTCCTTAATAAGACGTTCCACTTACCTACATTTTCCCTTCATATTAACTCCGAACCTTTCTTTTCTTTTTCTCTATACACAACACACCCTTACTCTCCTCCTAACCCATCCCCCTTTACTTCCCCCCCTTTTCATTTCCATTCACCTTCCCATATTTAAAGTCTGCTTATCCCAACACCCACTTTTGTTCCCCTGGCCCTGCATCATAGCCTCCCTCCTCCCTCATATATCTACCCTCCCTCATACATGTGCATCTTCCCCCCCCCCTCATACATCTACCTCCTCTCTGTCATACATATGCCTCTTTTCCTTCATACTTCTACCTTATTTCCTTCTCTCATACATCTACCTCCCTCCTCTCCCTCATACATCTACCTCCCTACCTTCCCTCATACATCTACATCCTTCCCCCTCATGCGTCTACCTCCCTCCTCTCCCTCACACATTTACCTCCCTCCCCCTCCCTCATATATCTACCTTTCTCCCTCTCGCGGTTCCCATTCGGACCATAATTCTTCAGTCTTGTATTCCCATGAGGGACGCGGCGCCCCTCCCGCCCCTCCCATTACTCCCCTGATCATTTATTACTCCAGATTAATTCGACACGATGGTAATTCGTTTTTTGGCGACTCTCTCGGGAGGTCGAGGCAGGGTAGATGCATGGAGGCTGAAGGGCGAGCAGGGTAGATACATGGAGGCTGGAGGGGCAGGGTAGATGCATGGTGGCTGCAAGGGGCAGGGTAGATGCATGGAGACTGAAGGGGGAGCAGGGTAGATGCATGGAGGCTGAAGGGAGAGCAGGGTAGATGCATAGAGGCTGGAGGGGGCAGGGTAGATGCATGGAGGCTGAGGGGGCAGGGTAGATGCGTGGAGGCTGAAGGGGGCAGGGTAGATGCATGGAGGCTGAAGGGGGGTAAGGTAGATGCATGGATGCTGGAGGGGGTAGGGTAGATGCATGGAGGCTGAAGGGGGAGCAGGGTAGATGCATGGAGGCTGGAGGGGGTAGGGTAGATGCATGGAGGCTGAAGGGGGAGCAGGGTAGATGCATGGAGGCTGGAGGGGTAGGGTAGATGCATGGAGGCTGAAGGGAGATACATGGAGGCTGGAGGGGGTAGGGTAGATGCATGGAGGCTGAAGGGGGCAAGGTAGATGCATAGAGGCTGAAGGGAGATACATGGAGGCTGGAGGGGGTAGGGTAGATGCATGGAGGCTGAAGGGGGCAAGGTAGATGCATGGAGGCTGAAGGGAGGCACGGGAGGTACATGGAGGCTTATAAGGAAAGGGGACAGGGGGAGATGAATGAAGGTTGAATGGAGCATGGAAGATGAATGGAGGTTAAAGGGGAGGGCAGGAAAATGCATGGAGGCTGAGAGCAGCGAGGATACATGGAGGCTTAAGGGGATATGTAGAAGGCATGTTGGCTGAAGGAAGGAATGAAGAATATCCGTAGAAGATAATGGAAGCTAATACATGATAGAAGGAAGTACACTCACGAAGATTAACGAATGAAGGATACACATGAAGGCTGAACAGAGGAATGACATACATTAATTACTAAGGAAGGCTATCCTTGGAGGTTGAAGGAGGGAGATAGATGGAAGGTGTGAAGCATCTGTGATGATGCCTGGAGGCTGCGGTCTTCTCTACTCTCTCTTTCCTTCCGTTGATGGAGATACTGATGATGGAGGGAGAGGCAGGGGAGTCACTTGACCTCCCTCTCCGTGTGGCGTGGCGGTGGATGAGGGGTGGAGGCCGGAATAATGACAGGAGTGAGAGGAATTGGAGGCTTGGATCAGGTGAGGGGAGGTGGAAAAATAGTGCCCGGGGGAGAAGAGAATCCAACTGATATCAAAGACGCTGTAAGTATTTGAGTGTATTCACTCATATATACTTAATCTCCTGAAACCAGGAAGCCTGGTCGAGGACCGGGCCGCGGGAACGCTAAGCCCCGGAATCTTCGCTAGGTAACCGCAAGGTATACATGTACTCACCTAGATGTAGTATTAAGGTCAAGCTAGGCTACTAGCCCCGCCTTCCCAGCGTTCTTAGAGTAAATCGGTGAATCATTTCTCACGCATTTATCGTATGTACATTTAAAACTTTGAATCGAATTCGTTTCGACGACTTCGCCTAACATATTCCACTTATTAACAACTCTTAATAACACTGAAAAAATTCTTTCTTGACTCATTTGCGTCTCGAGTTTCCATCTACGAACCCATGTTCTGCAGTTTCTAGCAATGAACAATTCTGTTTTGCAAACGGTGAGTCACAATAACGTGGCTAAAGATACGATGACCAAACCACACATCAGAAAATGGAGACCATTGGTCATGTTTAAGAAACATTGACATACTATTCTATTGACAAATGTTATCGCCTTATATGTAAATATCACATTTAAACATCAATCTGACAGTTACACTTGATCAACTCCTAAACACTGCGCATCATCTTCGGCTCACAGCCGAGGGTTAGGTTATCCTCGTTAGGTTCGGTTAAAGTTAGATTAGCCTCGTTAAACTATGAATGTGGTTTTTCAAATCAAATTTAGTTGTTGGAGAGACAATGAGCGAGTGAGCCCAGATGAAAGAGATTAACATTATAGTGTCACAGTCTGGATGGACAATACCTGAAAAAGTTCTGTGCCTACTTTTTCTGTCGAAAGCGACAAAATTTCCTAGGAATTAAATTGTGGAGTGAGGCTGCCTCTACACCCTACTACAAGTTATGGAAGAAACTGATCATCAGTTTAGTCCACTCATCAGTACTCGAAAATAAATTATTCCAGGCTCAGTTTAATCTTGAACCGGACACATCATATGTTTTTAAAAGCTTAAATTACATATTAATTGTTTTTATTTGGAAACGTCAGAGTATTATTCTATACAAGCTCGCTGGACAATATTTAAAATAAAACAGATGAAACATGACCAATTAGATTTTTACAGTGAATACATTATTTGCAATTTTCAATCTTGCTCGTTGAATCTGTTCAACCGCGCTTTATTGCCTACTTTAGGCTAATGAATTATACCATAATACCGAAGCTATGAATCCTATTATCGTAGGCATTATAATGTATTGGTCGGACGCGGCCACTCTGCATCATTTGAGGAAGATTGATTAGTAACATGAAAGGTCATTAGAGCATCACATCTGCTAATTTAATATTCAATAAATTATATTTTATCTTTTCGCTTGGAATTCTCTTTAACCTTGCTGTGTATTAATATTAAGTAATTTATTTTAGTTACTGATTTATGCACATACGTACTCACCTAGATGAAATCGCCTTGATGTGCTTATAGGGTCGACGTCAGCTCCCAAGCCCTGCCTTTGTGAACATATTGTAGTTTAATACATTCTAATAAAATATACAATTGAAATTGCCGTATTAAATTATCATAATTAATTTTACTCAACAACAACTCGTATTCTGAAGATGTTCCCTCTGACATCTGTCTTATTTGTGTCTAGTTACCAAGTACCCGCGTTCTGCTCTGCTGCACAGTGAACATTTATTCTTTGTCTACTTTGAAAATTTCCTAAAAGTTTTATCTTTCGTTGTCATGCCCTGCTTGTTACCTAGGTATCCCCATCTCTGCTGTCAACACTATATTGTTGAAAACCCTCAGGTACAGTTGGAGAGAAATTGCTGATTCCTGAAGCCCTGAGAGCAAAAATATAACGAGCTTTGATTTCTTGATTCGAAACCAATGTTAATGGGCAACACAAAACGTCCACCAGACTGTGCGACACAGTGGTTGCCAGAATCAGGTTGGGTTACCGTTAACTGTGGTAGGTGATATAGGTGACGGATCTCCCAATCCTGAGCACTCCAGGTGCAAACTCTGTGAGCAGGAACTGGGTCAAGAACTCGCAAACTACATTATTAAATACCCAGTCATTGAAGCCTTCAGACTCTTCCGGCATGAGGTACCTAGAGCTTTGCAATTACTCTATTCACTTTTATGTTATTGATGGTATCCTCATAATGCATCCCGAGTTTGCCAATGCAAGCTACTGATCCAGCCCGTCCTCCTAATGTTCACAACGTCAAGAAAATGATTAATTTATTAAAGTGTCCTAACCTATCAGAGGACAGGAAAAACAGAAAACAGAACAATTCGTCACTTTCGAAAGTCGCTTCCATTTACTTGTACGACGATTTTTTGCCTTATGTAACACATACTTGCGAATAGCGACGTTTTTTGTAAGAGGACAGGATGACAGATCACATGGCCCTGCATGACTAACTATTCTGCGCGATGGGGATATTTAGCTGATCGTAGCTAGTTTTTGCCACACTGCACTCACCTTCATATAGTCTTATCATTTGTGCCGCTGCACAAATACACATGTACCTAAATGTGTTAAAAAACAGAAAATCAGACTTTGTTGCGTTAACCACTCGGCTGATGAGCGAGCTGAGGTGCAAATATCTGTACTAGGTCTATTATTGTGTTATTTCACATAACAGAATACTAGCTCAGTTGACGGTGCCGGACATAGGTTCTCCCTTCGAGGTTCCTTGGCGCATGGGTGGATCTCGTCCGGTACTTGTCTGCTGAGTATGCAATATAGTCGTAATGGCTTGGCGCTTTCCCCCTGATAGTTCCTTCCTTCGTTTGCTGAGTGGGGTTGAATTTGCTCTCGGAGTCTTTGTATATTCCGCCCAGGGCCGCTCGGGGTCGGCCAGGTGCCAGTGGCACGGGCGAAACATGCAGGACATCTGACACTCTTAGCCATTTGTTTCAAGCATGTCCGAGGACACATGGAGCCAGGGTGATGCATCACGACGATATCACCCGGTTCGTATAGGTGGCCGTTTGAGACAATGAGGGTATGAGGTGAGGTGAGGATACCCTAAGGAGGACCTCTTGCGAGCCTAACATGGTTGCTTGCAAAGGGAGCGAGGCCATAATCTTAGACACCCAGGTCTTGACTGATGACTTTTCCGACCACCAGAAAAAGAGTCATCAGTATGGTACCCCCGAGATCCTTCAATGGGACCGGGATTACACCGGTGCCAATGTAGTTTCCGTCTTTTCAGTTACTTATTAGAGGGGCAGTTGGTGCATGGAGAATGCCCGTGTCTTGAAAGAGACGGACCTGACTAAAGGTGACCTTGAGATTTGCTCCCATGAAGACCCTGACCTGGACCTATTATTTGTATAGAATGTGGTCTAAAGACACGGGGAGGGGGTGTTGATAATGATCACGCCAGGATCTTGGGAAGTGTGCACCCGGGGGCTTGTGGAGTGATGTTCCACTGCCTGGACGAGTTGACTCTGGCTAGCAAGTCGGATGTCATCTTGGGGTACCATTTCCCCTGCGGCTGTTTGGAGACGGTGGGCGGCTTGAACGACCCCACGAGAGGATAAGCTACGGCTGGAGTAACACGTGCACACGGGTCCCTCACCGATCCGCGGACTTTGAAAGGAGCAGTCAGGCTGGCTGCTTTACTTCTGATTGTTTTCCATGTGCACAATGTTATAATATATCGTCTTGTTATGAAACCACATATTAAGTATACGGTAGCCTGCACCTTCATTTTATTGGTGTATACTGGCAGCTGGTTTTCTTTTATGCATGTTTCATTGAATATGACAGCATATTCCGTATTAACAATTTTTTTTATTTAGGGCTTCTATCCCTCCTACTAGATTTCTTGCATCAGGGTTCAGCTTGAAGAGGAGTTCACCAAAAGTCATGTTCGTTTTCAAGGTGAAGGAAAAGAGAAGTGAATAACTGAAGAATGTATTGCACTTATTATAAAATCGCACGACGTTTCGAACCTACGTGGTTCATTCTCAAGTGATAAGAGATTACAAATCCCGATCGATTTATACCAGTACGGAGTCAGGTGAAGACACAAGTGGAAAACGGGGATAAATAGGAGCACATACAATGATTAATCAGATGTAATAGGCCTATTATGTTGTGTTGGCATCGTTATGTTCCGGTCTTGTTCTTACTCTCACGGTACGTAGAGTAAATAGTTCCGAAATTTGGGGATTCAAGGTAGGTTTTTCTATTTTCATTTGGATTGCTTCAAGAATTTGTAATCTTATTGCATCTTGGGTTTTATCTATTATACAAGTGTTTTTGTTCAACATTTCTCTTGTTAGGGTGATGTCATGGGCTTGTCTCATGTGATTTCTGGGGGCACCGGATTGAAGATGACAGGTCAGGTCTTTATTTTATTACGTACTATTATTATGATTTTTTTTATTATGAGTCCGTGTATTAACATTGTGGTTTAGCCACTTTTACATTTAAGCATCTATTTTATTTGTATGTTTTTTTAGAGTCAGTTGCAGCAGGTTGCGAATGGGACCCCAGGAGCTAGACTAAATACCATCCCGTAGTGGCAAGGGGAGTAGACGGATTATAGGTGAAGGGGGTGTGGCTGAGGAATAGGGTGATGAATTATTAGTCGCTGAGGGATTGGGTGAAGAAGAAGGGGGTTGACGGAGTATTGGTGCCTGAGGGAGGGGGTAAAGAAGAGGAAGGGGGTGGACGGTGTACTGGTGGCTAAGGGCCGGAGGTTAAAGTATTTTTTATCATTTTTGTTATTTTTAAATAATTCATTAGGGATGTCAAGTTTCAACAAGCAAGTTACTTCAGCCCATCCGATGTCTGCACCTAGATTGTTTTCATTAGTTCTTCTGTCTTCTGTTTTCATTGGTTCTTCTGTCTCTCTGTGGGCGTATTGGTTCTTCTGTCTCTCTGTGGGCGTATTGGTTCTTCTGTCTCTCTGTGGGCGTATTGGTTCTTCTGTCTCTCTGTGGGCGTATTGGTTCTTCTGTTTCTGTGAAGGAATGATTTATATTTAAATCTAAGTAACAATCATATAAAGAACAGGATGAGCCAGGACCTTCATGTGATAAATTGACCTAATATCCCGTGTGTCAACGTGTTGAGTGAACAAGTTCCAGATGCAAGTCAGCCTAGGAATGAATGATTGCTACTGGAGTGATATTCTTGAGAAAGGCTGTTCCAGCATGAGACTGTTGAAGGTTGAGAGCCTAGTGTCACGGGTGCCAGCTACTGGTTTCCCACTAAGCTGATCCAGGTGCGGAACTTTGAGAATGTTGGCCATGTTCATGGCAGTAAGTCCACTAACATCACCACAGTGTTGCAGACTCTGATGTTCAGACCAATCCCACCAGAGTAAAGTTTAGCCTTCTTGCTCGGTTCTTCAATATGTCCAAAATTCTGATGAATGATGGAGGGCAGGAAATCCAGGAGAGAGGTACATACACAAGATGGGAGTGAACTTGTGCCTTTTATAAGTTTTTGCAGTCCCTCCTTTCAAGAAGGCGTGAGGTGAGGTAGGGCTGAAAGTTTCCTGGCAGCCTTTTGGGTTAAGTTAAGAACTAGCCCAAACAGAAAAATAAGACTTCATGCTCAATATGTCAGTTTCATCTCTGAAATCTTGATTTTTGCCATCCATTTTCAAGCCTGTCCGATTTGCAATGCATGGTATAGTTATCATCAATCATCATCGTCTCTCTCTCTCTCTCTCTCTCTCTCTCTCTCTCTCTCTCTCTCTCTCTCTCTCTCTCTCTCTCTCTCTCTCTCTCTCTCTCTCTCTTAAACTAGAGAGAGAGAAAGGTGACAATAAGACTAAGGATTATAAGCTGTTGTGCTACAGCTCGAACTGAAACTCTCTCCCTCTTTCTCAGTTTCCATTTCCTACCCTATCTTCTTGTCCTATCTCATTTTCCCCACTTATTATCAATCATATATCTATTTATCCCCCCTATCACCATCCTCTCTAATCCCTCCCCTCCTCTTGCGTCTCCCTTTTCCCAAAGCCACGTTTACCCTTCTCACCACCTCTTCCTCCCCATTCCGTCTGCTCACTCTCCCCTCGCCGTCTCCCTCGCTCTCCCCCTCTCTATCTCCCTTGTTTGCAGCGGCATCCCTATATTTCTTGCTGTCCCCAGGGAGAGACTCCTTCAGATAACCAATTCGAAGGGCGGGCTACGGCAGAGATTTTATTTTGAAGAAGCCACGATTTATATCCGCTCTCTCTACTCTTCCTTGTTGCTGCTGCCTCTCCCTTTTCTGGTAAATCTATCTATAGATAGATAGCAATCTATCTATCTATCTATCTATCTATCTATCTATCTATCTATCTATCTATCTATCTATCTATCTTGTAAAAGTTGGGCATACATTTCCTGTCATATCTTCGTTTTCTTTGTCTACTGCTATCCATCCTTCCATGTATTTTGCTATGTTCCCATAGTCTCTATAACTCCTCATTTAATAAAGCCTCTCTCATTTCTTCCTCATCCCCGTCTCCCCGATCATTCTCACACCCTCACATTCCCGCACCTTACCCTTTTTTCTATTTTTGGCTGTTGAGAAATTATAAGGTAATCAATCGATTCTGTCTACTTCGGACTTTACATATACCATCCTTCATATGTCTTCGCAACCGTCTTTGTTGTCCATTTCCTCCCCTTCTTCATCCCACCTCATTTCTCTCTCTTTCTCCTCTCTCTCTCTCTCCTCTCTCTCTCTCTCTCTCTCTCTCTCTCTCTCTCTCTCTCTCTCTCTCTCTCTCTCTCTCTCTCTCTCCCTCCCTCCCTCCCTCCCTCCCTCCCTCCCTCCCTCCCTTCTCCAATGGTCTCTGGGTGACCATAGCGACAAGTCGACAATGTGACTCTATTTTCTGGCGTCTCGTGGGATGTGAGGGACAGGCTGTCTCATCTGGTCTGTGTTGATGAAGGTAGACTGGTCTGTGGTGTGAGGGGAGGCTGGTGGCCGACTTATTCTGGAGATGGGAAGTTAGTGGTCGGCCTAACACAAATAATGGTGTTTGTTTTGGTAACTCTGAGTTGTTAGCTATGGTGTTTGCTGTGGTAGTAATGGTGGTATTAGCTGTTGTAGTAGCTGTGGTGGTTTAGACGTGGTGGTAGTAGTGGTGTTAGCTGTGGTGTAGTAGTGGTGGGTTAAATGTGGTTTTAATTGTGGTGGTAGTAGTGGTGGTTTAGTGGTGGTGGAAATAGTGGCGTTAGCTGTGGTGTAGTAGTGGTGGGTTAGCTGTGATTTTAATTTTGGTGGGAGTAGTGGTGGTTTAGTGGTGGTGGTGGGAATAGTGGCGTTAGCTGTGGTAGTAGTAATGGTTTAGACGTGGTTTTAGCTGTGATTTTAGCTGTGTGTTTAGTCATGGTTTAGCCATGGTTTTAGCTGTAGTTTTAGTCGTGGTTTTAGCCGTGTTTTTGTTGTGCTTTCAGCCGTGGTTTTAGTCTTCGTGGTGGTGGTGGTAGTGGTGAGGTCCGCTGGGTGGTGGCGGCACCGTTTTATGGAAGAAGAGCCCTACAAATATTGACCAAGGACCAGCACGGGAGGCTGCCCCCCCCCCCCCCCAAGAGCTGGTGGAAGAAGTGCCTTGAGAGAGGAGGGGGAGGAGGAGGAGCTGGGGAAGATTCAAGTAATAGTGGAGGGGTAAGAACTAGGATGAAAATAATGGGCAAGGGGAGTGGCGGAGATGGAAAATTAGGATAAAGCTAAAGGGCCAATGACAACAGTGGTGGTCAATGTACAAAAGTGGTAGTGAAGGTGTATGAGTGGTGTGACTGTTGTATTAATTTTGTACTGTAGTTGGTTGTGAGTGTAGTAGTAATCATGTGGTATAATGAGTGGAAAATGTTACATGTGGCGCTCCTGCAAAGTTTCAGGTGCCAGTATGAAGGGCGAGGCGGCTGGTAACCTGCTAGTTGCCTCCACTCAAATTGTCTCATCACCCGACATGTGACCAACTTTCATGATTTTATCGTACCTAAGAACCTAGGTGGTAATAATGATCTGGCGCATCAGGATGGTAATGGTATATTAAATCACCTGGGTGACAGTAGTATACTGCAGCACCAATGTGGCAACAGTATACTGAAGCCCCAGTGTGACTACTGTCTACTGAAGCACCAAGGTGACAACAGTATACTGCAAGTACCAAGGTGACAACAGTATACTGCAAGTACCAAGGTGACAACAGTACTCTGAAACACCAAGGTAATAACAGTATACCGAAACACTAAGGTAACAACAGTATACCGAAGCACCAAGATGACAATAGTATACTGAAGCACCAAGGTAACAACAGTATACTGAAGCACCAAGATGACATCAGTACTCTGAAGCACCAAGGTGACAACAGTATACTGAAGCACCAAGGTGACAACAGTATACCGAAGCAGCAAGGTAACATCAGTATACCGAAGCACCAAGGTGACAACAGTATACTGAAGAATCAGGGTGGCAAGAAATCCCAATGAATAGCGCGCAGATATACAGGAATAGAAAGATGGATCACTATATGCATCACAAACACACAGTGCGATAGATAACTGTGTGCATCAAACAGACAGACACAGTGTGATAGATAACGAAATACGGCAGACACAATACGATAGATAACGGTCTACATCAGACACAGTGTGATAAATAACGGTGCACATCAAACAGACAGACACAGTGCGATAGATAAGAGTGTACATCAAACAGACAGACAGTGTGATGGATCACAGAGTGCATCTCACTTGATAATGAGCAGCGGACTAGGCACGGTATTATCGTCTCATTTAAATAACCAATCAAACTGACCCGGAAACGATATATGCTGTGCAAATTACCTCTACGAATGTACGAGAGGAAAAAGTAATAATTGCACATTAATGATCACAGAATAAAGTGTTTCCTGTTCCTGTCTGCTTCTGTCTTTAATTCATAATATCTCCAGCTATACCCGTATTATGTAGTAATTAACACAACCAAGATTTATATTTGTTTATATTCTTTTGACAGTGGTAAGATTTGTATGACGGTTTGTGAAGAAGGGAAGAAAATTATCAGGGGGAAAGTACAAAGGCATTACGACTATAAGGCACTTCGAAGGGGTCAGGATAGGGATTTGGATTGGGACGGGAGGAAGGAAGGATGGTGATCCAACCACTTGAACAGTCTGGGATTGAACGCCGACCTGCATGATGAGAGACCGTCGCTCTACCGTCCAGTCCAAGTGGTTGGCAAGGTTTGTGAAGAGCAACTTCAAGTCTTATAACACTTAACAATTAGTCAGCTGGGATGATGCAGACTGAGTTGGTATTATTGAGTTTTCTGTTGATATAACAATAGTGAGTTACCATATCGTGTCACATTCCATTATATATGGAACTAGTAGACCAAGAACTCGCCAATGTGATGTTACAGTGGCAAGAATACGCCTTGGATATAGACGTATCTGGCAGCTTTCTCCAAATTCATATGTAGAACACCATGTGTCAAATTTGTGAAAAATATTGTAAAATGTCTCATATTGACTGATTTTCACACCCCCCCCTGCTGAGTATGGGGGCGAACTGCTGAGACACTGTATTTTTCTTATATAGGTTAGATTAGCCTTTAAAAAGTACTACAATCACCTTCTGTGGTTGATTGTTCAATAAATAACTGAACTATATGTTTAACAGATCTTTAATAACCCTGTCCAAGGAGGACAGAAGAAAATGTATATTATATGCGGATTAGTATTGTAAATGTGTGGCCACGTCTGTGGCAGAAAAAAACTATTCCCATTTATTCCCCACCCTCTCCCAATTACCCTACCCCATAATTTCCCACTCAACTGCACCTAACTACATGCATCCCCTTTTTCACCCTTGAACAAACTAACCCAGCTTCGCTCTCCTCACATCCCACACCTCAACAACACCTTCCCAACCAAGGGAATAAATACATATCGACCTTCCAGTCATCCCTTCGCCTCCCTCTCAACCCCTGAAGCCCAATAATCTCCCCCCATCTCGGGGCCCCTCATTTTCCCCCATGCTACCAGGTTATCCCATTCTCGCTTCCCCTCCGTCTCACTCTTCCAAACCCAGCGCCAAGGTAAGTAAATGATATAACTAATTTATAAAATCATAAAGAATCTGGGAAATAGAATGTGTCTGTCCGAGGTTGAAGGCCAGACTCTTGGGGTTAGCTTCACATATCGTTCTAAATTTACACATGGAGGTTATAAGGAGTGTCATAGGCCAGTCGGGGTTGGCCCCGGTTCCACTGTTTAAGATATATCGATATCTATATACATTCCCCTTTACCGACTTTGATTTTCTTAAAATCAGTTCTGATATGTTGTTTTTGCCATAGAGTTATTTAGCAGTTTCAGTGTTTTGATATCCTCTTTACCGGTTCACTTCCATTCAAGTATCAAACACACCCATCGCCAAGAAAGAAAATGTAGAATCTTATTCTTAAAGATGTCACACTTGAAACAATTTGCTCCTCTATCAAAAACCTAAGATCTCACGAACATTGTGTCGACACCGACGGCTCAGTCCAATCGTTAACAACCCGAACTGCAGCAGCATGTTAGCTTTATATAAATAATACATGCACACAGACTATTAATTAATGTCAGGTTAAACAACTGGTTGATCTCTATACAAACAGAACTAGCTGCACTACAACTAGCAAACAGTACGTTATAAAAACAGGAGGAATAATGTTCTGTGATTCAAAGTCTGTTCTTCAACCACTTGAAAACTTCTGCAAGGTCGACAGCAAGATCCTCTTAATATCCATAATAAATAATTTCCTCTCAACACAGAATACTGGGTTTACAATAACTTTTGTATGGATATCATCTAACATATATACATATATATATATATAACCCCATCATGAAGATTCATACATTGCATTGAAATTTGCATGGAACAAGCTACGTGTGGTAATGTAGAGAAGATTTCCATACTTCTGTGTGCTCCATGCATGCGTCACATGCGTATCAGTATGTGATCACCGGCGAAGATACTTGTGGTAGTTTGGCAGGAGTGTATGATAAAGGCTGGCCACTGTGAGTACAGAAATTTGTTATTGTTCTTATTGTCTATTTCTGCTCGCAGTTCTCGGTGATATACCAATTATTCTTGCCTGTTTAACACCTACAACAAGTGAAAGTTGAGGATAATAAAGACTGACGGTGAACACTTGACTCGCCTGTGTGATAACAGGTTTTGAGTTTTGTGTACGGTCTCTGGTGCGATTTAGCTTTGTCGACACACGTCTCAAGTAATCAACCCTCTGTGTATTAGCAAATAAGGTATTGAATAACCTTATATTGCTTGTTACGCCTGTGTTTTACAGTAAAACCACTCCATACAGATATTAACACTATTTGCACCGGTGTCTTCAACACCTATAACTGTTCCTTGTGTATTTAACACCAATAACTACTTCCTGTGTCTTCAACCCTTATTATTGCTTCCTGTATCTTCAGAACCTATAATTGTTTCCTGTGTCATCAGAACCTATAATTGCCTCCTGTGTCTTCTGCACCTATGCAGGCCTATTAAGTCACAAAATCAATAAATTGTGATGAAGGCCTGAGACAGTCGTTTAGATTGCTACTTTGCATTGCAGAGGTTCTTGCTACCAAAGTAAGTCTTGACCTTGTGAACACCAGTCTGAGGAGGACCTCCCATAGAAGAGCCCCACTTGAATAGTGTACACAGTTCTTTATCAGTTGTTCTAGTTGTCGCTGGATCTTAATAGCTTTTAATGAGCCATCTGCATAAACAAATTGATGATGTTGCATGCAATTGCACTCAGGAAAGAGTAATATTCGAGTGTTGCATTAAGTTAATATATAGAATAATGGATGGCAATACCATGGAAATATTTGAATGCAAAAGTCAGAAGGTCACAAGACTAAGTGAAAGTGTATTGAAACAGTTTAATCATATTGAACGATTAAATAATAATAAACTTAGAACACTGCTCATTAGAGTAAATTTCAGTAGATATGATTGTGACCTAAACTATTAGGGGGAATGGTCATGGTGGCTAAAGAGAGAATGTTAACAATAAACACCAAAAAAACAGTAGGCTATTGGTGAAAGCTTGAAACATAGATGGACCAATGAAGCATGAGAAATAATAATTTTTGTTTTAGTGTAAGAATAAAGAATGTAAGAGCAGAGGAAAGTAGAATGAACAATGAGCGGATTGTAGAAGCAAACTATAGAAGAAGAAGCAGAAGCATACATAATTTATATAAGTAGATATGGCAAAATTTATTAAGGTCTTGAGTCGTAGCAAACATTCGACCTGTGGTTGGGAAGGTAGTTCCAAGAGCTGAACTCGATTCTACTCGGAACGGATAGATGAGTACAAATAGGTGAGTGTACAAACACATACATCTGTCCAAACACAACACACAAATTAATCCCACACGGAATTCAAAGAAGAAACAATAAAAAGTTGAATCCCTTGCGCCATACCAATCAGGAAAGAGAAACTCTCGTCTTCATTAAAATTTCAGAGGGGTGGTGTGGCCCATCCATCCCCTCCCTGCTCCCCCCACCTGTGTATCTCTGTGGGAGGGGGGATTAGAACGAGAGCTACCCCATCCTTCCCCTCATACACCCCCATTCCTCCATTCTTCCAGCGGGGGCCTGTAGGAGGGGATTAGGAGAGATCCCCAATCCCTTCCTTTGCATCTCCTTCCCATCTCAACGTAGGGGTGGGAGGGAGGGAGGGGAAGGGATGGAAGAGTCGCGCATCCTTCACACGAGAACCGCCCCAAATGACGACATAATAATTCCCTGTTTGTATTCATTGATTAACGATTCCCTCTTGAGAGTGGGTCCCTCGCCGCTACTGCAAACACGCCACCGTAGAGCCCGTGTTTGTATTCTCCCTTTACCCCCAAACCCATTCAATGCTGTTCCTCATCCCTCACCCTCTCCCACACCCTCCAAACACTCTTTCTCTCTCCCTTACTTTATATTTTTCTTTCCACTTGGCTCTCTTTCTGAGACTCTGTAACGGAAGGAAAAGAGAGGGAAGATAGCAGTAAGGAAGGTTATATTAACAGGACTATAACAGAGACAGGAAGATTGGGAGTGAATGGCGAGAAGGAGGAGAGAATAGAGTGAGAGATGAGATAATAATGAAACGAGCAGCAAGGAAAAATAATTATTAGAAGAAAGCAAATTTGAATAGATCCCTGTAGCGCACTGGTCGGTATAGAAACTGTCTGTAACCGGAAGGTCCCGGGATCTATTCCTGTGACAGGACACGTTTTCCTTTCAAATGATGCCTCTGTTCACCTACCTGTAAATAGGTATCAGGGAGTTAGGCCTCTGTTGTGGATTGCATTCTGGGAAGTTCTGTAGTTTGCCTATGGAAAGGGGAATCCCGACACATGTAAACACGTGTTAACACGTTTGTCAAAACTGCGACACGTGTCGAAGCCAGGTCACCTGACTTCTACACTGGAAGCCATAGCATCCTTCAGTCTCGGGAGACTATGGAGTTGCGTTCTGGTTTTCAATTCTGGTGCAGCGTTTGGTGTGAGTGATGAGGTCAATCCGAGAATGGCATTCCATCCGACACTGAGCACAAACCCATAGCAACCCTATGGAAGCTATAGCACTGACCACGCCCGACCACGTAGACCGTCGGTAAGCGTTCGGGCGCCGTGTCGTTACAGAGACCTGATAAGCGGAAAAAAGATGTCGAAATGTTTGCTATAAGGCTAGTTCCTCCTGAACTAAGAAGACTTCTTACTAAGAAGAGCTGACTACGAGGAAAGACTGAGATAATTAGACTTCGCCACGCTGGACATCCCTGCTTTCTTGCACGGATGTTATGCTCTTACAGTGCTTCACTGTAAGAGCACTGGGCAGGTGAAATGAGCTACGGTAGGGCGACGGTCTCATTTGGTGCAGGTCGACGTTCAATCCTCGACCGTCCAAGTGGTTGGGCACCATTCCTTCACCCCCCCCCCCTCCCGCCCCATAGCAAATCTCTATCCTGACCTATCTATCCAAGTGCTATATAGTCGTAATAGTTTGGCGTTTTCCCCTGATAATTTCATTCCCTCCATAGTTTCTGGAGTAATAAGGAACTTTTAGGAGTTCGTCGCAATACACATCTGACAACTAAAAACCGATACCCAGGAGTTGAAGCCCAACCTGTAAGCACTTATAAGTGAGCACACACACGCACGCTGTTTGCCTTCCTACACACTTCTGCCGCTTCTTGATATCCACTTCTATTTCTCCCCGATATTTTGTCTTTGTTCTTTTTCTCTCTTCTTTTCATTTCTTCTATTTCACCCAACAAAGACTAAAAACTCTCTTCTCTCAATTTCTTCTCTCACTCCAACAATTACTTTATTGAAGTTTCTCTTCCATTCTTTGTTGAAAATGGTATATATTTTTTGATCGAATCATTTTATTTGTTTTCCTTTCCATTTCTCGAAACTTTACATTTCGTTTATCACCATTTATCCGCCATCCCCTCTTTTCTCTCCCTTTCCAGGTGTTTCAAACTCTATTTCTTCATTTCTCTCCCATTTCGTTCGTTCCATTCTCTCATCTTTCCTTTTCTCCCCAAAAGGTTCCCTTCCCTCCGTCCTGTGATCCGTCCTTTCCTTCTTTTCATCTATCCAATCATCTCCTTCTTCGGTCCACTCCTTCTTTAGCAAACCTCTCTTCTCTCTTTCTACGGTCTCCTCGTCTCCCTTTGGCCCCTTTATCTCCCTTTGGTCCCTTTATCTCCCTTCTGCAATCTCCCCATTTTCTCACTTTCTGCCGTCCCCTCATCTCCTCCCCTTCCCTCCAGTCCTTTGGTAGGTTCTCTCCCCTCCTTTCTTCCCCTTCTGTGGTCCCCTCATCGTCTCTCCCTTCACATCTCCCCTCCCTGGTGTTTACCGACTGGTCTAAGAGCACTTGAGAACAGATCAACAGCGGGTCATCCCATTACCGCCCACCACTCTACCCCGCCCCTATTATTGTCCCGCACCGCCCCGCTCCGCCCCGCCCCACCCCGCCCCACCCCGCCCTGCCCCGCCCCGTCCTGTCAACAACGGTGTCAGGGTAATATTACCTTGGTCATAATTTGTGTCTCGCTCCGTCAACATTACTTTAACAGTGAAGGAACCGTCCCTACCCCTCCTTGCTCCGCCTTGTCTCCCCTCACATCGCCTCTGCCCGCCTCTCCTCACCACGCCCGACCTCCACCCCGCCCCACCTGCCCTGCCTATGCCCCACCCTACACTACCCTACACGTTTTCGTCTGGTCTCGCCTCATGGACAAACAACACGGTTATTGCATGTACAAATAGTTATAGATTTGCGTTTCCCAAACAGCGTTGTGCATACATATTACCTTTCGTGTTCTTCTTGCCCGCAGCTTCCATCATCTTCCTTAGCCAAAGCCTCCATAAATTGCTTTACCAACAACTTCCATAATCGATCTTGCTCACAGCCTCCACAACGTGTCTTACACAGCCTCTATAAACTACCTTTACCAAAGCCTCCTTAATATACCTTACCGACAGAAGCCATAATTTACCTTGCGATGATGATTTCATCTTACCGACAACTTCCTTAAAGATGTTACTGGGTACAGAGTATCAACATTCAGTACAGACATCACCAATGGGGAAGAACACTATCAGCTTCCTGGTACAGCGATGTTTCCGGTTAATCTATATTGTCCACAGCCTTCTTATATACCATGCCCACAGTCTTCTTATCTACAGTGCCCACAGCCTTCTTAGTATAACTTGCCCACAGTCTCCATACTCTACCTTGCCCACAGCCTTCTTAATCTACCTTGCCCACAGCCTTCTTAATCTACCTTGCCCACAGCCTTCTTAATCTACCTTGCCCACAGCCGATATAAAAATGGTTGATGCTTATAGGGGGCGCAGCAGCTAGGTAGGTCCTCAGGGTACAGTAACATGCAGTGAGGTGAGCTATCAAGGAGCCCCTCGCTGGATGTTATGAAGAAGTTACTGTCATAAAGAGATCTTTTTGGACCACCAATTAAAATCCTGTCGAAATCAAATCTGTTACATGAGCTGTGTGTTCAAAGTGAGTTTGATCCAGGCTAGACCATGAATTTGTTTGATGATGTACAGTTCAAAGACTTCGCATTCCCTCGAAATTCATGTTATATTTCAGTCTTATTCAGTGACTGCACAAAAGAGGATATGCCAACTATTATTAGGTTTATTCATCATTTACTTACAGCAATTTTTACCTGGGATAAGAAGTGGCAAGTGTCGAGCCATCTGGAATTCTGACTTGGCTTGCTATAGGTGACCCGGTAGGGTAATTACACAGGTAGGATTACTTCTCGCTTACACAGTCAAAATAACAGTATCAGTGCAACATGATAAATAATGTAGACTCTAGCTGCTCATCTTCCCAGAAAACCGTCACATATAGATATATGTCATGTACACACGAGTGTCCTTGGAGCTGATGATGACAATGTATTGAAAGTAAACTCACCCCACTACTCTCGCCCACAGAGTCTAACTCGCCCCACTACTCTCGCCCACAGAGTCTAACTCGCCCCACTACTCTCGCCCACAGAGTCTAACTCGCCCCACTACTCTCGCCCACAGAGTCTAACTCGCCCCACTATTCTCGGTCACAGAGTATAACGCCTCACTACTCTTGGTCACAGAGTATAGCCAGACACTTTTTTGGTTATATACACGTAAAAGACGGAGTATAACTGCTTGTCTTGTCATTTCTGCTTGCAAGCAATATTGCGAATCATCACAAACCCTTCAACTGCAGCTCAAGGTTTAGTGCATGTACGTATGGTTATGACGAACTGTAACCAAGACACGTACACAGGCATACACACACACACACGCACACAAGGTGAACTAGATGAGTACGCACACACACACACACACACACACACACACACACACACACACACACACACACACACACACACACACACACACACACACACACGCACACACACACACACACGCACACAAGGTGAACTAGGTGAGTACACACACACACACACGCACACACACACGCACACGCACACAAGGTGAACTAGGTGAGTACACACACACACACACTGGGGGCCAGGCTACCAAGGGGCCTGGTAGCCTGGTGGATAGCGCGCACGATTCGTAATTCTGTGGCTCGGGTTCGATTCCCGCACCAGGCAGAAACAAATGGGCAAAGTTTCTTTCACCCTGAATGTCCCTGTTACCTAGCAGTAAATAGGCACCTTGGAGTTAGTCAGCTGTCACGGGCTGCTTCCTGGGGTGTGTGTGTGGTGTGGAGGAAAAAAAATTAGTAGTTAGTAAACAGTTGATTGACAGTTGAGAGGCGGGCCGAAAGAGCAAAGCTCAACCCCCGCAAACACAGGTAGGTGAATACACACACACACACACACACACACACACACACACACACACACACACACACACACACACACACACACAATTAGGTGAGTACACAGGGTGTGTGGAGGCTGACTCCATACACAGTTTCAAGTGTAGATATGATAGAGCCCAATAGGCTCAGGAACCTGTACACCTGTTGATTGACGGTTGAGCGGCGGGACCAAAGAGCTAAAGCTTAACCCCCGCAAGCACAACTAGATGAGTACACACACACAAGCACGTCATCTAGGGAATGACACGTGCGACTTCGTTGGAGATCCATCTGAAGCTACACTGCTGAGGGGGGAGCTGGTTGTGGTTCGAGGGGGTAGATGCGGTTGTGCATGGAGTGATCATTCCGAAGCCGTGGAGCTGGTGCATACATCCTAGTGTGGTGTTCTAGTGACATGTTCCTAAGAGCACCAAGTTCTTTTAATATTCAATAGGCAATATATTAGTACGGCAGATGATTATGTCTACCATCTACTATGGTAGTGAAACGAAGGGTAGTTTGGTGCAACTGGCGATGAGTATTGAACATTTAAACCTGGCCTTGGTCAAGAAGACAACCTCTTAAGAACGCTTGTGTAAGAATGAGGACTGAAGACTTTTCTTGCTTCTCTCCTAACTCCTCTCATCTGGGTCAATTAGAATTTTCACCTTTAACCTCAATGAAGCTCTCATTGTTCGTTTGACACCACAATAGGCGTCAAGCTGGATGTGCCATTTACAAGGAGCTATCATTATTTCCTAGGCTGACTGGCATTCGGAACATGTTTTACAAAGAAGTTGATATGCGTGAAATATAGTCGTGACTAAATTAAGGTTGTGGCACACAGCTGCCTGCAACTTTCTCTTGTACCTAATTTAATTGCAACTTAACAATTAATACAATTTAATTCTATTTAAAAACTTCTAAAAATAATTCAGTATCTTGAATCAGGTTTCAGAGGAGTTGATTTAGAATAACAACTCGTAACGTGCAGGTTCATAAGGCACATCAGAACTATTTATAATGATCCCTAGTCTTATTAAATATTCTGAGAATGAGAGAGAGAGAGAGAGAGAGAGAGAGAGAGAGAGAGAGATGACCGAAAATGGAAAGGAGTTTTACGGTTTTAGAGTTAGCAGTGAGATGAGCTTGGATGAGTGAGAATGTTTGAGAGAGACTGTTGAGACAGGAGCATTTATTTCACATTGTATTTGACAACTTGATAATAGTTAGAGCCAAAAAGGTTTGATTATATCTAGAAAGGTTCCAGTAGAGCTTCAAGCGGGAGAGAACGAGATGTTCAGAGTAAGAAAAGTAGGTTGGAGAAAACCTGAAGAAAAGTAAAGGTGTTCACCTGAACATGGAATGCCCAGGCAAAAGAATATATATATTTAAATCAGTTTGAAAAGTTTTTAAGTGAACTATAAATGTTCAACATTCAGACTCGCCAGTATCAAGGGAGTGTAGGGGTGTTCAATCCAGTCAACTGGGTGTTCAATGAGAAGGGAAATTCACTCAAGTGGGAGAAGGGGGAATGTTCAAATGAGAGACGGGTCATTCAGGTCAGAATAAAGGTAGCCAAGGGGAAGCCAACATGGCTTAAGGCAGACCGGAAAACCTGTTGGGTAGAAAACTATTTATTTGTGATACCGGTGTCCCGTTGAGGGTGTCCCAACTATGGTGTGCTAGAGAGCGGTTTCCCAAAACCCTCTCTAGGTGTTTGGGTCTCACCAAATAGGTGTCGTAAAAGGGGGTGTCCAAAGGATGGTGGTCAAGAGAGGGCGTCCCAAAGAGCGTGCCCCAGAGAGAGCGTCCCAGCGAGGGGTGAGCGAGGGGACCATACGAGAGACGAGGGGAGAAAGTGTTGATCAGGAGAGAGATAGAGAAGGGTGGGTGTCATCCCCTGAAGAAAAATATCGCGAGGCCTGTATTGACCTTTGTAGTCAGGGGAGTGGATCGTGTTGATCTAGATAGCAGAGGGGGGGGGGCGAGGTTAGTATTGACCTCTGAAGGAAGGGGAGAGGTTAGTGTTGGCCAGCGTTGTTAATTCAGAGGTTTCTATTTACCTCTCAGTTATAAGGAAAGCTCCGGAGAAGAAATATTCGTGTTTACTACTGGTAGTAATGGAATATTTCTAGACTTCAAAAATAAGTTGAGAGGCGAACGTTGTGACATGTGAAGTAGAGGGAAAGATATACTACGACCTTTAACGCACGAGGAGAGATTTATTGCGACTTTTGAAGTATGGAAACGGATTTGAAGCGGAAATTTGTGTGGAGAGAAACATGTCTTCATGTCAGTGTTGGAAGAAGAATATGCTCAAGTGACCGAGAGAGAAGCACTCGAACTTGCGAACAATCTGTTTGTAAGGATTGTATATGTTTACATGATTGTAGGAAGAGTGTATGTTCATAAGATTGTATGGGGGTATATGATTGCGCGATTGTATGGATAGTGCATGTTTACTTGCGATATGGAATTAATATATGATAGACGATTCGAAGCAGAATGTTTCGCAGAACGTAGATGGCAGCTTGTATTTACGGGAGCGTTGGAGGCTCAGAGGTTCATATAAACTCATTTAGTTCTACTTTTCTAGCTGTACTTGAAAGGAGTGAACTTTAGTTCGTTGATCCTGCCTTTAAACCTTTAATAAACTGGTGTACAGGCTACCAAGCCTATTCGGCTTTGGCAAATCCACTAGAATGTGAGTACAGTATCTGCCTCCGCTGCTTCCCTTCTTAGTGTATACCATTGTTCACCGATTTCGTGCTGAAGAAATTATTTATGTCTCTGTGACATTGGGCTACTTAGTTCGCACCTTCGACTCCGCGCTTGTATACCACCCAAGTTAAAATGTTTATCCCTGCCTGTCTTGTCTTTTTCTTCCTAAGATGGGGATTATTGATTATATTCTCTGATTCTTCTTTTCCAAAGATGCGATATTTACTTTCTTAAGTAGTTCATTGAAGGTCGAGCCTTTCAGCTCTGGGACTAATCTGTAGCATACATCTTGATATACGGCACCTTCGTTTTGCATTTAGTGAGGTAAATGCATCACATTGGCGCTTCATATTCCAGAAATGGTCTGACATCTGTTAGATAAAAGAGCTCAGGCGATCTCTTTAAATTAATAACGGCAGATCTCATGATGGCTAACCTTGCATATGCAGCGGATATTCGTTTAGAGTTGGCTGGTGACAGATATACGCCTTTAGTTCATTATATATGCACAATTCTAGGAGGGTTACATTTCTATTTGATGCCTCATGCTTCCAGTTTGCGGTGTATGGTCGATCCAGCATATGACAAGTGTAGTAGAGGTCTGCTGCTGGTGCAGTGAACAATGACGGAGCTGGAAAAGATGTCAAAATTGGAGTTGGCCAGAATTTGAAACTATATTTTTGACAGTTTGGTCGAATCTAAAGTGGTGAGAATCTCATAATCGGCCAGTCTCTGACAAACACTCGTCTCTTTATAGCTTGTCGAATGGTTCACGTGGACAAGGAGCAGAGTAGGACCAGTGTCAACACAACAATGGAACTCCGTGTTCCTACACCCTCACCCCTCTCCAACACTCTTACCAAGCTGTCTGTTTACTTTCCCACGCGCGTGTTACTGCGTAGGGACCGTTCAGTGAAGGGTTTGTGTAACATAAATACAAGAGAATCATTCCCTCACGTTTGGATAAGTTACCCCCTCAACTGAGTGATAAACTGCGAGATGTTCACTGCGTTTCAAACGTTTTAACTTTGCTGCTAATGATCGGGATTAGCAGTAAATAGTACAACTTTGAGATCATAATGATGAATTTTAAGGGACTGGCTTGAGTGGGCAGGCTTCAATGAGCAGGTTTGAGCAGTCAGGCTTGAGGGGTGCAGAGTTTATGTAAATACACACTTGCTTGACTAAATAGCAGGCTTGTCTCTGCATAATATTGAGTACAAATGTATAATATTCATACACTGATCTATCATTAAATTCAGTAGAGGTTGCTGCCTGGAATATTATATACAATTACAGAAGTAAATGCTTCTTCCAAATGCATTATAAACGTAAACTAATAATCAAAGACTTTATTCATAAATGGTAATACCTTCATAATTGGGAATGTTTACATATAAGGTACAGTATATATATTACATAAGTGTCACATTATGAGCACAGCACGTACACATTGTCATTATTAGAATTAGAAAAATAAATTGGTAAAAACTTACACAAATCATTACAGTGGTAGTTAGACTAAACAGGTGTATAGCTGTCTAAATAAGATATTACATTTTAGGAATAACGTGAATGATATTTATCAAGAATTAGAACAAAATCTGTATTGTAAAGACATATCACCAAATTAGGATGACGAGACAATTAGAGGTATAGCTAATATATACTAATCATATCCAGTTGTTGCAAATATATTCAAACTCTCAGCATTCTATATCAACAGATTCTGGGACTACCCTGGACTAGGAGGCCTGGTCGACGACCGGGCCGCGGGGACGCTAAGCCCCGGAAGCACCTCAAGGTAACCCTGGCTTAAAATCACTCCAGACACACAGTACATGCAACATCGATCTGACTTCAACTAAACTCAAAATGCAGGCCAGCCATCCATCTTTCCGTGACAATAATACAAATAACTATTAAATTTATTAATAAAAGTTATTACATTTAATATATGTAACAGAGGAGAATTAGTGGGTGAGACATGAACATTACATAAAGCCACTAATGCGCAGAGTTACAGGCATATTCTTACTTACTGTATGCAGCTGTGTGAACTTGTGTTCAGCACCTCACTGACGTATGACACATGTATGTCTCTCAAACACACACGTAAGTATTTACTTCTCCACATACTCACGCTAACACATGCTCTTCACCACACACACTCATGCTAACACATGCTCTTCACCACACACACTCATGCTAACAAATGCACTTTTTTACACACACTCATGCTAACACATGCTCCTCTCCACACACTCATGCTAACACATGCTCCTCTCCACACACTCATGCTAACACATGCTCCTCTCCACACACTCATGCTAACACATGCTCCTCTCCACACACTCATGCTAACACATGCTCCTCTCCACACACTCATGCTAACACATGCTCCTCTCCACACACTCATGCTAACACATGCTCCTCTCCACACACTCATGCTAACACATGCTCCTCTCCACACACTCATGCTAACACATGCTCCTCTCCACACACTCATGCTAACACATGCTCCTCTCCACACACTCATGCTAACACATGCTCCTCTCCACACACTCATGCTAACATATGCTCTTCTTTACACACTCATGCTAACACATGCTCCTCTTCACACACTCATGCTAACACATGCTCCTCTCCACACACTCATGCTAACATATGCTCTTCTTTACACACTCATGCTAACATATGCTCTTCTTTACACACTCATGCTAACACATGCTCCTCTCCACACACTCATGCTAACATATGCTCTTCTTTACACACTCATGCTAACACATGCTCCTCTTCACACACTCATGCTAACATATGCTCTTCTCCACACACTCATGCTAACACATGCTCCTCTCCACACACTCATGCTAACATATGCTCTTCTTTACACACTCATGCTAACACATGCTCCTCTTCACACACTCATGCTAACACATGCTCTTCTCCACAACACTTAAGTTGTCATCAAATTCTACGTATATTAAAATGATCATATTTTTCTATCTGTCTCTTTCTCTCCGGATCATTGTCACTTTCATTCTAACCTTTACGCCCTCTCCAACCTTTGCTCTCTCTCTCTCTCTCTCTCTCTCTCTCTCTCTCTCTCTCTCTCTCTCTCTCTCTCTCTCTCTCTCTCTCTCTCTCTCTCTCTCTCTCTCTCTAACATTCTGCACCACTCTCTCTTTTTCATTCTCTCTCACTCCTGGCTTTCTTTCAAGCGCCTTCACCTTTACTGTCACAATATTTCTCCCGTCTTCCCACTCTTCCCCTTCTTTATCTTTCTTCCTCCTTACCAATACGAATTGGAACTCTTCATACATCTTGCTTTCTCAAATCCGTTCACTTGGTTTTTCTTCGGCTTCCCATTTTACTTCTTTGTCATTTTCTCATTACTTCCATAACTGACCTCTTTTCCTCCTTCTTTTTGCTGTCCACCTATTACCCTTTTCTTTCTACTCTGTTTTTTCCTTCCTTCATCCTACTACGCTTCATTTTCCTCTCTATTCCTTTCTGCAATCTTGTTATTCATTGCTTGATTTCGACAAACTGTAATATATTAATTTCATTATCTACCAAACTGTACCCCTTTAGATACCTATGTAGTGTAATGGCTGATAGCTACTGCATGATGGATTAATCTATTCTCACTCATATTCACTCCCTGTAGGCAACAGGTAGCCCCCTGGCCTAAGTACTCCTATCTCTCCCACAACCATTGATCTATCACTGATATTTGCTTACACCTCAAACACACTTTGTCCAAAGTTCCCACAGCCAGCCTCTCTGAACATTTCTGGGCTGAAGCAAGAGGATGCGCTGTGGCAAGTGGTATTATGTTTGTTTATTAATTCTCCTATATTCATGTTAACTCCTAATTGTATGGAACCTAAATAAGGATGGTGGGTGTCTCACCACACTCTTTCTCCCTCTTTGTTCTTTACTTTCCCTATCACTCTTCTTTTCTCCTTTTACTTGTCTCTTTTCGTACCTCGTTCTCATTCCCCTACTTTCCTCTTTCTCCCCTACCCCTATTCTCTCTATTTCCATCGCACTGATTTCGTACATCCTTCCCCTCCTAGCTCTTTCTCTATCCCTCCCTCCCTTTCTCCCCCTCGTCCTCTCTTTATCTCGTTCTATTCCTCCGTCTCCTTCCCTACCGAGGCCAATGTTTTTGTCCTCACCCCCGGCTGAGATCATAACATTATCTGAACTCAATTTCCCCCTGGCGGCCACCCGCACCCAGGGAGGAGGAAGCGGAACAGGAGGAGGAAGAGGAGTATTCAGGAAGATAGCACCGGCCGGAGGGGAAAAGGGAAAGATATTTTGCCCTGGATGATATGGTGTGAGTCTGGAGAGAGGGAGAGAGGGTGGGAGAGAGGGAGAGAGGGAGTGGAATGAGAAGAGGATTGGTGGGTGAGAGGAGAGGGAAGGGGATGGGGAGGGAGTGGGGTGCGGAGTGGACGAGTTGATGAGCGGAGAGTGACGAGGAGGGGATGAGAAGGGGGTGAGTGACCGGAGGAGGGAAGTAGGAGGAAGCAGGACAGGACGGTGAGAGGAGGTAGTGGTAATATGTGAGTGAATGAGGATATGGCGTGTAAGAGAAGAGAAGGGGTGGTGTGATGAGGATAGCAAGTGGCGGATGAGAGGAAGGTAGAGGGACAAGCAGAAGAGGAATGGGATCTGAGAGATGGGAATCCTAAATAGGGAAAACTGTTGTATTATGGAGTGGGGTTGGATGGGGTGGAGTAGGATGTAGAGTGTGTGGATGTTAAGGGAAATGCGGGTGTATATGTATGGAGGGAAGGGGAGGGGGAGGGGTGTATGGAAGCTGAGGGAGGGGATGGAAGGGAGAATGGATGGTACAGAAGATTGGGTTGGCTCAAGAGATAACGAAATTGAAGGATAAAATAAACCGTAACGAGAGAGAGAGAGAGATCAGGAAGGAGGACAGGAACAGGCGACATAGGAAGCAAGAGGGGGGGGGGAGAGGAAGACGATAAGAGACGGGAATAGAGGGTAGAAGAGATTAGATGAAGCAGTGTACGGAAAAAGGCAGCGAGCTATGAATAAAACAGGAAGATAAGATAGCAAGAAAGTGGGATGGAAGGGGAAGGGCTGAAAGAGTAAAAGAGATGAGACAGAAGCAGTAGGAAGAGGAGGAGGAGAGAAGATTGGAGTTGTTTTTCCTGCAGGGAAAAGGTGAGAGTTAACGTGGAAGAAACCACCTTTTTTCATTTCTATTCCCCGCAGGCGAGAGAATATATATTTTTGTTCGCCTAGCAGAGGATTGTGGGGAATGTTTTGTCAGTGATATATGTGAATATCGCTCGCCCTTTCTCTGTTTTGTGATATACATACGCACACACAGATATATATATATATATATATATATATATATATATATATATATATATATATATATATATATACATATATATATATATATATATATATATATATATATATATATATATATATATATATATATGCTAGTATATATATATATATATCTGTGTGTGCGTATATATATATATATATATATATATATATATATATATATATATATATATATATATATATATATATATATATATATATATATATATATATATACAGGTTATACGCGAACAAGGGGACACATTAGAGGCGCCGGTGGCTTGTTCATAGCACGCTGGTCACGTAATCCTGTGGCCCAGGTTCGGTTCCCAGCGCCGGTGAGAAACATTGGACAGAGTTTCTTTCACCCTAATGCCCCTTATACCCTAGCAGTAAATAGGTACCTGGGAGTTAAACAGTTGTTACGGGCTGCTTCCTGGGGGGAAGGGGGGGGGGTGAGTAAAAAAAAAATAGTAGTTAGTAACAGTTGATTGATTCCGAAAGAGCAGAGCTCAACCCCCGCAAGCACAACTGGGTGAATACAACAAGGTGAATACACAAGTGGAGACTGAGTACCCAAATGAGCCACAGGGACGTTAGAGAGAACTTTTTCAGTGTCAGAGTAGTTAACAAGTGGAATGCATTAGGCAGTGATGCGGTGGAGGCAGACTCCATACATAGTTTCAAATGTAGATATGATAGAGCCCAGTAGGCTCAGGAATCTATACACCAGTTGATTGACAGTTGAGAAGCGGGACCAAAGAGCCAAAGCTCAACCCCCGCAAGCACAAATAGGTGAGTACACACACACACACATACACACACACACACACACACACACACACACACACACACACACACACACACACACACACACACACACACACACACACACACACACATACACACAAACAAACATACACATACTTGGCTATATTCGTCCTCGACAAAGCCAGCAATCATAACCAGAGCGTTGCCCCTTGAGTGAGCGCCTTTGTAAGCTCCAAGGTAGCACTTAACGCGGATAATAAGTCAATATCCTCGTGGTCTCGATTGATTTCGGTCTCCATAGAGAGAGCCAAGAGGAACTGATTGGTTTTTGGTTAAAGACGAGAGTTTGTCATCCGTCTTTCTGTATAGCCTTGACAAAATGTTAGTTTCTGTGCTAGTATGTCTGTTGCCTTGTGGAGATGTTGCGATGTTTCGTGGTTGTAGTGTAGTCGTGTTTTATATGATCTCTTAACTCTTTCATATTGTATCTGTCTCATAGCACACTTGGAAGAACTTCTTCATCAACCGTGCGTGTGGGCTCGACGGTTCAAGTCTCTTAGTGCCCAAGCGATATATATATATATATATATATTTGTAATCTTCAAGATTACAAATTTGAAGATTACAAATTCTTGAGGCAATTCACATAAGAATAGAGCGACCTACCATGAACACCCAAATCACGGAACTATTTACTCTACCCACCATGAGAGTAAGGACAAGACAAGAACATATCGATGCCAACACAGAAGACAATGTCCAACATAACAGGCCAATTACACTGGATTAATCTTTGTGTTTAGATAGGAGATGCCTCGTATGGGCCAATAAGCCTTCTGCAGCCCCTATGTTTATCCCTTATGTATCCCCCCATGTTTTTCACCTTCATTGTATTATCACCTGACCTAATGCGGGTATAAAATCAACTAGTATTGTAAGATCTGTTCACTTGAGAATGAACCATGGAGGTTCGAAACGTCGTGCAAATTATACAAATAAGTGTAATACACTCTATAGTAAATCACTTCTTTTCTTCACCTTAAAAGTACGAAAATGAGTTTTGGAGAACTCCTATTCCAATTAAGCCCTGATGCTAAGAAAATAGTTAGAGGGATAGAAGCCCTAAACCAGAAAATAATAAATACAGAATATGCGGTCATATTCAATGAAACATGTTTGAAAGAAAACCTGCTGCCAGTATACACCAATATATATATATATATATATATATATATATATATATATATATATATATATATATATATATATATATATATATATATATATATATATATATAATATATATATATATATATATATATATATATATATATATATTATAAATATATATATTATATATATAATATCATAAATTATATTTATAATTATATATATATATATATATATATATATATATATATATAAATATATATATATATATATATATATATATATATATATATGCATATATATATGTATATATATATATAAATATATATATATATATATTTATATATATATATATATATATATATATATATATATATATATATATATATATATATATATATGATTTATATATGTGATTTTTTGTAACAAGGTTCAAATAAAGCAAATATATATGTGTACATACAAAAGAATGGGGGTGGTAGGAGAAGATAATATTAGTGTTCAGTGAGAGACCACAAGGTCTCCTCTGAATACTTTTTATTTTCTTCTCCGAGGCTATGGGTCCCCACATTGGCACCAGAGGTGGTACCCTCACAAATTATATATATATATATATATATATATATATATATATATATATATATATATATATATATATATATATATATAACTAATTGTCCTGGGGACCATTCAGGCATATATTGTATATATTGTCCTGGGGACCATTCAGGCTTGTTCGCATATATATATATATATATATATATATATATATATATATATATATATATATATATATATATATATATATATATATATATATATATTTATTTATTTATTTATTTTAAAATTTCATTGCACAAAAAGGGTTAGAACATTGGTTACATGCAGGATACAAGGCTACTAGTCACAGGTTGTCCAGTTCCTCCAGGTCCTCAGATGGTGGGCAGGAACCTTGGATGCAGTGACCATTTCCTCTCTGGATCGCTACACTAAGGCGCTGAAAGAGGAAACTGGCGGCTCTAGGGTCTCTAGTTGTTTCAGCTAGCTTGGAATCTAGCTCCCTCAAAACACTAGCAGCACTTTTACCCTAGGCACCAAGTGTCTCTGAAGCAATGGGGACAAAATTGTAGTGGTGATCAAGATCTTTGTATTTACGTGTCTTATAAGGAGATTCTTCTCTGCCTATGATGATTGCTTGGCTAAACTAGAGCCGAGTTTACGCTGTGCTATCACTGTGAAAATATTGTGGGAGGAGGCTATTGATTTGCAAAAGTTGCTTCTGAAGCATTGGATTCTGTGTCCAGGTGAATGTGCAACACCAGGCAGTGGGTTGCAGTTTCAAAGTCAGTAAAACCCACAGTGCCACGATGATAATATATATCTATTATAGATAAAATTTCTGTCTATTCGAGGTTAGGACCAGATGTTTGGGGTTTGCCTCTGCTGATATCCGAGTTGATTCCATATCAATAACGTTCGTTCAATGTGGATTCAACGTCGATAACGTTCACTCAACGTTAAGATTTGTTGTGATGTTTTGTAATAGTTAGGGTGTAGTGTTTTGTAGTGGTGGGAGTGTGGTGCTCTGCACCACACTCCTACCTCCTTAGCACTGGTGACGTGGTCTTTTCTACTGATTGGGGTTTGGTGTTTGGGTATAGTGATGATGTGGTATTTTCGAGTTGTAGTTTGGCGTTCATGAATATGGTCTAGGTTTTGTTGTGTGCTGTGATGGAGTTGATGAGCTGTTTGTGTGATGTGATTATCTGCGGAGATCTTAAGTGCTATGTTCTCTATTCCCTCCCCTCTAACTGCCTTCTCTCTGACGCCTTTAATTTTGAAGTTTCCATTTGTCAAGGTTGCACAGTATCCCTGATTCCTCTCCAATAGCCATGGCAACACGGCTCTGGCCGCACATCTTGCTTTGTTGAATTCAATGAGTTGATTTTTTATCTCCCCGAATACCAGTCTACCGCTCAGTGCTGCATCTACTCATCCTCTAGATCAGTCTTCAAGAATTATATGAGCCTTCTTTCCAACTCCTTGCAGATTTCTAGTTCACTTTGGTCTTTTATAGTTGTCTTTTCTCTTATATGGCTGTGCAATAGATTAGGTTGGTCCTTAGCATTTACTATTATATTATTCTCAAACGTCATCTCATTTATCTCCTGTACTTGCATTCTAGGCCGTCTCCCAGTGCTTCCATATTTGACTCTGTGCACTGTTACCATCACTATTCCATGCGTTCTCAATTCTAAATTCTCCACCTCTTTGCATTGTTTGTTGAACCGTAGGTTACTCTTTCTTCTCTTTTCTTTCACTTTCGTAAGAGGTATGTATGTTTCTGTGGCCACTGCGCATTTGTGGACAACATACTACATCGTGTCATTTACTGTTTTTCTTTACTATAAGACTAGATGTTTACCAAGTTAGGACATGGGTCAGTTGAGATATAGATTGAAGTTGAGATATAGACTGACAGTTGAGATATAGATTGTGACAATATTACACTGAGAAACGATGTATTGCAACCGAGTAATGGTGTATATAAGGCTTTGGTGGCAGTGTCAATAGCAGGAGGAAGATAAACCGCAGTAGTATGTTATCAGCTGCCGGGTTAATCACTATTCTGTAGACCAAGTCTAAGATGGAGAACCAGGTCCACTGTAATAAATTCTTTCTGGGTTGTTGTATTAAATATGTGTAACTGGCCGGATTCTAATATTTTATCCGTATTGCGTGGTGTAGGACCTGTCCCAGCAGGCATGGGTAACCTTTGTTGTAAAGGAGTGTTGCTGGAGTGTCGGTTCCTGTCATTAATGTTCGGTTGAGTGTTGGTAAATATTTACTTGATATCCGACTTTCCTTGACCGGAGTGTGGGTCTCAGGCTGCGGGGTCACGTTGCTCCATCTTCAGAACAGACCATCAATCATTTATTAGAAAGTCTTTATGTGACGTGAGGAAGTTAATGTGCTGTTGCTTTGAGTATTGTGGCAAGTTGGAGTTGAATTGTAATCCCGCTGTACAATACAGACAAGGGTTAGGGTTAATATAAGGCCTATGTACACCGGTGCTGCCTCCTGCCAGCCCTACACCTGCGATGCCTACTGCCAGCCCTACACCGGTGCTGCCTCCTGCCAGCCCTACACCAGCGATGCCTCCTGCCAGCCCTACACCGGTGCTGCCTCCTCCTCGCCACCCCTACACCTACAGTGCCACTCCGCATCATCCTCATCATAAAGTAATCTGGTTTACTTTCTCGCTTTACTCCATCGACTTTCATCCATTCATTACATTCACGCTGGATAAATATTTACGTTTACAAGAGAATAATCTTGTCTTCAACTTCAGGCTCAGACTAAACTGTCTCTCCGTATACACTATCAATTTCTATCAATACCTGGATTCCCATTGTTGGGGACGTAGACCTCTTAAGTTTATCGAGGTCCTCCTTAGACCAGCGTTCTCCAGGATACAACAACAATATTTAGCAGACTCCCAGGTACCTATTGACAGCCTGGTGAGCTGAGGCTTAAGGTGAAGGGGAAACTTGCCTATAAGTCTTTGTTCTGCCACGGAAATCGAACCCAAGACACATCTCTTATGAACCGACTATGCTGACCACTGCACTGTAGGAATCTATTTATACTGCCTTAGCTTTTTCTACAGTCGTTTTCCTTTCTGCTCACTTAAGTCTTAACTTGTTCTTGCCACGAAACAATTGTGTTTATTCAGAGGCTATGAGTTGCCTCCATCCTTGGATGTGTTCTCCAGGTCTTCCCGTGTCTACATGCGTATGTCTGTGTTTATTTGTATTCACCTAATTGTATTTGAAAGACTGCATGTGTGTTTGTATATTTATCTAATTGTGGATGCAGGACAAGATGTGTTTGTGTCGTCGTCTGTTTATACTCACATTATTGTGACCACAGGGCCTGACCTAAGCTCCGGGACGCTGGTTCTCATGTCTCTCTGTGGACATATTGGTTCTCCTGTCTCTCTGTGGACATATTAGTTCTCCTGTCTCTATATGGACATATTGGTTCTCCTGTCTCTCTGTGGGCGTATTGGTTCTTCTGTCTCTGTGTGGGTGTATTCTGTTTCTGTGTGGCCGTATTGTCTCTCCTGTCTCTGAGTTGGCGGACTCTCTCTCCTGTGGCTTTCACTCACCCACTCCTCCTCACCATCACCCACCTTCACGCACTCCAGCCCACCCCCGCCCACCCTCAAGTATCCCAGCTCCCCCCCCCCCGGCCCTCTCTTCTCTAAGGGACTCAGTCTTCATAAATTCATCATTGAAAAGTTCCTCCACGCAAGAGAGGCACTCTACCCCCCCCCCCTCCATCCTTTCTGGCACCCTCCCACCCCTCCCTTCTGGCACCCTCCCACCCCTCCCTTCTGGCACCCTCCCACCCCTCCCTTCTGGCACCCTCCCACCCCTCCCTTCTGGCACCCTCCCACCCCTCCCGCTCCAGAATGTTTTGTCCAAGCCATACTTATTTAGCAGTCAATTTTCTCCATGCGAGCCCATTATTTCCGAAACGCTATTCACAGACACATGAAATTGAATTCCAAAATCAGCAAAACAATAGACTAGTTATTATGGAAATTTGATTGATTTTTTCCTTTCCCTTGCATTTTCTCTTGCTCTCATTTTCTCTCTTTCATCTCACTTGGGTTTGAAACCAAAGAAAAGTTTGTATTGAAATATGCGTTGCGAGTCCGTAGGTTGTGTATAATGTCGCCTCCAGCTATTGTACCTAAAGTAAAAAAATTCACTTCTAGCGAGGGAACCATTTTGGCTTCCGCAGGTTAACCCTCGTCGCTCTACCAGTCTGCGGCGAACCTGTCAAAAATTAAATATTTTAAGTGCAGGCAGAGAGAGGGAGGGAGGGAGAAGGATGAAGGTAAGGATACTTTACGTGTGTATGGTCACGTGAATTCAGAATACAAGCCTCGAGTTGACTTCCATTTCCTGGGCGACGTGGAGTGTCTCGGAGTCGTGTTCTTCAGTTGACTTTAATCTGGCAGCACCAGCTGGTGGGCCCAGGCTCCTTCAAACCTAATTCCCACCCGTTTCGGAACCTTTCGTCGCCTTTTTATTATTTTTAGAATATCTCTAGGCAAAGTAATTTATACAGTATACACTCACAGGTATACGAAGGAAAAATATACCGAGATTAGATTATTGCAACGAGCGAAACATTGTGACAGCGTTAGGCACGTGGCACTATGGAGTAAGTTATTTAACATTCCGGTGCAAGAGGGGCACACGGGTCTGACAACAGACTCTCCACCTTCTGGCAGAAGCGGGTAAGAGCGGTTGTCCAGCGGTGCCGCCCCCAGTGCATACGCCCAAGTGGCACCGTCCGTGGTTATTAAAAGGGGTAATTGGAAATACACGAAAGAGGGAATTTTTCCAAAGACAGCGTTGGGAGGAGAGGAAGGGAGAGAGGAAGGGAGAGAGGAAGGGAGAGAGGAAGGGAGAGAGGAAGGGAGAGAGGAAGGGAGAGTGGAAGGGACATAGTTAGTGAGAGGTTCGGGAGAGAGCCAAGCAGGTATAGGTGGATAAAGAGGGAAGTAAAAAGGAAGGACGGAAAGAGAGGGAATAAAGAGTGAGAGTAAAGATTAGGTTGTGTGTGATTGTATCAATATTTATAGCAATAAAATTGTGTGTTGTAGGACAGACGCTGTGGGTCGGCCTCCCGCAGTGATCCTTTGTGGGTCTGGCTCCCACAGTGATCCGTTGTGGGTCTGGCTCCCACAGTGATCCTTTGTGGGTCTGGCTCCCACAGTGATCCTTTGTGGGTCTGGCTCCCACAGTGATCCTTTGTGGGTCTGGCTCCCACAGTGATCCTTTGTGGGTCTGGCTCCCACAGTGATCCTTTGTGGGTCTGGCTCCCACAGTGATCCTTTGTGGGTCTGGCTCCCACAGTGATCCGTTGTGGGTCTGGCTCTCACAGATGCACCATGGCGTACCTGATTCTTTAACCACTAGACCACACGTCTCTACAAAAATCTTGGTAGTCGTGACACTGTTTATCCAAGATCCAAGAGCATGAAATATTTTGAAGAACTGCCTAGTAAACTACAGGTAACTTTGTTTATATTTCGGGAGGTGTGTAAAACAATGTATGGCTGGTACCCCTCCTCGCACTAGGTGACACCCAGCATCCTCTCCAGATGACACCCAGCATCCTCTCCAGATGACACCCAGCATCCTCTCCAGATTACTCCCAGCATCCTCTCCAGATGACACCCAGCATCCTCTCCAGATGACATCTAGCATCCTCTCCAGATGACACCAAGTATTTTTAAGATGACACTCAGCATCCTCTCTCCAGAGGTGACATCTTGCATTCTCTCTCCAGATGAGACCTCTCCTCTTCTCTCCATGAGAGACCCAGCATCCTCCAGGTGAGACCCACGGAGCATCCTCTATCCTGGTGACACCCAGCATCCTCTCCCCAGATGAACCCGTACATAGCAATTTGCATGTAAATAAGGTTAGGTCGCTTCATCCCGGCAGCGGGTGAATCCTGGTTCATTTATTTGATGGCGTCAAGAAACTTAAAGAAAAATTTGTAAAAATGAATGATATATAAACAATTCTGGGGGATGCGAGCGTGCATCGAAATCGAAACATGAATAAAACATGTTTTATACACCCCTGGGTGTTTCTCACTGAGAGGGTGTGGTCATGATGTGAGTGTAGACTGGTGCAATATCTGCTGTTACTCTTCCTGCACACTGTTTATATACTAGATGTGACGTAACATTTGTTGTTACTAATCACAATGTTTATACACTTGATGTACTACCACATCCTCTTGTACCACATTAATTTACGACTGACACCATTTTACACTTGGTGTAATGAAGTGTCTACTGTTGCCCTCACGCTGTATATACACTTAGTGTTCAACGGGCTATTAAGAATGTATGATATATTATTATCACAGCTTCGTCATCAAGGGTCTCAATTGGGACCTTCTCAGCCGAATGAGACTGTGTATGGGGTCTGTGAAGAGACATATTTGTGAGAAGCAAAGAATGACATTGCACTTAATAAATACTATAAAAAAGACATCAGAATTCTTGTGATATAACTTCTTTTCTTACATTTTTCAAAAGAAAGAAATGTTTTTTTGATGGTGATAAGAATTTCAAGAAAGAAATTATGAGAAAAAAGCGCTAGGCCAGTCCTTGGAAGGGATATGAGGACTGAGGGAAAGAATGGGGCCTAACTACTTGGACAGTCTGGTAGGGGGGATCTAATGCTAACCTGTAAGAAACAATGCTGATCCTCTACCGACCATAATCTTTTTATGACGTTATATTCTTGTTTCCCTCTATTGCTCCTTTGAGTTGAATTGCCTCCATTTTATGTTTCACGTAATGTGTGTGTCTCATTAACAGGGTCTTCTCCCCCAATCATTAGACATTACCTTCCCACTATTCTCATGGATCGTTACCGCTTCCTTCTGTTTATCGCTGCTTCCTTATTACTCTCTCGCTTCCCTATCTCCCTCCTGCCCACCCTTATCTTTCCCCAGCTCCAGTACTTCACAAAGTGTCTCTGTGTACACAGTTATTTATCAAACCAAACATCTAGGGTCAATAACGTAGGCATTGTCATTGTTTTAAATTTTACTCGAGTAAATGAAACTAATTAAATGTGTAATTCTGAGACAAAAAGTTCTTGGAATTGCTTGAGGACTCTTTTTTTTCCAATACAATATAATATAAAGCCACGACAGGGAAAAAATATGTCAGACTTAGAGCTTGTACTCAGCGGGATACACGTAAATAACATTGAAATATGAGGTGAGTTAGGTAAAAGTTATCATAATCATATCAGCTCTAACAATGAACGTAGCATGGACATGTTGCGTGAGAGAAGATTAAGTTAAGAATACCACATACTCATGAAGCTTATTATGATGAATTGAGGAATTACTTGAGGACGGTAGATAGAGAGATGACTTACCTTCCGTAGCTTGGGATCTCACAATGGATTACAATAGAGGCGCATGTTACTACACATATAATCATTCAAATTATAGCCCATGAGCATAGTACGTATTATAAATCAATTCAGTAAAATAATATTGATCCAAAATTTATAACTATGAAACTAAAGAACCATTAGAAAATTGGAAGCAATGTATGAATTTAATAGGGAAGCTTCTCTTAAATACCAGCTCATCAAATCAACAAAAGTTGAAAAATAAGTTAGAAAAAACACAATTGATATGCATGTGCCAGTGAAGGAGAGAAAAATCCTCAATGTTCAGAAATAAATCAAGAATTTTAGAGAAGTTTTGAATCATTCAGAAAGATAATAGGAATATCTACTGATTATGACGAGGAAATGGATTGTATTCTAAATATGAACTAAATATGAAATATGAACTTCCTGTCAAGAGAGGTTATAACTTGACAACATTAGTGGTTAACAGGAAGGAAGTTATTAACCGTATATACAATTGAAGCCCAAGAAATAACAGGGATCATAAAAAAAAGAATTTCCGGAGAACCAATGGAATGGTAAAATGAGCCTTTCAAAGTCTGTCATGATTATTTAATTATTAGAGTTTAGAAGAGTGTTGGAATAATGGGGGACTATATATTTTTTAGAAGGGTATAGATTTCTTGCATCCCCAATTAATTGACGTCTTTTGTTAGGAGATAAAGATGTGTTGGCATGGACTCAAAATTGCTAGAGGCTGACTTAGTCTTTTATAACAGACAAAATTTCCCAGAAGAAATTAAATGATGACGAATGTAGGTTCATGAACCAAGAAAATGCTTATTGAGTTCAAAGATATCTTCAAAACAATATGTACATCTACAACTCAACAAAAATTATTTGGGGGACATGATTAGTAAAAATCTTAATTAAAAGTAAATTAAGAAACGTTTGATTATATGACAAATTAGATACTGGGATTCACATCTAGAAGTACATTGGTAAAAAGATGTCGAATGTAATTACATGTTCATGAAAAGGCAAATATGTTATTGAAAAACATATCTTGTAATGCAGTTCAATTTTGGGCACGAAACTATAGTTTGGTCATAAATTCTCTTAACGGTGATAACACGCTGTAACAATTTGTTTTTGTTTTTTTTGTTCCTGGGTAGTAAGTATTATTTTCTAATTGCTTATATCTCCAAAGTATAGAAAATGGATGTTTTTCACCTTAAACTTTGCTTTGGCCTTTCTCTTAGACAGCTTAGGGAAGATGTGTTCTTCGTTATCTGAAGACTGTCGACTCCTTGTAGCTGTGATAATCTGGTAAACAACGTTGAAATTAGCAAATATAAATGTAACAAAATATGTGAGTTCCATGATTAAAAGGAATCTTAGGTCGATGTTTTCACGGGTTCTTGAATGCTGTTTCTAAAGATGTTCTTATACCTATTTCCTAATTTATACGGGTTTATGTTTATATACAAGGAACAACCTATATTTATTTCTTCCAATTACGTATCTATATTTTAAATTTAGAATTACTTATAGTTACCCAAATACTATTGGAAAACAATTTAAACTTATTTTTAACCCAACATTTTGAACTAATTAACTTGTTCTGACCAATTTTAGATACAATAAAAAATAAGTTATATGGAAACAATTTCCAACATGTAGAGTATTTTATATTATATGAACCCGATTCCTCTAGTTAAGGCTTCCCATTTAAGTTATAAGACTTTAGCTGTTGCCTTAAGTTACATGGCATGACGACTTTAGCTAAATAGTCTTATATCATTTTTATGAATTTTGCAAAGTCATTCCATAAAATTAGACACACCAAAACTTTATAGTATTAGATGACTTACGCTAAAATAAATGAAACATTGTGACTGCAAAAATTTAGTCTGCGTTAACCTTCGTTATTGCTTCTTGTTTATATGTCATAAAAAATTAACTTCGTAAACTTATCGCCTGCAAAATAAAGTTAACACGTTTTTAAAAATATAAGCCTGAACTACTAAATTATTTACATTAAACTTAAATCGTAAATTATTGGTGGATTTTCTACCCTGCATGGTAGACTCTGAACCCAGCATGGAAGACTCTCAACCCTGCATGGTAGATCTCTCAACCCTGCATAGTGGACTTTCAACCCTGCATGGTTAGGTCTCAACCCTGCATGATGGACTAAACCCTACATTGGCTAACTCAAGTACGGAATGCTTGGGACCGAGCGTGGCCGGCTCTGAACTCAGCATTTAGGGGCTTTTGAGCCCCACATGGAGAGTTGGGGGGGGGGGGGGATCTCACTTCTGAATGCGGGGAACATGGCAACAAAAGGGGGGAATTAGCAGGTACGGAGAGTAACCCCCCCCCATGGGGGGGGGGGGTTACATAGCAACAGGAGAGGAAAAGGCTAGGGAGAGGGGAGGGGGGGGTCCTGTTTGGTATGAGGGGGACGGGGTTTGGGTGCGGCGATCATCTCAACAGGTAGTCACTGACAGCATTTTGGACGGAGTTTGAGGATTTTACACTAGGATCAGTGAATCTGATATATTTTGTTTTTTACTAGATTTTTGTGTTTGTTATTTTCGGTGAGCTGGAATGGATTGGGGCTTCGTAGGGGATGCTGCTGTGGGCCATTGTATCGCCGATCACTGTAGTTGATAGGGATTGGTTAACGAATATTACATATGTATAAACACACACACACACACACACACACACACACACACACACACACACACACACACACAGACACACACACACACACACACACACACACACACCCCAGGCATATATGCAACTGAAAACTCCACACCCCAAAAGTGACTCGAACCCATACTGCCAGGAGCACTATGCAACTAGTGTACAGGAGATCTTACCCACTCGACCATCCCGACCGTACAAAAGATGATGGTACGATATATATATATATATATATATATATATATATATATATATATATATATATATATATATATATATATATATATATATATATATATATATATATATATATGTCGTACCTAGTAGCCAGAACGCACTTCTCAGCCTACTATGCAAGGCCCGATTTGCCTAATAAGCCAAGTTTTCATGAATTAATTGTTTTTCATCAACCTAACCTACCTAACCTAACCTAACTTTTTTGGCTACCTAACCTAACCTAACCTATAAAGATAGGTTAGGTTAGGTAGGGTTGGTTAGGTTCGGTCATATATCTACGTTAATTTTAACTCCAATAAAAAAAATTGATCTCATACATAATGAAATGGGTAGCTTTATCATTTCATAAGAAAAAAATTAGAGAAAATATATTAATTCATGAAAATTTGGCTTATTAGGCAAATCGGGCCTTGCATAGTAGGCCAAAAAGTGCGTTCTGGCTACTAGGTACGACATATATATATATGTATATATATATATATATATATATATATATATATATATATATATATATATATATATATATATATATATATATGTCGTACCTAGTAGCCAGAACGCACTTCTCGGCCTACTATGCAAGGCCTGATTTGCCTAATAAGCCAAGTTTTCCTGAATTATTAAATTTTCTCAATTTTTTTTCTTATGAGATGATAAAGCTACCCATTTCATTATGTATGAGATCAATTTTATATATATATATATATATATATATATATATATATATATATACTAAAACGTTGTATGTGTGTGCATAGAGAATAGAGGTGGTAGGAGAAGAAAAAATATATATACATATATATTTCTATTTGTATCTATATCTCAAACTATTTTTCTGAAGTTATATTTATCTGATTTATGTCTATCCCAGTTTCTTTATATCTGTCTATTCCAATTTATATCTATGTCTATCTAATTATCTATCTAGATCTATCCCTATCTCTATCTCTTCCTATCTGTATCTATTGATCCATCGTTATCCTTATTTCTTTCTATCTATATCAGTTTGTATCTCTGTTTCTCTCTATATATTTTTATATCCATACCTATATCTGTCCCTAACCCTATCTCTATCTATATCTATGTTATCACTAATCTCCCCCCCCCCCCATCTTGTCCCCTTCACCTTCCCCCCCATCTCCCGTCGTCTTTCATCTGCATTACAAACTAGCTTCATTGTATTTACTATCTTCTCTTTCATAACCCTCATCACTACTCATTATCTTCATCACTGTAACCATCCTCTCTACTCACTATCTTCATTACTGTATCCCAATGAATTAAGCTCATTTCCAACAATATCTTTCAACAGTTATAACTTTCCAACAATAAATTTCCAACAATGGGAGCCGGACGGCCGAGCGGACAGCACGCTGGGCTTGAGATCCTGTGGTCCTGGGTTCGATCCCAGGCGCCGGCGAGAAACAATGGGCAGAGTTTCTTTCACCCTATGCCCCTGTTACCTAGCAGTAAAATAGGTACCTGGGTGTTAGTCAGCTGTCACGGGCTGCTTCCTGGGGGTGGAGGCCTGGTCGAGGACCAGGCCGCGGGGACACTAAAGCCCCGAAATCATCTCAAGATAACCTCAAGATAACTCATGAAAGTTCATGATAAACTCTACGGAAAACACATCTCCGATTTAATTTCCGATCATAAAAACAACTAGGGATGAGTTGGGGAGGTTACGATATATATCATTTACAGCATTTAACTTAGACCTACCCCGACCAGCCTATATCCGTCTCGTATATCCGTCTTGGCTATAGCAAGCTCAGGAATATTTCAGTTTTTTTTTAGCTTTAGTTTTTCCAGAAATTAAAAAATTGCATAAAAATCTATACCGTCCCTTCAACTTCTAGTGTGTGGTCTGGTCAACAGCATAAAAATCGTTTGCTGGGACTCTATTACTATATAAATGTAGGATCGACCACACAATTACAAAACACTACCAGGAGGATGGGTTGGAGGAGCTTAGCGGTGTGAAATATTAAAAAAAAAAGTGAGTCACCTTATTTTCTTTGAGAAAGTGGCAGGGCTTAAGAAACCTTTGAAGCTGTAGGATGGGACTACGAGCAAATTATGGATAATAGAAAAATTTTCCTAACTTTCCCCAGATCAGTGGTGATTAATGCTCTACTGTATATTATTGTACTATAAGAAAAAAAAGAGTTGTGAAATGTTTCTTTACAAAATATTAGCTATTTTGCCCCCCCCCCCCCGAGTGTAGCTGAGGTGCATTCCCGAGAGTCATCTAAGGGGACTAACTAAGGGGACTGAATCTACTAAGCTGTCCCCATTAACCTCAACCAGCCTATGTTAATCCCGTACTCCAGAACATTCCCTCTGTTAATTTGGGTGAGGCTAACCCAATATTTATATATATATATATATATATATATATATATATATATATATATATATATGTATTTATATATATATATATATATATATATATATATATATATATATATATATATATATATGTATATATATGTATTTATATATATTTATTTATATTTATATGTTTTATAAATATAGATAGATATATAATATACTGCGAAGAGATCAACACACATTATCAGAGAAAATTAGAGTAAATGCCTGTGAGAGAGGACTGGACGTTCCATTAAGCCATCGCAGCATCGCCGGGATTTCAATAAATTGGGAACATTAAACTCCAAATTATCTCCGCTACCTGGCACTAGCGAGGCCAGTATGTTGGACTACACCTCGCTAAATCCCACATACACGCTCAATAGCAAGGTGTAGTATGCTGGCCTACACCTCGCTAAATCCCATATACAGGATCTTCTACATCTTTTGCGGGAATAACAAAAGTTTTACATGTAATGGAATCATTCTTATTATATATAATTGAATCTAGATGGAACTATCGCTCATTTTTGGTGTGATGCACATATTAGAAGTGTTTATAGAGTAGAGGAGAGATATGTGTGTGCCGTTGTTAGTGCGTGGAGGAACTGTTGCTGTATAAAAACAAAAGAGTTGACGAGACCCGCCGGTCCAGCAAATAAATGACTTACCTTACTAAATCCGCGTGTGAGGAGACCAGCCAGAGTAGTGACCCCGCTCAAAATAGTTGCCTTCTCTCTATATCCCTCCACCTCGCACACAAGAAAAAAATATTTTCCCCTGATCTCCCAAAAGTTTTTCCTTCCATTTTGTCAGAGGAAAAAAAATTGAAGTTTCCCTAGATTCGCCACTCTTTTTCCCCCTCCTTCTCCTCCCCTCCCTACCTGCCATTTCATCGTGAGTCTGAAAGGAGGAAAACTCGTTAAGCAGATTTCATTAATTTCAAAATGCAATCATATTTTCCCTGCATAAAAGAAGTCTCATCAAAAAACCTATTACTGGGACTCCTCCCACTCCAAACTCCTCGTCTCGAATGAACCAATGGGAGCGCTGATTGGTCGGGATGCTGGCCAATGGAGATGCCGCGGGGAGCGGTCGCCATGGTAACCAAAAGAGGCGATCAATGGTTGCTTACTTTGGCCCCCCGGTGTCTCGTGCCTGATGCCGATGCCTGGAGCGCCGGGACGACCCAAATGATTTTTAGATTGCAACATTTTCACCCCACACATGATTGCGCCGCGATTTTTTTTTCTAAATAACAAAATTTGCCCCTTAGCTCGTACAATTTCCACAGGTCAAGCGCTCGTGACCTGAAGGGTAACTTAATGATTATTTGTTTTAAAGAAATAGGTGTAGAGGTCTCGTGTTTTCACGCGAGTTCGCGAAGATTTTTAGGCCAGGAATGAGGAAAAGAGAGAGACAAGGGAGAAAGACATACTAGAGATAGAGAGAAACAAACACAAAGGCAGGGAAACGAAGCTGTTCGCTTTTCCTTAAACGACTGGCAAGGACACAGAGCGAGAGAGAGAGAGAGAGAGAGAGAGAGAGAGAGAGAGAGAGAGAGAGAGAGAGAGAGAGAGAGAGAGAGAGAGAGAGAAGAGGGAGGGGGGTCTCAACCTCTCTCGCAATAGTGATGGAAGTAGGACCTAAATTACAATCCGCGGCCGCCTGGAAAAGACGGAGGACTGGCAAATAGATTAAGCGTGTATCTCATTTCAGACTTCAGCTGGCACGGTCTTCGGGTCGAGATTAAATTAAGCTTCCTGCGAGCACTCGGAATATCTTGGATTGCAGCGCACACTTCAGGAATTCCCAAAGTAATAACTAAAACAGTTCCAGGAATATGCACAGAGTTACATAAACGGTCGCGTGGTATTTTATTCCCCCTTCCCTCCTTACTCACTGTTTCTGTGTCTGTTTAAATGTCTGTATTTGTCCCTGTCTGTCTGTCTGTCTGTCTGTCTCTCTCTCTCTCTCTCTCTCTCTCTCTCTCTCTCTCTCTCTCTCTCTCTCTCTCTCTCTCTCTCTCTCTCTCTCTCTCTCTCTCTCTCTCACTCACTCACTCTCTCTCACTCACTCTCTCTCACTCTCTAACAGCCTCTTTCAATTCTCTCTCACTCTCACTCACTCTCTCTCTCCCTGTTTCCCTCTCTGCACCATCGGCTCGTTGCCAAGCCGTATAAATAATGCGCCCATTTTCGTCCGGTCTCTTGCGATTCATTCTTACGCTTGCCGTTTACAGTTAATATATATTTTTCCATGCAATATTATGTTTATATGTACTTGAATACGAAAGTTTGAGGAATTATTTAGTTCGTATGACTTCATTGTGTTATGCTAAAGTAAAATGTCTGAAATTTTAACTTTTTTTGTTGTCTTTACATCTGCGTCTTGCTTTGTCTGTCTGCAAGCCCCCTTCCCCCATTTATTCCCGTCTCCCTTCTCTCTCTCTCTCTGTCGCTCTCCTCCCTCTCTCTATTTTTTTCTTTAAACTAAAACTAGGGTTCGTTAGGGCTGTGAAATGACGTTCTTAGTAAAACTGCAAACAGGAGCTATAATCCTGCCTCTGCTCATCTGAAGCCTGCTTAAAGGGACTTATTTATTTATTTATTGAGAATGTTCTCTGAAACTATCATATAGGGAAATATCATATAAGGAATCTGGTGAAACTGTAAGCAAGAGCTATAATCATACCTCGCCTCACTTGAAAGCTATTCCTAGAGACTCATTATTTCATGAGCCTATTATATGCATCAATAAGAATAAACTTTATTCATTAACAACATTAGGTAACTATCACATAAGAAACGGGATGAATCTGAAGTTATCTGTGTGCCAGAGTCTTCATGTGACCAGTTGATCTGATCTCCCCTGTATCAACCTGTTGAGTGAACAAGTTCCTGATGCGAGTCAGCCTAGGAATGGATCGCTGATGGAATGATGTTCTTGAGGAAGGCAGTTCCAGCATGAGACTGTTGAAGTTTTAGAGCCTAGTGCTACGAATGGCAAGTATACTGGTTGTCTACGGAGTTGGGCCAGATGCGGAACTTTGGGAATGTTGGCTTTGTACATAAGAGTAAAACCTCCAATGTCACGTTGGTGTTGCACGCTCTGATGTTCAGACTGTTCCCACCAGACTTGATCAAGACTAGAGATGAGCCTTCTTGTGCGGCTCTCCACTTTGTCCAAATGTCTGATGAATAATAGGGGGCAGGCGATGCAGGAAAGGGATGTATACTCTAGATAAGAGCGAACTTATGCTTCATATAAGGTTTTGCATCCCTTGCTGGCAAGAAGGTGTGAAATGCGCCGTAGAGCTGTAAGTTTCCTGGCTGCCTTTTGAGCTAAGTTAAGCACCTGGCTCTTCATTGTCATTGAAGAGTCAATTACTCTTCAATTTTCTCTTTCTCCCACTCTCCAGTTCATAATACTTGTCATCGCTTTCAACAGGCATACTGAGAGAGCATAATATTCTACCTGTGATGAAGTGATAACACTTATGAGTTGATATGTGCTTGTTGAACATCCTTTTGGAGAGGTGGGTTTCATGTTTTCATTTGTAAGACTTCAGTAATTATACGGCAAATCTTCATATGTTAATAGTAGGCATCACAGGTTTTCCAAAGATCCTCGGAAATCTAATGAATTTAGACATTTTTATTGTATTGTGATATAAAGGAAAATTTAAGTCTGTATTTGTACAACAAAAGAGACGGTCTAATTCTAAAATTCAAATGCAATTCGTTTTATATATAACCATACCGTGCTCCTAAGGCTTCCCAACGTCAAGAAAACGTTCAAATTTAAAGTGTCCTCTCCTAACTTATCAGAGAACCCAAAACAGAAAACGGAACAGTGCGTTACATTCGCGAGCCGCTTCCATTTTCAAGTACGAACATTTTTGGCTTTAGGTAACTCATACGATCAAAATACGACGAACTTTGTAAGAGGACAGGTTTATATGACAACCCTTTAAGGAGACAAAAAATTTGAAATTGGATGAGACGAATTGGTGTGTGAGGATCGATTCAAGTTTGAAATTGTGATGAGCATTTTCTCTCGTGTAATGTGATTGATCGGTATATTATCCTGTTTAGACACGAATACAAACAGTGAAATTTATAATTTAATGTTGTCAGCGAAGTTCAGCAGTTTATCCTGAGCATTCAGCCCTATCCCGTTCGTTCTAAAATAATATTATTCTAATAACTTTCCTTTTAGCTTTTCTTAAGTTAGAAGTGTTGGGCCGAGGACGAGAGGTAATTGCCGTGCAGAGTTACACACTATTCTTTCTCTAATATAATAAATCACCTCTCGTTCGGATATTTTTGCTAAATAGCAAAATCTTGTAAAATAGCAAATTAAACTTGCAGTTCAGATGCTCGTCAAGAACTATACCGAGGCACGAGTGTGAAGACATTTTAGTTATGATTGTCACATTAATTCTTCAGTTGATCTCGCATCTGCTGTTGAATGATGCTGGGCGTTTTGTTAATAATAAGGTACAGTAGGTTTTTACACACCATTGGTAAAGTGTGTATAATTCCGTCTGATCATGGCAAAGTTTAAAAGAAATCAGGTTTCAAACAGGTCTTCACCTAGTCATTATGTGTTTTATATTGTTACCGCAGGAGGCAGCTAGTTTATTATGCACCCCATACTCATCCTGTGAGTGGTTAGGCAAAAAGGGCTACAGAAGACACATAAGGTCTTTATCATAACTCAACGGACATTATTACTTTAACAATTACATCTACCTTGCACACCTTATAATTATAATGTCAGCTAGTTACAAAGATAGCTCCATTTCAATAGCTATATATTTTCAGTTAATCATTATACATTTATGGTAGGTCTCTGCTAAGTCATAATTGTTTGAGCTATAAAGATATTACAGGGTCATAAAGAAACTGCTGTTTGTTATGATTAGTTTTCACAATACACTACTTACTTCTTAATCTCAGTGCAATGATTTCTCAGATATTTTATCGTTTGTATAAGATGGTTTGCCATTTCATACAGCGTGAGTTTAGAGTTATCTCTAAATGGCTCAATTTCAATACAGTCCAAGATATAATGCTCAAGTGTGTGTCTTTGTCCACAGACTTTACACTTTACTTCCTCTAGATCCCAATGCAAGCCCAACTGCCAGAGATACCTGTAGCCAAGTCTTATTAGAGTTGTGACAACGTCTGTTAGTCTGCTGACTTTGTTACTTGCCCCACAGACATATTTTGTTTGACAAATCTCATTGTGGTGAACAATGGACCTGCAAGTTCAAGTTTGCACTGTTCTCCTTTCTTCAAATTCATCTTAGAGTTCGCGTCTAGTGACACTTTTAAGTTATCAAATAGGTCCTAATTGATAACTCAAGATTCTATTCTTAATTGTCTGGGATTGTGCATAGCCCCATTTATGTTTCAAGTTTTCTTATAATAAGAAGATTAATGATATTGTAGGAGAGGGAAGAGGAGACGAAAGGAGTCTTTAGGTGGGAGGGGGAGGAAGAGGGAGAGGGGGGAAAGAGGAGGGAGAGGAGAGGAAAGGAAGAATGGGAAGGGAGGTGGAGGAAGGAGGGGGGGAAGTGGAAAAGTTGGAAAGGGTGAGGGTAGGATGAATGGAGAGAGGTGGGGATGAGGAGGATGAGGAGACAAGTAAGGAGAAGGGAGAGGGAGGAGTGATGAGCGACAGAGGTGAGGAAGGGTGACAGGAGAGAGGGAGCTGGGGTAGAGGAAGAGAAGAAGAGAGGAGGATGGGGTAAAATAATGGGAAGAATGGGATGAGAGGATGAATGTGATAAAGGAGGAAGGGGCAAGAAGGGGAGGGGACTAAAAAAAAGAGAAATAGGAAGAAAGAGGAAGGTGGTATGAGTTGGTAGGGGAGAAGAAGAGATCGGGAAAAGAGGCGGTTTTGGAGGGAGTGAGGGAGGGATGGGACTGGAGAGAGGGTAGAGGTAGAAGAGAGTTGAGAGGGGCGAGGGAAAGAGACCTACAAATTTTGCAATCATGTGAACATGTCTCTCTTATCTCCCCCTATTCTTCTTCTCTTCTTCCCCCCCCCCTCCCCATATCCCTCTTCTCCCAACATCTCCCACTCTTAATTTCCCCTTCTTTCGCCTATTCCCTCCCCTACCCACTCCGGCCTCCTCTTCCCTCGCATGTCCCCCATTTTCCCCATTCTCTCCCTCTACCTCTCTCCTCCAATCTCGAATACACAGATATTTCCACTTGAGAAAGTCAATGAAAACATTACGTCTAAGCTGTAAAAGTATCGATTTTATATATATCTAAATTATATATCTATAATAGAGAATTTCTGTCTGCTCAAAGTTGGAGGCCAGACGCTTTGGGTTAGTCTCACCCAAACTGACAGAGATAATGATCTGGGATCCGGGATGGACATAAGCTGGTCGGGTTTGCCAAAATTCAAAAGGGAACAACGTGCCAGGGTCACATTCAGACACCCACGACGATTTTTTTGGCCCTGTCCGTTGACTTGACCTGTAAAAAAATACAAATACAATGATTTTTTTTCATAATAATATGCAATATCATTCCCTGACACCGGGGGAAATTATATGAATATTTCTGATATTCATATTTCGGCCGTAACCCGATAAACACGAAAATTAAATACAGTCACCACTTCCCCCATAGCTCCACCATACGAAAGCAGACAGCTGTCAACTCTCATTGGTACTCAGTGTCAGTCATGTCACCCCATGGTAACTAGCTCACGGGTTGAGCAGGGAGTGCTTAACTAATTATCTGTCTTGTTCCCTAGCAATTTTCATTATTCCATATATCTAGCAAAATTATAAGTAATCTAGACATACATGAAAATACATCAGAGAACAAACACATTACCTTATGGAACCCCTTCCTCTCAATTCGCACAAACGGCTCCCGTCACTTTCCCAGGCACTCTCTGAGTACTATCATCCTACACCAGGTATATGTACCCGAACTACCCCAAAGGGAAAAATCCGAGAAGCAACAGAAGAATCCATGGTATAATAGGGCATGTATCGAAGCGAAGAAACTGAACAAAAAGGCGTGGAGGAACTTCCGGAATAACAGAACACCAGAAAGCAGAGAGAGATACCAGAGAACCAGGAATGAGTACGTCAGGGTGAGAAGAGAAGCAGAGAAAAATTTTGAAAATGATATAGCAAACAAAGCCAAGACTGAACCAAAGCTACTCCACAGTCACATCAGAAGGAAAACAACAGTGAAAGAACAGGTATTGAAACTTAGAACAGGCGAGGACAGGTATACAGAGAATGACAGAGAGGTGTGTGAGGAACTCAGCAAGAGGTTCCAGGAGGTCTTCACAATAGAACAGGGTGAGGTCACTGTGCTAGGAGAAAGGGAGGTAAACCAGGCGGCCTTGGAGGAGTTCGAAATTACGAGAGAGGAGGTCAAGAGACACCTGCTGGATCTGGATGTTAGAAAGGCTGTTGGTCCAGATGGGATCTCACCATGGGTACTGAAAGAGTGTGCAGAGGCACTTTGCTTGCCACTCTCCATAGTGTATAGTAAGTCACTAGAGACGGGAGACCTACCAGAAATATGGAAGACGGCGAATGTGGTCCCAATATACAAAAAGGGCGACAGAGAAGAGGCACTGAACTACAGGCCAGTGTCCTTGACTTGTATACCATGCAAGGTGATGGAGAAGATCGTGAGAAAAAACCTGGTAACACATCTGGAGAGAAGGGACTTCGTGACAAAACGCCAACATGGATTCAGGGAGGGTAAATCTTGCCTTACAGGCTTGATAGAATTCTACGATCAGGTGACACAGATTAAGCAAGAAAGAGAGGGCTGGGCGGACTGCATTTTCTTGGATTGTCGGAAAGCCTTTGACACAGTACCGCATAAGAGGCTGGTACATAAGCTGGAGAGACAGGCAGGTGTAGCTGGTAAGGTGCTCCAGTGGATAAGGGAGTATCTAAGCAATAGGAAGCAGAGAGTTACGGTGAGGGGTGAGACCTCCGATTGGCGTGAAGTCACCAGTGGAGTCCCACAGGGCTCTGTACTCGGTCCTATCTTGTTTCTGATATATGTAAATGATCTCCCGGAGGGTATCGATTCATTTCTCTCAATGTTTGCGGACGATGCTAAAATTATGAGAAGGATTAAAACAGAAGAGGACTGTTTGAGGCTTCAAGAAGACCTAGACAAGCTGAAGGAATGGTCGAACAAATGGTTGTTAGAGTTTAACCCAACCAAATGTAATGTAATGAAGATAGGTGTAGGGAGCAGGAGGCCAGATACAAGGTATCATCTGGGAGAGGAAATTCTTCAGGAGTCAGAGAAGGAAAAAGACTTGGGGGTTGATATCACGCCAGACCTGTCTCCTGCAGCACATATCAAGCGGATAACATCAGCGGCATATGCCAGGCTGGCCAACATACGAACGGCATTCAGAAACTTGTGTAAAGAATCATTCAGAACTTTGTATACCACATATGTCAGGCCAATCCTGGAGTATGCAGCCCCAGCATGGAGTCCATATCTAGTCAAGGATAAGACTAAACTGGAAAAGGTTCAAAGGTTTGCCACCAGACTAGTACCCGAGCTGAGAGGTATGAGCTACGAGGAGAGACTACGGGAATTAAACCTCACTTCGCTGGAAGACAGAAGAGTTAGGGGGGACATGATCACCACATTCAAGATTCTGAAGGGGATTGATAGGGTAGATAAAGACAGTCTATTTAACACAAGGGGAACACGCACAAGGGGACACAGGTGGAAACTGAGTGCCCAAATGAGCCACTGAGGTATTAGAAAGAACTTTTTTAGTGTCAGAGTGGTTGACAAATGGAATGCATTAGGGGGTGATGTGGTGGAGGCTGACTCCATACACAGTTTCAAGTGTAGATATGACAGAGCCCGATAGGCTCAGGAATCTGTACACCTGTTGATTGACGGTTGAGAGGCGGGACCAAAGAGCCAGAGCTCAACCCCCGCAAACACAACTAGGTGAGTACATAGTATCCGCTGGTGGAGGGGGGGGGGGTCGCTTGTTGCCAACCAACAGTTCTACAGGTCAGAACAGCTAATAGGCTGGTCTACTCCCACGGGGCAATATACTCAGGATTTTTCCATTAAAGCTGTTTGACAAGACTTATCCTGGACTGATCTCTTTAATTAATGGAGGCACATACACATCTCCCACATAGGTTTATGAGAGATATCAACTAACTCTACTTCAGGGTGAGGGTAGCGTCCTATGTAGGAATTTCCTGTATTATTCCTTATAGTTGAGACACTTAGTCTTATTGCGGCAAGGTCAACCTCCTGACCTCTTAATCCTACTCCCCTGGAAAGGAGGGAATAAGGAAGGGAGGAGAGAGAAAGAGAGAGAGAGAGAGAGAGAGAGAGAGAGAGAGAGAGAGAGAGAGAGAGAGAGACAGACAGAGACAGAGAAAGAAAAAGAGAGAAAGAGAGATGGGAGGCCAGGTCATCCCTCGGGGGTCAGGAAATTGACCCTGAGGCTGTCTCGGGCTTAACAAAGAAATCTCCATAGATGTTTGCAAACCAAAACAAGCTCATCAGCACTTCAAAAACTCAGCAGGTGATCAGAGGTCACCTGGGCTGACCTCTCTGGGAGGCCTCCCTAGGTGTTACATCGGTAGTGGTATAGCAGACGGCAGCCATGGTAGTGGTATAGCAGAAGGCAGCCTCGGTAATAGTAATAGTAGAAGTTCCGTTCCTGGCACCTGGATCACAAACTCCCCATCAGAAACCAGATGTCAATGAGTATGTTACTCATGCTGAATAAGCTGGACAAGCTTCGAGCGTTAGGCGGGTCACTGTAAGAGACACAACACGCTCCACACAACCAATTGTGTTTCGAAATCTAGGTAGTTATCCTGGATAGGGAAAACACTGACCTTACTGGGGTTGCATTTACAAAATAACACGTTTTTTGTGCATATGTTCAAAGGAGTCTTGGTTGTGCTTGAACAGATAATTGCATGCATTCAGAAATTGTTCAGAGGAACTAAAAGTGAAGTTTAAGAATGTCAGACTTGGGCAGCCCCATCTTCGCTGCATGCCTACAGTAATTTGTTGTCCCCGAAGAAAAAATAACGCAATTGCAGCATGTACAACACCGTAATAATAAGAGAACCCAAGTGTTGTTTATATTCTCATTTGAACCCAGACGCATCTGGGATTTCACTGCCACAAGTAAACATGTTGTTGAACTAAGAGATCAGTTTTATCAACCCTTAAACTACGTTATACCGCAGGTGCAAAGTGAGGGGAATCTTTTAAGAACAGTATTTAAATATGGCAAATGGTGTTTTCTTAACTAGACAATGGTGGTTTAGTATACAACACTTATTGCTAATGTCTTTTATGTAGTCACAGTCTCTACAGTAAGAATTTTTGTACCCAATGGCAAATTCTTGCTATTACAGATTGTCTTCCTCTACCCTCTTGTATTTTTGGCCATAATAATGAGGAGGCCGGCTGCAACTGCCTTGAACCAGCGTAATACTCAATGACTTGATCTTCCATCCTTCTTTCCACAGTTACCTTGTATCGATGGTGTCGTCTGATTTAACTCACTCTAATTTGTAGACGAGCCATTGGTGATGACGTATTCAATGTGGTCTCCTTCAGCACCACGTGATTTGTCAATGTTTGTCCGGGAAAACATTATAGTAATATCCTCCACACGCGGTCCTCTAAGGAAATAATGGTTTCGTATTGTCGGGGACAGGAATCCTGTTAGCCTTATCGAGGTCCCTCTTGGGCCGGTATAGGCCCATGCAGCCCAGCCTCCAAAAATAATAGTAGTTGTAGTAACGATGTTGTCGATCGAACAAATATTGACATGATAGACCACTAGAAAGTAGACTTTTGTGTTTGAATTAGGAGAAACCGGAAACGTTTTTCCAATTATGTTACCTATAAAACCTAACCTAATCTAACGATCTCAGACTCTAATACAAACTATCTGCGGCCTAATATAGTGTATGTATGTGCTATATTAGGGCTTGGGATATTTAAGTTTGGCTTTTAGCTGTAACTTTCCAAACTATAAAATTAATAGTACCAAATTATACTTTCTATTTGTCCATCACGTCCAATTTGTACAATTGTCCACTTAGTTACAAAAGGTAACTTATCAGGAGGATGGGTTGGCCCATGACTGACCTTCACTCCCCTCAGTCTTCTGTGAAAAACCATCAGGTGTAAGGAAACGTGCCCAAACGTCTTCGTCAATAGCGGGAATCGAACTTAAGATAATTCTGTTATGAACCGACACCGTTATACCGAATCTTATAGGTACAAAATTGACTCGTACAAAATAGTATAAAAGCTTCGTGTATATGTTCATGTGAGCGCATACTTTCTGGCAAGTATTTCAATCCAGTTCCAATAGAAGTTGGTCTACTCACAGAAGTCATTGACTTCTGCTTTAAAAGCTCAACAAATCAATAGTCAGACATAACCAACGATAACCCATTCACCGCACATTACCTAATGCCCATCAAACGTTGAACCAATAAGCAATTTGATCTAAAATTAACATCAACCACAATAGGTCAATTATCTGGTAAGAGGTCATTGACAACTCCTACCAATCATCCTCCGAATGTTGCTTGAGCGAGACGATCACCCCTCCCCCCCCCATCCCTCTAATATTACGTCACTGACCGTTTAACCAATCATATAATGATGACGTCACCGTATGCCCAACCATTTATCATCCAGATATCCTGTACTTAATCTATCGTTTTAACCAATCACATACTTATGACGTCACTCGGAGGCCCTAGCAATTAACATCCTAACGTGACGTAGCTCATAAACGAGCAAACCCGTTGTTATATATGACGTCACTAATTATTTAACCTTATCAGACCCGATAAGGAACAAACATAACCAATTGTTCGCTTACATAGTCAAGTTGTTGGGTCATGTTGGGTCATAGTCATGTTGACTTACAGAATAGTCAACTATCCTGACTGCATTTGTTCAGCTTTTTATTATGGTTAGCTACGTTACATCATGATATGACTTGATGGAGTAAATATGTACAGATGAACAGATCTGGGATCATCTCGGACGTAGGTTCGAACCCTCGTCACGGCCCATGTGGATTTGTTCATTTGATGCATACGCTATTGTGATTTCTGTGTGTAAAGACGTACAGGTTCCGTAAGTGATCACGTACGTGCTTGATGAATCCTGGGCCAGGTCAACATGGCACATAATGAATCACGAAGGAGAGAACAGTGTTACAGAGGTCACTGGGTCACTGGAGTTTGTGGAACTTGAGGGGACTCCATATACGGTGAATAATATCACTTGTGGGTACTGGAAATTGGTCGAGATGTAATTCTTATCTTTGAAAGAATGTTTTTCATAAGCTCATCCGTATTTATATATTTATAAATGGCTACTGGAGAGGTATTAAGAGTTTTATTTACATTAAGTTTTTGCTTGAATGTGAGAAAAAAATATATATATAGTTTTAATAAAATATAATATATAAATAATAAATAAATATATATTCATAAATAATAAAATACAATAATAAAATTTTCTTTATTGTTGAATATTCATACATTCTTTTGCAAAAGAAAGGAATTATATATATATATATATATATATATATATATATATATATATATATATGTATATATATATATATATATATATATGTATATATATATATATATATATGTCGTACCTAGTAGCCAGAACTCACTTCACAGCCTACTATTCAAGGCCCGATTTGCCTAATAAGCCAAGTTTTCCTGAATTAATATATTTACTATAATTTTTTTCTTATGAAATGATAAAGCAACCTTTTTCTCTATGTATGAGGTCAATTTTTTTTTATTGGAGTTAAAATTAACGTAGATATATGACCGAACCTAACCAACCCTACCTAACCTAACCTAACCTATATTTATAGGTAAGGTTAGGTTAGGTAGCCAAAAAAAGCTAGGTTAGGTTAGGTTAGGTAGGTTAGGTAGACGAAAAAACATTAATTCATGAAAACTTGGCTTATTAGGCAAATCGGGCCTTGAATAGTAGGCTGAGAAGTGCGTTCTGGCTATTAGGTACGACATATATATATATATATATATATATATATATATATATATATATATATATATATATATATATATATATATATAAATATATATATATAATTTCTTTTACAAAAGAATGTATGAAAAATCAATAATAAAGAAAATGTTATTATTGTATTTTATTACTTATTAAAGTTGTAAAAACCAACGCCATTCATTAATTAAATTAACGAGTTCTTTAACACTCTTCGCGACCACATCCACCCCACACGTCCCCTATCAGTCGACCCATAACATGCAAATATCCCGTGATGGCGACAACTGGAACATACCGACCCATAATACACAGCTCTCTAAATATATATTGCTGCTCGGAACGAATTTCTCACTAATTGTTATTATTAGAATCAGTTTTCCTCGTTCCATTATGCTAATTGCGTCTGCTACTGAAGTTATAATGTGCATTTTATCAATTATTATAATTTCCAATACAACCTAAATCCTTCTCATCTCTGCTTCTATTGCCACTAGCCGGGTCGAGGCTGATATTAGTATCGTTATTGTTATAGTTCGGAGGCTGATCCTGGAGGCTTTACCGTGAGGCATGGTCTTAATAATGCAGATTTGGCCTGGAAATGATGTCTTTGCCCAGCCAGATCTCTTCGCTTAAAACTGTCAAGTTGGCTTGGGTTACAATGTGAACGAGGGGGGGAGGTGGGGGGCTAGGGTGTGCTTAGAGGGAGGCTCAGGTCAGGGTGTGTGGGCGGAGTGAGGTTTGAGATAGTGTGTGGGGGGGGGGTCCTTGGTTACGTTATGTGGGGGGGGGGGGGGGTGATGGACTTAGGTAACTGTAGGAGACCTGGAAGGGTTGGGGGTCGTGTTTAACGTCATCGGAGAAAGGAAAAGGGTCCTTAACATATCGATGTGGGCTCTGGGTTTTCGTGTGGGGGAAAAGTTGGGAGGGTTTGTGTTACGGTTTATGGCAGGAGTATTGGTCTTGATTCACGTTTTAAGGAAAGGGTTGAGGGCCTTGAGTTACGGTGTTGGGGTGGAGAGGGGTTCTTGGGCTTTGTTGTAGGGTAAGTGGGCAGAGGGAAGGAAGGTATTGGCTCTTTGTGTTGTGTAGAGGTTGGGGTTTTAAATTTCTTTATGTTTATTAACACATTAAGGAACATCGACATTTCTGTAACTATCTTAGACGGTATGTAGAAGAGTACAGAGTGTGTCTACGTGATGCTAAAAATCGTCACGCAAAATGGATAGTCATAAAGGTTCATGTGATCAGTAGTCTGCACTGGCAAACTCTCGATGCATTATGAGGATACCATCCAGAACACGAGAGTGAATCAAGTAATTTCAAAGCTGTAGGTACCTCATGCCAGGAGGTCTGAAGGGTCTAATAACTTGGTATTCAGTAATGAAATGTGAGATCATGTGGCAATTCTCCCAATCCCGAGAACTCAGGGTGCAAACTCTGTGAGCAGGAACTTAGATTACTCTGTGAGAGACAGGAAGGGTGTTGGTCACAGTGTAGGTGAGGATAGACTGGGGTTACGAGATGAGGGAGAATGGAGAGCGAGGTCTTGGGGTTTGGGTCCCAGTGTGGCCATGGGAGAGAGAGCTTGGGACATGATATGAGGAAGCGTAAGTCATTGGTTCTGAAGGTATCGAAGAGCAAACGTGAAAACTGTTTTCTATAGGATTGGCTTCACGTCTGACACTTGTTAGTGTTCATTTGTTATCGCAAAAAAATTTCCCCGGTTTCGTAGCCCTCGTCATATGGAAAGTGGGACTTTGAAATCCAGTCGTCTGACAACTTAAGCTTCTTCATCGAGTCAACAGAAGTCGACTTGTTCAACCCGGAAATCAGTTTAATTTGGACACCTCATTCTCAAGGTAAAATGATTAGACTGAGACACAAGACCCCCTCTCACACCAAATGAATAGTTATCTAGATATTAGTGATGACCTGAAAGCATATTAAGGTTCCAATAAGTGAAGTGAACCTTTGTCTTAAACAGTATATTCTCAAGGTATAGCTGTATTGCATTATAAATCGAAGGTTTAAAAAAATTGGGTACTTATTTTTTTATATGTATTCAGCCATAAGTATATTAAAGTGAAATTCTAGGGGATACTCAGATAGTTTTCGAATTTTATATTTCACGTATGAGAATAATGCTCTGTTTTAATCTAACCTAAACTAATATAAACAAACGTACCTAACCTAATTAAACCTAAGTTAATCTTTAACCTAAACTTACTATGGGTAGGGAATAGATAATAGCAGTAATTGCGTAATAGTTTTGAAGTGATTACCAGGAGGGAACAACCCCCATGATGACAGACTGAACTCGGAAGAGGATTCTACTGCTAAGTGTCAAGTATTGGCAGACATATTTGGAGTAAGACTTGTGTTTTACAAGCAGTAAATGTCGAGTGTAGTCAGTGCTGTCTTTATTGCCATTTTATGGCATTTAGGTGTGAGGTCGGAAATTTAAATGTAAGCCTAGTGGCGAGGTTGGTATAATTACAGTTATTACAGTGGAGAAGGTAAGGAAACGACTTTTGAGGACATTGGTAATATGCATCGACTATTTAAATATGCAATACATAGGCTTGCGTGTAAACCAGAGTTTGGGTTTTACAGGTCAACTGATGGTACTTGTTCCTCAGTTTGACAGTATCTACTATTCCATATAGCTTCTTAACATAATTAATTTTTATGTTTATGTGGTTCATTTGGGTACTGTTTCCATCTGTGTCCTCTTCTTCATGTACTGCCTCATGCTAAATAGTCTGTCATTGCTCTATCTGTTCTCCAGGAAATTATGGACATTGGGAATATGTCTATCTCTTGGGCCTCTGAGCTAGTGTAGTGAACCTTGCCTGGTGATCTGATGAGCCAACATATTCCAGGGGTCTGCAATGGACTATACTTGCAGTAAATCTGTTAAAATAGGATCAAGGGAAGAACCTGAAATGAGTTGGGAAGGTCACAGAATTTTCCGGGTCGAATACTGTTAAAACACTATCCCACCCTGAAGACGATCTCCACATCTTAAAACCAATATACACAGAGTACATGATGACGCTCTCGGCATCATGCATAAATTTGTGTTTAGTCGTATTATTAGGTATAAACATTTTAAGTGAAAGAGTTTGACATTGGGTTGTGTGGTCATCGGCAATGCTTGGCCTACCTTCCGGTGCGATACGTCTGCTGGGACAGCGATAGAGATAATTATTAAGAGCTCTTTAAAATCCCTCTGAATAAGATACTGGTTGAGGAACCCCACAACAATATGCTGGCAGTTATGTTTTCAATAGTTGGGAGTCAAGAGTGTCCATCAGGAAGTTCATTGGGAAAGCACACACTAAGTGCCAGTCATCCTTCTTAAGATATAATGTGATCCTATCTGGGCGACAAGCAGCACAGCAAACTATTTTGTTATTGAAGGTCCCTTAGTTCACTCTCTTCTGAATACGTAACTGAAGAAAAGCTTCTGATGCCTATTATGCAAAACCTTATGCAAAAAACAGCATTTGTTAAAGCCGTAAAAATCCAATTTCTCAGCTTATTCCTTGATATAAAAACTTGTGTGTAAGTTCTTTTGATCACAAACAAATGGAAAATTAGTAACGTATTCATCGTGTCACGGAGGTTGCAAAGGCTAAATTTTAATATGGAAATCACACCTAAACAACTTGAATGGAAAAACACTCACACATCACAAAGTTGATATAACATTTGGCAGTTATACTAATTCCCCCTCTCTTATTCGCTCTCTCCACACACACACACACACACACACACACACACACACACACACACACACACACACACACCACACACACACACACACACACACACAGGTGCTGGGACCAATTCCATTTCTTGTATATGTTAACGACATGTTTACAGGCGTAGAGTCCTACATGTCGATGTTTGCGGATGATGCAAAGTTGATGAGAAGAGTTGTGACAGATGAGGATTGCAGGATCCTCCAAGAGGACCTGAACAGATTGCAGAGATGGTCAGAGAAATGGCTACTAGAATTCAACACGAGCAAATGTAAAGTTATGGAAATGGGACTAGGAGATAGGAGACCAAAGGGACAGTACACAATGAAGGGGAACAGCCTACCTGTAACGACGCGTGAAAGAGACCTGGGGGTGGACGTAACACCTAATCTATCTCCTGAGGCACATATTAATAGGATAACGACAGCAGCGTACTCTACACTGGCAAAAGTTAGAACATCATTCAGAAACCTAAGTAAGGAGGCATTTAGGGCGCTTTTCACTGCCTACGTAAGGCCAGTCTTAGAGTATGCCGCCTCATCATGGAGTCCCCATCTGAAGAAGCATATAATGAAACTGGAAAAAGGTTCAGAG
>NC_091150.1:43954845-43957345 GCF_040958095.1 Procambarus clarkii | reverse complement strand
AGGAGTTGGGAAGGGGCATAGGTAGGGATAGGGGAAGGAGAACGATGGCAAGGGAGAGGAGTAAGGGAGGCGGAGGTGAACATAGAGGGAGGGTGAATGTAGGGGACGAGGGCTAGGAGTTAAGTGAACGTAGATAGAGGGATAGATATATGAGCAGATGGGTTGATAGATAGATGAGTAGATGGAGAGATATATGTGTGTGTGGATAGATAGAAGAGAAGATTGAGAGATAAATAGATGAGAAGATGGAGAGATAGATGGATGGATGGATAGAGTGATGAATAGATAGATGGAATGAGGGATACAAATATATAAATAGATGAATACATAGATGGATAGATGAATAGATTAATGAATAGATGGAATAATAGATGAGTAAATGAATGAATTGATGGCTGGATAGATGAATAGATTAACATATATGTTAATCTGTGGCACAGCAACGCATGTGCGTTGCTGAGCCACAGCAACCTTCCCCTGTCTCCCAGTCCTCCCCACCATTACCTTCTCCTCCCCCGTCCCCCTCGTCTTCTCAACCATTCCTCACTCCTCCGTCCCTTTTTCCTCCCCATCATCAACCACTCCAGCATCCCCTCGTCCTCCTTATCATTCCCCATTCCACTGTTCCCTCGTCCTCCCCCACTATCTCCCACTCCCCCATACCCTCGTCCTCCCTGCCATTCCCCCTCCCCGTCCCCTCGTCTTCCCCACTATCCCCCACTCCCCTGTCCCCTTGTCCTCCCACCAATCTCCATTCCCCTGTCACCTAGTCCCCACCATCCCCAAATCCCAGTCCCCTCGTCCTCACTATCCCCAATCCCCTGTCCCCTCGTCCTCCCTCCAACCATTATCTCCTCGTCCTCATATTCCCCCTCGTCCTTCCCACCATCCCCCACTCCCGTCCCCCTCGTCCTTTCCACCATTCCCCACTCCCTCGTCTGATGATCAAATGGTCTGATGTTCCCATCAGAAAATTGGGAACATCAAATGTTCTAGGGCTAAATTCACGAAGAAGTTACGCAAATACTTATGAACTTGTACATCTTTTCTCAATATTTGGTGGCTTTGTTTACAATTATTAAACAGTTAAGGAGCTTCGAAGCACCAGGAGGCTGTTTATAACAATAACAACAGTTTACTGGCAAGTTCCCATGCTTGTAAACTGTTTAATATATGTAACCAAAGCCATCAAAGATTGAGGAAAGAAGTACATGTTCTTAAGTACTTGCGTAACTACTTCGTGAATCTGGCCCCAGATTTTCCCATCACTGAAATATAAGAATAACAGTTAAAAAATCGAAATGAAAAACAATGAAAAAATAAAATAAATAAACTATGCTCATGAAATGAACGGTATGGTAAACAACACAGCTCAATTCCAATGCAATGTGACAAAATGACATTAATGCACAACTATATTCTACCCACTTCAAGACTCCGCACCAATATTGAAGCATCAAGTAATATGGGCCAATAGATCCTTTGTAGTTACTTCCATTTTTCCCTTTAATGTACCCAATATATACCCATTGTTTCGTGTTCTGTCTTGTGTTGAAAGTTTTGTTCACCTCATCCAAAACTGTTGTAACATATCACCTCTCCCAAATGCAGGTATATAAGAAGAAAGCTGTTTAAAATTATAGCATAGAAGAACTCTGTTTAGTGTTTGCAGGTTATAGTTGTGTGTGTGTAAACTAAAGTCTTTGAAAATGTAATAAGTTATTACGAAACGCGTTCAAGCGTCGCGTCAGACTAGAAATAAAAATGAATTTTGGAGAATTGAATTTTCAATTACCATCGACAGTGAAAAGAAACATAAGAAATATTGAGAAAATTCGCGTTAGAATTATTAATCTTACTTTTTCGGTCATATTTAATAATATATGTTTACAAGAAAGACTGCTATCAAAATATACTAATATATATAAAAAAACACCATGAGAGTAAGGACAAGACCAGAACATAACGATGCCAACACAGAAGACAATGTCCAACATAACAGGCCAATTACACTGCATTAATCTTTGTGTTTAGATAGGAGCTGCCTCGTATGGGCCAATAAGCCTTCTGCAGTTACCTCTATGTTTCACCTCACATTTATCCCTTATGTATCCCCCCATGTTTTCACCTTTATTGTATTATCACCTGACCCAGTGCGGGTATAAAATCAACCAGCATTGTAAGATCTGTTCACTTGAGAATGAACCATGGAGGTTCGAAACGTTGTGCAAATTGTATAAATAAGTGTAATACACTCTATAGTAAATCACTTCTTTTCTTCACCTTAAAAGTACGAAAATGAGTTTTGGAGAACTCCTATTTCAACTAAGCCCTGATGCTAAGAAAATAGTTAGAGGGATAGAAGCCCTAAACCAAAATAATAAATACAGAATATGCGGTCATATTCAATGAAACATGTTTGAAAGAAAACCTGCTGCCAGTATACACCAATATATATATATATATATATATAATAATATATATATATATATATATATGA
>NC_091150.1:43779593-43954345 GCF_040958095.1 Procambarus clarkii | reverse complement strand
AGAGAGAGAGAGAGAGAGAGAGAGAGAGAGAGAGAGAGAGAGAGAGAGAGAGAGCTCCCTGAACGACCTCTCCGATCCCCGGAACAATTTAGTGATTAACAATGTCCCGCATGGCGGATTAATTTTACAATTAGTTATGCAAAGAGAAACGGGCAATCCGGCCACAAAACAAATTCTGGTGTTATCGCGTAATGCTGAACCAGATCGCCGAGTGGTGTCGTCAGGATTCTAATAATAGAGGAAAGGACTTACAACATGGTATTGGGATGTATCTATAGGGTGTTAGAGTGTGTCTCAGAGAGAAAATAGATATATAAAAGGGAAAGAATAGAGCGAGGAACGAGAGCAGGGTAAAGGGAGGGAGGCGTGATGTTGAACGTGATGTTGGCATCATTAGTTGATCATTACACTGATGAGACTGATGGATGCCCACTACTACACTGGTCTTGTATTATCACCAACATCCCAGACAACACCAACATCCCAGACAACAACAACAACATCATCCCAGACAACAACAACAACAACATCATCCCAGACAACAACAACATCATCCCAGACAACACCATCATCCCAGACAACAACAACAACATCCCAGACAACAACAACATCATCCCAGACAACACCAACATCCCAGACAACAACAACAACATCCCAGACAACAACAACATCATCCCAGACAACACCAACATCCCAGACAACAACAACAACATCCCAGACAACAACAACATCATCCCAGACAACAACAACATCATCCCAGACAACAACAACATCATCCCAGACAACAACAACAACACCAACATCCCAGACAACAACAACAACAACAATAACATCCCAGATAACAACAACGACAACAACATCCCAGACAACAACAACACCAACATCCCAGACAACACCAACATCCCAGACAACAACAACAACAACAGTAACATCCCAGATAACAACAACGACAACAACATCCCAGACAACAACAACAACAACAACATCCCAGACAACAACAACAACAACATCCCAGACAACAACAACAACACCAACCCCCCAGACAACATCAACATCCCAGACAACACCAACAACATCATCCCAGACAACAACAACAACAACATCATCCCAGACAACAACAACAACAACAACATCCCAGACAACAACAACAACATCATCCCAGACAACAACAACAACAACATCCCAGACAACAACAACAACAACAACATCCCAGACAACAACAACATCCCAGACAACAACAACAACAACAACAACAACATCCCAGACAACAACAACAACAACATCCCAGTCAACAACAACAACAACAACATCCCAGTCAACAACAACAACAACAACATCCCAGACAACAACAACAACAACAACATCCCAGTCAACAACAACAACATCAACATCCCAGCTGGCCAAGGTGGTCCTCAATAACAACACACTTTGTCCTTTTGTTCCTCGAAATAATATCTATCAGACTTAATTTTTTTTTTTTTTACATTTCCATTTTAGAGTCTACAGAGTTTTCCTCTATATCAGCTGCCTCTCTATCTTTGATTATCTGTGGGTCGATGGTCTAAATACTCCTAAATTTAGAGATCCAGGATTTTGTCTTATTGTGTGCATATACCTGAGCCGGTTGGCCGAGCGGACAGCACGCGGGACTTGTGATCCTGTGGTCCCGGGTTCGATCCCAGGCGCCGGCGAGAAACAATGGGCAGAGTTTCTTTCACTCTATGCCCCTGTTACCTAGCAGTAAAATAGGTACCTGGGTGTTAGTCAGCTGTCACGGGCTGCTTCCTGGGGGTGGAGGCCTGGTCGAGGACCGGGCCGCGGGGACACTAAAAAAGCCCTGAAATCATCTCAAGATAACCTCAAGATATATCTGCTCATATTTTACTTCGCTGGCGTCCACATTAATGTAATTTGAGATTAATTATGTGAAAGAGCAGAGAGCGCTCGGCCAAGGAAAAAATCATGTTGCAATTATTGATTCGTTCGTGCAGTTAACAGTTCAGTAATTCCTTTCATAAGAAATCGATTTCCAATTGACTAGAATTTACGATATTTTAAAATTATGTATCACTCTGAAAGTGGCTTTAAATTGGTATAAGTTATAAATAATATATAGGTGTGAATATACTCAATTTGAGTATGTAGACAATGTACAACAAATCTATATGACAAGAGACCAAATGCTTACTAAAGAGTTATCGATCATTGCAAAATGCAAATGCTGTAAAAATACCAAAATGTTTGACAAAATAAAATCCAGTATATATAACAGGTTTGGAATATATAATAATCAAAATGTTAGCCGAAACAAAAATAAAATAGCAAAAGGTAAAAATAAAAGATGCAAAATAAAATAAGTGCATGAATACCTTTTGCGAAATTTTAACTCTACTGTAAAAACAATAAATAAATAAGATTACAGGCAGAGAGTTTCCAGTGAATTGTGTGTCCCGCCTCTCAACCGTCAATCAACTGGTGTACAGATTCCTGAGCCTACTGGGCTCTATCATATCTACATTTTAAACTGTGTATGGAGTCAGCCTCCACCAAATCACTGCCTAATGCGTTCCATCTGTTAACTATTCTGACACTGAAAAAGTTCTTTTCTATTGTCCCTGTGGCTCATTTGGGTACTCACTTTCCACCTGAGTCCCCTGTTCGAGTACCACCCGTGTTAAACAGTTTATCTTATCTACCCTGTCAATTCCTCTGAGAATTTTGTAGGTAGTGATCATGTCTCCCCTTACTCTTCTCTCTTCCAGTGTCGTGAGTTGCATTTCCCGCGGCTTGTTCTTGTAACTCATGCCTCTTAGTTCGGGGACTAGCCTAGTGACATACCTCTGAACTTGTTCAAGCTTCGTCTTGTGCTTGACAAGGTACGGTCTCCATGCTGGGGCCGAATGCTCCAGGATTGGTCTTATATATGTGGTATACAAGGTTCTGCTGTGTGTGTGTGTGTGTGTGTGTGTGTGTGTGTGTGTGTGTGTGTGTGTGTGTGTGTGTGTGTGTGTGTGTGTGTGTGTGTGTGTGTGTGTGTATGTGAGAGGCCTCGGGAGGACCACATAATTGAGGCAGTTTATCGAAGCTTGTACCTCCGGGTTCCCTTCCTGCTCACGCAAGATAAATGACGTCATTAGTAGGTGCTCGCGCTACGTCATGACGTCGGAGAGAGACTCGGAGAGGGAGAGGGAGAGGGAGAGAGCGAGCGAGCAGGAGATATTGCGAGAGCATAAGACACAGAGGGACAGAGACAAAGATAGAGAAACAGCCATTCAGACAGAAAGGCAGAGAGAGAGAGAGAGAGAGAGAGAGAGAGAGAGAGAGAGAGAGAGAGAGAGAGAGAGATTTGTCTAAAGGAAATGCAATGTAGGTTACATTGCTCTATGCAACAGCTCGTTCCCAAACAACGAGAGTATTCTACTGATATTAAATCTAATGTACCTTCAGTGGATATATATTTTTCAGGATGGAAAATTCTACTTAATAGTGTTCATTCTGTCTCAGCAGCAGTATACAGGGAATTTTATTATTTGATCAATAATGTAACAGTGCTCAGAGATGCTGACTGCTTGTGCAACATTACTGAGCAAATATATATGTAACCACAGGAGAAGGACTGTAGAGACGCACAGGCCATAGTGAAAAGTCACTATGTAAATACAAGATTAAATATAAAATTATAATAATTCACACTCAATAACACATTAAAACCCTGTACAGTAACTGTGTTTATTCTCTAATTCTAAAACGTTATACGTATCGTTTAAATGGCTGAAATTGGAAAATATACACTTATTTCATCCTAAAGTGTACAGTTTGGACTATTTATTATATATAGGACCAGAGAAATAAGGTGAAAATGTTTACGTGAAAATGTTTAGGTAACTAAATTCCAGGTTGGTAGAATTCCAGGCTGGTAGTGTTCCAGGCTGGTAGTAATCCCGGTTGGTAGTATTCCAGACTGGTAGTTTTCCAACTTGGTAGTATTCCAGGTTCTTAGTATTTAAGCAAATTGCATTCTGGAAGCTTTACAAGGTGTCACTGGCAGTAAAAGGCTTCATTTTTACTGCAGACAATATTCTACCTCACAGGGTTACAGACGGATGTATTCTGGAAAGTTTTAAGGAGAAGCTTAAGAGGAAATAATGATCCAGGTTCCAGTATCATATAATTTATTTTCAGCTGTCCTTTTCATGTAGTGATCCATAATATTTTTTTCATTCCACAGTCTATCTTGATACCAGTTCTTCACTTTCGGGATTTTATAGTAGGTTATAGGTGGTCATACCCCAGTCATCATTATGTAAGATTTCAACATTCCAGGCGATGTCATTCAAGGAATCAGTGTTGCTGATTTTGGAAACTCTGGAACCGGTGGTTTCTGGTAACATAGTTCATGATCAAGGAGAACGGATAAGTCTTGTTACAAGTGATAGCGTTTCTGGTGGAGGTGTTCCAAGCGTTGTTTAACAGAGCAGTTTTAGTTAGCAGTGTTCCTAGTGGTAATGGTTTAATTAACAGTCTTCCTAATAGTCAGAGATTTGTGCGTTATGTTCAAGATTTTCCTCTAGATTTTCCGCTAGATTTTCCCGGGTGTCTAAGGTAATCTAATCACAAACGCTCTAGACAAATTGTCCAAGAACTCCAGTCCCCAGCCTTTAGAAGTTCCATATCTATCGAAGTGATTTCAGAAGTAATTATTTTAACGACCAACAAACAGGCAGTCCTGAAGTAAACAGTGACATGTGCTCCGGGCCACCAAATGATAATACCTTTGTATATGGCGTGTTCCAGGGACTTCCAAGCGCGCCGGTGTGAAAGGAACACCTTGTCAAAGCACATTTTTCCAAGCCGTGGCAGCTGATAGAGCGGCCGAGTCGCCTGGACGGTGGGGGGAAAATGAGAGACTTTGTTCTCGTGGAACATGATTAACGCCACGAGGTTGTGTTAGTGAGTGGTGACCACGGAGAGGGTTAAGGGTTGTGAGTGGTGACCACGGAGAGGGTTAAGGGTAGTGAGTGGTGACCACGGAGAGGGTTAAGGGTAGTGAGTGGTGACCACAGAGAGGGTTAAGGGTAGTGAGTGGTGACCACAGAGAGGGTTAAGGGTAGTGCTGTGTCAGAGTGGGACGGACAGCTGATCAAAGACCTCCGCTAAGTGACTGAGGAGCTATTGAATATAACGCCAATAAATTATTCTCTTGTTAAGAGACTCTAATTATAAGGAGTGTTTGAAAGAGCAGATATTAAGGGAAAATAAAATACAGAAGCTCTTAATTTCCTGTAACGGAGCTGTTCCACGCCAGTAGTTAGGCCTCCAGGTGACCACGGTCCCCACGTGTCCCGGACGAGAGGACACCAGGTGACCAAAACAGGTAGGCTCTCACGTCGTGTCAGAGGCCGCGCCTATTTGGCACACGGGACGCCAAAAATTACAACTAAATTTCAGCTAGACTGTTACCCTATTATTCCAAGAGGTGAGGTGATTATCAAGGGAAAGCGCCAAGTCTTTACGACTATATAGCACTGGGGAGGGGCCAGGATAAGGATTTGGGGTGGGACGGGGGTAACCTAACAACTTGGACGGTCGGGGATTGAACGCCGACTTGCATGAAGCGAGACCATCGCTCTGCCGTCCAATCCAAGTGGTTGGTATTATTCCAAGAGTTATCTTCTCGGTGACTCCTCAAACAACAGAAAATCACAACGAATTGTCTGGTAAATGATTAAAGCTGCATGATTCTGAACATTAGTGAATTTTACAGTTTCGTCTCCTGCAATTTTTATTTTTGGCGAGGTGGAAAATTATTTTCTGGGCTTCTGACAAAGTTTTAATTTATTGCTGTGAGGAAGGCTGTCGATGAGAGTGTTGGGGGGGGGGTGAAGGGGGGGAACACGCGGGAGCTGTAGCGGTGTTTTAAACGTCCGTATCTCTGCACTCCACCGACTGTCATTCCTCACCTGGGATCACAATCATTACGAACTACGGGACTGCGCTTGACTCACCTCGTGGGGGGGGGGGGGGGGGGATTACACACATTGTTTCGTTCACCTGGGTTCTAGGAGACTCGGACTGCGGAAACCCATTATGTCTCTGTATTTTGCCCTCCGGCTTGGGAGGAGCTGAAAAGAAATTCTAGGGGAGTTTCATAGGTGGTAAAGGCTTTCAACCACAACAGTAACTATCGTGGCCTCCAACTACAACCACAAGCATCGAGACCTTCCACCACAATCATTGAGGCCCCCCACCACCACCACCACCACCACTACCAAGACCACCACCACCATAGCCTCTCCTGGGCACTATTGTCCCCAGTCTATCATTCTCACTCCTTCTATTGTCAAGCTTGGCTTCCAGTCCTCAATCCTCGTCACGAGTAAACAAGGCTTCAAGAGCCTTCACCCCTCTTCCCCTTTTCTCTCCCTTGCGCCAGGTGTACATAGGGCCCCTTTTCCCCTCTGCTAGAGGTAGGTAAAACAGGGGTTGAGCTGGGGCAGGAACCGGCCAGTGGACGCCCTACAGAACAGCGTCGACCCCTCGCGGCTAATCTTCTTAGCTGTTATTTTTGTACCTGGTCCGAGGTGTTGGTGCTGCCATACACAATGTATTGGGTAGGAAGGGAAGGGGGGTAGTAGGGAAAGTGTCCATGGGGTAGATGGAAGGTGGGTATATGGAGGGAGGTATTGAAGAAACAGAATAACAGAAATTGATAACAGGGAAGGAGGGAGAGAGAGAAAAGGAGGAAAGAAAGGTATGTCAGTGAGTGTTTAAGAATAATTAAGAGAGGAGCATTATTAATTTGGAGAAAATAACAATAAAGACACAAAAGAAAAAGACAGACAAGGAAGCTAGATAAATGGCACCAAATTTCGGAAGCCTCAGACCTAACCACAATGTAAAAATCGCAGCCAAATGCTCCTAAAACGAAAGTACTGATGGTACTTAACCACAAATATTTACTCAGAGTACTTTCACTTCAGTAGGATGGGCTGGCATATCAATATACATATAACCATTAAACGTGTAAATAGTATTTTACGTAAAAAATAAGAGAGCGGCCTCGTGAACCACAGTAAAATAAACATGGAGTAATTTACGGAAGTTAAAAGTTTTGTTTTAGAAACCTGTCATATCCTTCAACAGCTGTCTGAGAGATGTCAGGTAAGTCTAAGATAAGCCTCTTGAGATGCTCGAGGGATGCTGAGTCAATCTAACTTGTCATTGAGAATTTTTTACGCCACCGGGAATTTCAGATGAAAATTAGTTTAACAAATGTATCATAAATGCGCACGCACTGATACACATACATATCCTTGTGCACACACCTGGACGCACACACACACACACACACACACACACACACACACACACACACACACACACACACACACACACACACACACACACACACACACACACACACACACACAGGGGTGCCGCCATACTAACCAACATCCGGGTATCCTTCCCAAACTTCGACAAAATAGTCTTCCCGGCCCTATATACCGCGAAGGTGAGACCCACTCGAGTTGGGATCCCCAGCATGTAACCCTTACTTGACCAAAGAAAGACATGGATAAACTTAAAAAGGTCCAAAACCTGCCTTGTACCACGCTATCATCCTACCTTGTACCACGCTATCATTCTACCGTGTACCCGCTATCATCCTACCTTGTACCCGCTATCATCCTACCACGCTATCATCCTACCTTGTACCACGCTATCACCCTACCTTGTACCCGCTATCATCCTACCACGCTATCATCCCACCTTGTACCTGCTATTATCCTACCTTGTACCCGCTATCATCCTACCTGGTACTCGCTTTCACCCTACCTTGTACCCGCTATCATCCTACCTTGTACTCGCTTTCACCCTACCTTGTACCAGCTATCATCCTACATTGTACCAGCTATCATCCTACCTTGTACCAGCTATCATCCTATCACGCTATCATCCCACCTTGTACCTACTATCATCCTACCTTGTACCCGCTATCACCCTACCTTGTACCCGCTGTCATGATAAGAGGATCATTTACACGAGAGCATTCCCATTACTGTTTATAGGATTAAATGTTCGGGTCGGCGAGTGGAGGGACTTTGTCGCTCATAAGCACCATGATGGGTTATATAATTTATATTAATTTTATTCATTACAATTCGCATTAAAATGTTGCGTAGCGACAACCTTTCCGGAAATGACTCTTACCAGTTTCTAAAACTATAATTGTTTAATTTACTGGTGAGTGGAACTGTTAATGTTTACCGCTATGTCGAAATCTGTTCATATTCATAATACTTGAGTTACTACAGACACTGGTCTGTAGTGGCCAGTCACTGAACGGTTGTGGGTGGAAACTCACTCACACTCTCTCTCTTTCTCTCTCTCTCTCTCTCTCTCTCTCTCTCTCTCTCTCTCTCTCTCTCTCTCTCTCTCGCTCTCTCTCTCTCTCTCTCTCTCTCTCTCTCTCTCTCTCTCTCTCTCTCTCTCTCTCTCTTTCTCTCTCTTTCTCTCTCGCTCTCTCTCGCTCTCTCTCTCTCGCTCTCTCTCTCTCTCTCTCTCAATCTCTCTCTCTCTTTCTCTCTCTCTCTCTTTCTCTTTCTCTCTCAATCTCTCTCTCTCTCTCTCTCTCTCTCTCTCTCTCTCTCTCTCTCTCTCTCTCTCTCTCTCTCTCTCTCTCTCTCTCTCTCTCTCTCTCTCTCTCTCTCTCAATCTTTCAATCTCTCTAAATATCATTACAAATCATTGTAAGCATGACGTACGCCCCCCCTCAACCCCCCCCCCCCAGTAGCACCTCCCAGCACCTTCTTGCAGGAATGCATCAATTACTCCAACTCATCCTCCTGTTTGGATAGAACTTTGTGTAACTATGCGCACCATAGTACAAATGTTGACGTCAAATTAGATAGTAGAATTTGGTACTATTCACTTTATACTGTCCGAATTGAGCTAAAAACAAACTTAAATATTCCTAGGCCGTATACCACATACATTTAGTATATTAGGCCTTAGATAACGTGTATTAGGCCTAGGAATTTAGATTAGGTTAGCTTGCGTTGTCTTTATAACATAAATACAAAACCTTTTCCGGTTTGTCAAAATTCAATAGTAAATATTTCTATTTTCTAATTGTCCATTACGTCACATATGTACTATGGTCCTGGTCGTTACTGTAAGTACTAACTAAACAAGAGGATGGGCTGATTACTCTGACATCTATAAGACCATCGTTAGTTACACCTGTCTAATCTGTAGCATCTCCCGCACACAACATCGTGTCCATTCCCGTGGCCATTGTGAGTAAAGGAGCTCCTCGTCGGCGTCGTAATCGTCGTCGTCATGATCGTCGTCGTCGGCGTCGTCGACGTCATGATCATCGTCGTCAGCGTCGTCGTCGTCGTTGTTGTTGTCGTCGTTATCGTCATCGTCGTTGTCGTCGTTATAATCGTCGTCGTAGTTGTCGTCGTCGTCGTCGTAGTTGTCGTCGTCGTTGTCGTCATCGTCGTTGTCGTCGTCGTCGTAGTAGTTGTCGTCGTAGTTGTCGTCGTCGTCGTCGTAGTTGTCGTCGTCGTTGTCGTCGTTGTCGTCGTTATCATCGTCGTCGTAGTTGTCGTCGTCATCGTAGTTGTCGTCGTCGTCGTAGTTGTCGTCGTCGTCGTCGTCGTCGTTGTTGTCGTCGTCGTCGTTATCATCGTCGTCGTCGTCGTCCTCCTCCTCCTCCTCCTCTCATCCACCTCCCCCCCCTAGGGTGCTGGTACAATGCGCTCTGTTTTCAATTTAAAGTGTGGAGAAAGGGGCCACCGGGGCCGCCATTGTGACCCGCGACTCAAAGGTGTGAGAGAGCCTCGGTGTAAGGTGAGGGCTCAGCGCTGCCAATGTCTCAAACCCAGACGACTCTTGAGAGAAAAAGTCTCATTCATCCACTTTTTCGTTATCAGCACCACGTTATTTTATACAAGGGTTCGCAAATTTTAGGAAAGTCTTAGAAATTTATGAAGTATATGTGAATAGGTCTTCATACATTATTTTGTAGGAGCATATGTGTGTTTGTACGATGTCTTCTGGACAATAATCTCATCTGGGCTGGTTGAGTCGGGGAAAATATGGGCTTTAGTAGTACTGATCGGCAGTGTGGATTTCGTAGCCGTTCTCACTTGACAAAAAATTCCTTTTTTCGCGCGGCTGTGAAGGTCCTGGTCGGAAAGTCGGTGTTGGCAGGTCGGTGTTGGCAGGTCGGTGTTGGCAGGTCGGTGTTGGCAGGTCGGTGTTGGCAGGTCGGTGTTGGCAGGTCGGAGTTGGCAGGTCGGTGTTGGCAGGTCGGTGTTGGCAGGTCGGTGTTGGCAGGTCGGTGTTGGCAGGTCGGTGTTGGCAGGTCATCACATCCCCCTCGTTCATTTTGTAAACATTACCACACTGATGTTATGGTCTCTTCAACTATTTCCACTTTTTTTGCAAGGTTTAGATCGCTCTGTTGACCCTGGTGATGTCTCCTGACTCCCCGGGTCCAGGTCAGTGTCATGATCAAGGCTATCAGCACATGCGAGCAAAAATGAAATCTTAGCGGTTGCTTTGTTCGGTTGCTGAATACGGGGAATGTATATGGCCTGGCTTTTTACATTCTAAGGAAAAAGATAGCTGAACGTGTCCAGGATAAGAGAGAGAACCAAGTGTCCAAGACGAGAGAGAGAACCACGTGTCCAGGACAAGAGAGAGAACCACGTGTCCAGGAGGAGAGGACACCAGGTGACCAAAACAGGTAGGCTTCTCATGTCCATAACATAAGGGAAAGAGGTAGCACAATGTCCATGATAAGAGGAATTCAAAGAAAAATTGCCCAGGCATGTCAAATGTCAAATTACCCTTAATGTAACCCCTATTAAAGCACTGACACCCAATGAGGTGTGCACACTTTTTACTCCTATGTCAAATAGAAAGAGTGAACCGCCCACAAGTGCTGGAGGAACAGTAGGCTCGACCATAAGTGCTGGAGGAAGAGCAGGCTCGACCACAAGTGCTGGAGGAACAATAAGCTCGGCCACAAGTACTGGAGGAACAGTAGGCTCGGCCACAAGTGCTGGAGGAACAGTAGGCTCGGCCACAAGTACTGGAGGAACAGTAGGCTCGGCCACAAGTGCTGGTGGAACAATAGGCTCGGCCATAAGTGCTGGAGGAACAATAAGCTCGACCACAAGTGCTGGTGGAAGAGTAGGCTCGACCACTAGTGCTGGAGGAAGAGTAGGCTCGACCACTAGTGCTGGTGAAACAGTAGGCTCGACCACTAGTGCTGGTGAAACAGTAGGCTCGACCACTAGTGCTGGTGAAACAGTAGGCTCAACCACAAGTGCTGGTGGAAGTGTGGGCCCCCCATCAGGTGTGCTACAAAAAGCGTGACAAAGAGTGCTTCTACGACTTCGTTACAAACAAGGGTGATCGATAAGAAGCCTTCAACAGAGAGGTTTTGGTCTGGTGATGGCCTTAACTCCTTAAGGCAGCAACAGCAGCTTACTGACCAGCCAGCAAGAGTACTTCAGTAATTACTGAATGATAAGAATACACACCGAGAAGCGGGTTTATCCCCTGGGGAGGTTTTCCTTAGCAAGGTCAAACCTTCAGGTCTTCACCGAGAATAATGCTCTCTTCACCTGAGGCTTCTGTCCGGTGTTTCCAGCTGCAAATATAGTGTAGGGACCCTTTGTTTTGTATGCTAATATGAATATATGTAATGTATATTATTAATAATATTATTAACATATATTACTAATGTATTATTACCATATATTACCAATATATTATTATTATATATATATATATATATATATATATATATATATATATATATATATATATATATATAATATCGTTATGCATTAATATTATGTATTTGATTATGAATATATTCACTATCTATATTATTATTATGAATAGATATTAAGTATCTTTAGAACAATATCATTTTTTGTATATATATAAATTGTTAAATGCAGTGAACAAAGTTTTAAGTCAAAAACTAATTTTTTCACTCCATATAAATCCCTCTTGTGTTTCTGCTGTTGTTTTCTCATTTTCCTTATTATAACGGCATATAGTAATCATTATTCTACATCATTACAAAACTTACATATTATATATATATATATATATATATATATATATATATATATATATATATATATATATATATATATATATATATATATATATATATATATATATATATATATATGTATGTATGTATGTGTGTGCCATCAGTACATCAAGGATTTATTTACTTACCCTAAAATAAAAAAATCATCAAATACAGAAAGGGCAAAAATAATCCATTTACTTTAGTTAAAAAGTGTATCAACACTGGGAAAACATCACTATACGTACACATCAATGCACACCAAACTAACACGTCCTGTTCAATAGCTTCATCCGAATACATCAATGTGTTTATCAACACTTTCCATCAATATACTTTGTACAATATATTGTGTCCATCAATACTTTCCAAACACATGTTATTAGACCCCCATGAGCTAACGTCACTCGGCCACTTGTTGAATGTAAACATCGCACTCACGTATTATAATGTAAACATTATAGTCATGTGATGTACATAAACATTGCGAGCGCTTGTTGTTTGTAAACATTGCGCCCACATATTGTTTGTAAACATTGCGAACACGTGTTGTATGTAAAGACTGCTGCCATGCGTTATATGTAACACTGCGGTCACGTGTTGTACGTAAACATTGCGATCAAGTAGTGTATATAAACACTGCGGCTATATACTGTATGTTATCATTACAAGCACGAGTTGCAGGCAAACATTGTGGCCACTTATTGTATTCATATATTGCGGCCACGTGTTGTATGTAAACATCACGGTAACTATTTTAAGTAAGCATTATGACCACGTGTTGTATGTAAACATGCGACTGTGTGGGTTAAGTGACGTTGTCAACACGTGGGTGCAACAGTGGCGGAAATGATCGATATTGATGTAATATTACCAAAAATTACTAGCAAGGAATTCCTAATTGAAAGAGGTCGTTATATCGCAAATGAATAATCGGTGGCTGGGAAGGATCAGCGCCGTGCTAGTAATTATACATTATGCAATAATATAAAGTGAATATGAATTAAAAGGGATTAAATAATTGTAAAAATCAAATTGACCATGTAATGTACCACTATTTTTAGCAGATGATATTGTTAGTATATTCCAGTTGCCCTAGACAGCTATTCACTGTCAACACCTATTCAGGGGCATAATGCCATCTATTATTGACCTTTATTTTGTCTCAATTCAATTGTTCTCCTAAATTTAGATTTCAACGAGTCCTTCACTTTCCTACATCATGGCGTCCAGTACTGAGCAAACCTACGAAGCTGGGGCCAGATTTACGAAAGCACTTACGCAAGCACTTACGAACGTGTACATCTTTCCTCAATCTTTGACGGCTTTGGTTACATTTATTAAACAGTTTACAAGGATGAAAACTTCTCATTCAACTGTTGTTATTGTTATAAACAGCCTCCAGGTGCTTCGGAGCTCATTAACTGTTTAATAATTGTAAACAAAGCCGTCAAAGATTGAAAAAAGATGTACAGGTTCATAAGTGCTTGCGTAAGTGCTTTCGTGAATCTGGCCCCTGTTCCTTTTCCAAGCCATAATGTGTCCCTGTTACTGACAATAGCCTCCATATCTGCTCCAGGAAAGTACACCCATATATCCCCGTTTTCTTATATTCCATATACAGAAAATTATGTCCCTATACCTGACCGGGAAATCCCAAACCGGATCTGTCTAAGCCTTGTTTACTGATTTAAAGGGAAGGGTATCCACGGATAGAGAGGCGTGAAAGGAATAGGAATTAGTCGAGGAATTGCTGCCTGCTTCACAAAAACAATTATTTTTATTATTATTATTATTATTATTATTATTATTATTATTATTATTATTATTATTATTATTATTAATATATGTGTAGTGTACATGAGTTACATCAAACAATCCCTGAATTAATACACTATTCTCTATTTATACAACATTAATAAAGCTGGATTATATGTAGAGATTCCTTTTCATATTTCCAATAATGAAAACATAAAAAAAACAACGAACAAAAGAGCATCAGAGCGTACCGACTTGAACCTCCTTCCCACACCTGGATCTTGCCAGATCCTCCTCCCACCCGACGCAACACTGGTCGCCGAAGCCTCAAACAAAGAGATCAGAACACATGTAAACAAGATAAAATTCCCACTCTCGATTAGCCGAGTCCAGTCGATCAGCAAATCATTATCTAAAACACGCCGCGCGCGGCCTTCCATTGTGTCTATTAATTAATCTTGATTGGTTAAGGGATCACTGAAGTCTTATAACCACCTCGTGAAATAATCCTTTTGCGGGAAATTTTTTACAGCACCCTCAGTGGCGTTGGTCGGGGAATGTTCCGGTGTTGGTCGGGGAATGTTCCGGTGATGGTCGGGGAATGTTCCATGGTTGGTCGGGGAATGTTCCGGTGTTGGTCGGGGAATGTTCCGGTGTTGGTCGGGGAATGTTCCATGGTTGGTCGGGGAATGTTCCGGTGTTGGTCGAGGGGAATGTTCCGGTGTTGGTCGGGGAATGTTCCGGTGTTGGTCGGGGAGAATGTTCCGGTGTTGGTCGGGGAATGTTCCGGTGTTGGTCGGGGGGAATGTTCCGGTGTTGATCGGGGAATGTTCCGGTGTTGGTAGGGGAATGTTCCGGTGTTGGTCGGGGAATGTTCCGGTGTTGGTTGGGGAATGTTCCGGTGTTGGTCGGGGAATGTTCCGGTGTTGGTCGGGGAATGTTCCGGTGTTGGTCGGGGAATATTCCGGTGTTGGTCGGGGAATGTTCCGGTGTTGGTCGGGGAATATTCCGGTGTTGGTCGGGGAATGTTCCGGTGTTGGTCGGGGAATGTTCCGGTGTTGGTCGGGGAATATTCCGGTGTTGGTCGGGGAATGTTCCGGTGTTGGTCGGGGAATATTCCGGTGTTGGTCGGGAAATGTTCCGGTGTTGGTCGGGGAATATTCCGGTGTTGGTCGGGGAATATTCCGGTGTTGGTCGGGGAATATTCCGGTGTTGGTCGGGAAATATTCCGGTGTTCCGGTGTAGGTAGAAAAGTGTGTCGGTACATACCGGTCTCATGATAGTCGTGAAGTGAAATCAACCTCAATATTAAAAAAATAATTGACAAATAAATGCCATCCAATTTTCTGATGTAACGATTCCAATTTAAAATTCTTCAAAAGCACTAATCGATAATAATCTAACCCTCGTAAGTTTCTCTGCAATTGTAAAAGATAATGCAATAACACCTCTTCAGGCTCCAAATATCTGTGTTATCGTTGAAATTAACATGTGAATTTAACAAGACCCAGCAATATCCTAATTACCATTAAACGCATTTGCACAATCAGCCATTGCCTATTTTAACAAGGATTGTTTTGCTTCACATCCAGCACTATGTACAACTGGCGTGCAAGATTACCCCGGCCATTGCAAAGACGACGACCCAAAACTGCGGCAACACGTCGCATCCATCGTTATGCAAGTCATTTGAAACGATTCATTGCAACAGGAACAGAAAGCTAAGATTAATAGGGTTGGCCCGAGGCTTCCAGACATAATTATTGCATCTCCAATTACTCAGACAGATGGCTTCAACCAGCTTTGATCCGCCTTCATTCCTTCCAGGGAGGGGTACCTGGTCATTAGGCTTCATCTACACCATTTTTAACAACTATACATATTTTTTCTTATGGATCACTTGGAGTGAAACTGACAGTTTCGGCTATGGGCTTGTAGCCTGAAGTCATCCATTACTGCTTAATGACCACCACACAATTCTAAGCTTTATCCTGAACGATATAACAGTTTATTTTATGCGCATGCTTCGTGCGCGCTTATGTCTGTATTTACTATTTGTATTTAAAATATGAGGCTGCTGAATCCAACTATTAGCTCCTGGACCCCGCCTTTCTAACCAATTTTAACTTAACCCACACCTACCTAACTTGTGTGGGTTAAGACTAGTTGTACACCTAGAAAGAATTAGGTTTGTGAGTAAACAACAACACGGCTCTAGAGAAGGGAAATCATGCCTGGGGAACCTCCTGGAGTTTTATGATAAGATCAAAATCGTTTAGTGTGAGTTTGTTGGTTGACATCCATAAGTGGATTTTTTTAAATTCATTTTTTACATTATTTAATATGTGTTGGTTGGGGTCTGAGTAGATGAGGGTAGTATCGTATTGAAGAAATAACAGGTAAAATCAATTACGATAGGTCAACAAGTCCTTCAACAAGCAACAAGAATTGTTGTTCGTTTTTTGTTTTGTTTATATTAAAGAAAAAGGAAGATCGTTCCCTTTGCATAGTAGTCCTACAGCAGAAATGGTGCGGTCCAGGACCTGATATTCAACCTCGCAGTACAACGCGGAGAGCACATTCATAACACCCATGGACACCCTCACACTACACTCACCATTCTCGCCTCGACACACTCACTCACCATACTCTCGCCTCGACACACTCACCATAACCTCTCCTCGACGACATATGGGACATTTTGAACGTCGTCCCTCAAGTGTCAGCCGAGTGTAGCCTCGTACACCAACCCCTCCTGCACCTCAAGTGCTACTTCGGGTTGGCAGTCACATGTGTCCAGGACAAAACCACCTGGTCGTGTGTGTGTGTGTGTGTGTGTGTGTGTGTGTGTGTGTGTGTGTGTGTGTGTGTGTGTGATGTGTACTTACTGTTTGAGTATACCATTTACGCTGCATGATGGAGCTGCTGGCTCTTGGAGCCCACTTCCTGACTGCTGGTTGCCTGCTGTGCTGACTCCAAACCTAATTTTCCTCTATCAGATCTACTTCATATATATTTTTCTCTGACACATACATGCACATCCCCAGGATGCAGCCGGCAGCAGCTGTTTAACTCCCAGGTGCCTATTTACTATTTGGTGAACAGCGGCATTTGGCGAGAGAAACTTTGCCCATTTGTTTTGGCCTCGGCCGGGAATTGAACACGGGGTCTTAGGACTACGACCCCAGAGCACATATCGCTTGGCCGCGAGTACTCACATAATTATGCTTGCAGCGGTTTGGCTTCGGCTCTTTGGTCCCGGCTCTCAACCGTCACTAAACTGGTGTACAGATTTCTTAGCCTAATTGGCTTTATCAAATCTACATTTGAAACTACGTATGGAGTCAGCCTTACCACATAATTGTACAGTGCATTCCATTTGTTAACTACCCCTGACATTAAAAAAGTTCTTACTAATGTCTCTGGTTCATCTGGTTACTCAATTTCCACGTGTGTCCCCTTTTCCGCGTACCACCCGTGTTAAACAGTTTATCTTTATCTGCCCTGCCAATTCTTCTGAGAATTGTGTAGGTAGTGATCATATCTCCCCCCTTACTCTTCTGTCTTCCGTGTCGTGAGTTGCATTTCCTACAGCTTGTTCTAGTAACTCATGCCTCTTAGTTCTGGGACTAGCTTAGTGGCATACCTCTGAACTTTGTCCAGCTTTGTCTTGTGCTTGACAAGGTACGGGATCCATGCTGGGGCCGCATACTCCAGGATTGGTCTTACATATGCGGTGTACAAGATTCTGAATGATTCCTTACACAGGTTCCTGAATTGTTCTGATGTTAGCCAGCCTCGCGTAGATCTTTCTCTCTGTTCATTTCATGAAGTACTTCATCTACTTCGTGAGTGTGTATGTGTGTGCTCACTTAGTTGTACTAAACTAGTTGTGCTTGCGGAGGTTGAGCTCTTTTGTTCTGCCTTTCAACTGTCAATTAACTGATGCACATGAGTCTTGAGCCTTCTGGGCTCTATCATATCTACATCTGAAACTGTGTATGGAGCCTGCCTCAATACTGCCAGCAGAAAATAGGTACTTAGGAGTTAGATAGCTGGTACGGGTTGCTTCCTGGATGTGTGTGTGTGTGCGTGCGTGTGTGTGTGTGTGTGTGTGTGTGTGTGTGTGTGTGTGTGTGTGTGTGTGTGTGTGTGTGTGTGTGTGTGTGTGTGTGTGTGTAAGATAAATATATGCAGCAGACATATTAGAGGCAAATAAATTGGTTAGAAATGCGGTGTCCAAGAGCTATTAGCGGGATTCTGCCGATACAATTAGCAAATACCCACACTTTAAGAAAGCAGATGACGCGATACATCGGCCCGAGGTACAGAGTCCCGTCCCTGGTGCTCGTACCTCTCGCCCCCGGTACCACTCCTATAGTTCCCAGTGAATACCAGCCGGCTGTCAGGGGCGTCAGCTCCAGTAATGAGGGCCGCGGTGACAAGTGCTGTCCACCAACCCTTTCCTGATTGACTTATCAAACTCTCCGTCGGGGGTAGCGAAGGGGTGAGCAGAGGCAAGTGTGCGTTCAAGTGAACAGCAGCTGTTTCTACCTGATGTCCTTCATTGAGTTCAGGTGAACACTAGATGACACTGTTCAGGATGAGGCTCGAACGCTCACAAATGGTTGGAATTTGTTATATTAGAGTATATGAGTCGCCTCTTTCACTACTGGAGGCTGAAGGCAGCACCTAACATCTTGGGGCGCTACACGGAGGCAAATTAGATTAGCGGCGTGTCAATAGTCCCACTCGGTGGAGTGCCCCTCCAACCCTTGCCGTCTGTGGTTGTCAAATCTACCAGCGGGGGGTGTAGCCCACTCGTACAACCCTCTTCCTCCACTCCACCCTTACAATCTACCCTCACCCTCCACCCTGACCCCTCTACTCTTCACTCTGACGCTCCACAAACCACACCTGTTATTCACTCAATGGAAAATTCCGAATTGAAATGGTTAACGCTTCCATGGCGAGGAGCGAGATTTTCAAGTTTTATTTGGTCTGTAGTCAGTGTCAGCCACTTTGTGTGTCTTCTTCTGGCACAGGAAGCTCTCCCCGTCCTCAGTCACAGCTTACACCAGTGTCAGTGTCTTGTGGTGGTTACCTTGTGGTGGTTACCTTGTGGTGGTTACCTTGTGGTGGTTACCTTGTGGTGGTTACCTTGTGGTGGTTACCTTGCGGTAGTTACCTTGTGGTGGTTACCTTGCGGTAGTTACCTTGCGGTGGTTACCTTGTGGTAGTTACCTTGCGGTGGTTACCTTGCAGTAGCTACCTTGCGGTAGTTACCTTGTACTGGTTACCTTGCGGTGGTTACCGTGTGGTGGTTACCTTGCAGTAGCTACCTTGCGCTGGTTACCTTGCAGTAGTTACCTTGCGGTGGTTCCGGGGGATCAAGTAAGATAAAGTAACAAATTACAATCGATATCGTACCTCAAACCCGCGTCACATGCGAGCGTCTAGATCCCCCCCCCCCCCCGCCCAGATATCACAAGAAGGAAAACACTAGGGGCGGCCCTCCCCTTGTGTGGAGTGGCGGCTGCTGCTTGTGGTGAGAGCCCTTGAGGGCCCTCCACGTGCCCCTCCAGGCCCTTCACCGCCAATGACACCACAGCACAAGGAGGGAGGGAGGAATGAAGGGATAGAGGGAGGGAGGGGGAGTGTGTGAGATGGATGCAGGGAGGGGGTGAAGGAGGAACTATCAGGGGAAAACTCCAAGCCATTACGGCTATATATATGGCACTTGGAAGGGGCCAGGATAAGGATTTGGGATTAGCTAATGAGAATAATAAAAGGGATTTAATAGACAGAAATAGAGGTCTACTGAATAATGAATTCCAGGCCTACGAACAAGCTGTTGAATCTGATTACTTCTAGTACTCTAGTTAAGGTCCTAGTGCTCTATTTAAGCTCCAAGTACTCTCATTAAGCTCTAGTACTCTAGAGCCACAATCTCAAGTCACAATCAATCAACCTCAAGTCAAATGGTGGTGTTGGTGTTGATGTGTATTTACGTAATTGTGTTTGCGGGGGTTGAGCTTTGCTCTTTCGGCCCGCCTCTCAACTGTCAATCAACTGTTTACTAACTACCTTTTTTTCCCCCTCTCCACACACCCCAGGAAGCAGCCCGTGACAGCTGACTAACTCCCAGGTACCTATTTACTGCTAGGTAATAGGGGCATTCAGGGTGAAAGAAACTTTGCCCATTTCTTTCTGCCTGGTGCGGGAATCGAACCCGCGCCACAGAATTACGAGTCCTGCGCGCTATCCACCAGGCTACGAGGCCCCTGCGTAGTATGTGGTGGTGTGTTTTGGTGTTGTTGATTGGTGGTGATGGTGTGTGGTGGTGATGGTGTCTAGTGGTGATGGTGTGTGGTGGTGTTTTATTTATGGACCTTTGATACATAGCACAAGTATTTCCTTACATAAATTCCACTCAGTTGCGTTCGAAGGTTACACTGACGTCCTCGTGGTTTGCTTTCTCTCAGTCTGAAAAGGCTGCCCTTGTCCAACTTCTCTAACTCCTCAGTATCTTGTATGTTGGGATCATATTCCACCTATTTTTTCCCTAGAGTTGTGAGATATAATTTCTTTATAAAATTCTTGTAGATTAAGTCTTAGTTTTGGCACTAAACGTGTTGCTAAGCTGTGATGGTGTTGGTGGTGAAGGTGGTGCAAGCTTCCCTATCTGACTTATACTTATACTTATGAGTACTTATCTGACTCAGAGCGCTGTCCACTCAGCCATCAGGCCCCGTCACGCAGATGTGTGGGTGTGGTGGTGTTAGTAGAAGTTTTACGAGCGTAAATGAGATGGAGACGTACAGGTGAAGGAAAAATTTAGAAAATGGAAATATAAAGTAATATGATATCAAGAAGGATGTGCAAGAGAGGACCAGAGGAGATATGATTACAACGTATAAGATACTGAAGGGCATAGATGAGGTTAACAGTGACTATCTTTATATATGCGAAGTTAAACTGTACATGATGGCACGGACTTAAGACGAAAATCACAAATTGTGGTAGTGCTGTGTTGGGGTGTTGATGGTTTGGTTGTTGTTGTGGTGGTGGTGGTGGTGATGGTGGTGGTGGTGGTGATGGTGGTGGTGATGGTGGTGGTGGTGGTAGCAGAGGGGAGGAACAGCTTCGTGCAGGGGGTTGAGACCAGCCGGGCACTGGGATTAAATGGGATTTCTGCGGGACACATACCCAGATTATACCCGGATAATACCAGGATTAAACCCAGATTACGTTGCGACTTTTGCCTGGATCACCCCACACCACACACCAGGACCGACGCCCGGGGCAGGAGAGACGGACTTGATCTCCAAGTCATGGAAGGATGGATAAAGGCAAGAGACGGAGAGTGTGGAGGGGAAGGGAGAGAGGAGAGGGGAGAGGGAGAGTAGGGGGAGAGGAAGAGGAGAGGGAGGGGAGGAGAGAGAGAGAGGGGAGGGGAGAGGAATGGAAGGGAAGAAAGGGAGGTGAGGGGAGAGGGAGGGAGAGGTATGGAAGAAAAGAGAGGGATGAGAGGGGGACATGAAAGGAGAATATATATGGTGGAAGGGGACGATCACTATACAGTACTGTAGTGGAGTGAAGAGAAATACTTCTGGATGGGAACGATTCTGTCACGTCCAAACTACATCAAATACTAGACGTTCAGGAGCACGGAAGTCCCAGTTAGTCGAAGCATTGTCAAGATATCAAGACGATAGCTAAACTTTGAGAACATTAAGCTTACAATAACACTGATAACATACCCAACATCTCCGTTATCACCTGATGTTGTCTACGTTCTCCTAACATCGCTGCCGACCACTTTGATAACTCAGGCCGGGATTAATCGAGCTGGTATGTGTCCGCTTGCGAAACCTTTGCATCTTTATTGCTATGCATACACACACTAAGCCCACATGATTGAGGAAAAGATGTACAGGTTTCACAAGTGGACAGGTAAAAGCTGGTTTATTTTTGGCCCACGTGTGTTATACCATTGTATTCCTGCTACACCAGTTTCCACATAGGTCTGATGAGCACCATCAGACCTATGGTGCCACCATCATGGTTTTGTGTGTTGTTGTGGTTGTTGATGTTGTATTGTGTTGCTGTTGTTGTGTTGTTGGTGCTGTATTGTGGTGCGTTGTATTGTGCTGTGTTGGTGTTGTGTTGGGTAGGATTGTGTTGAGTTGATTGGGTGTTTAGTTAGTTTATTTATGTGATGAGTTACCGTTACCTGAAAACCAGCAACGAGCACTGGACAGCAACGTGCACTGTAGAGAAAAACCTATAAAGCTGAAATCAAACTAACCTATTAACTTCGATGGCCCGGATAGACGCGTAGTAAAAGCCACTTGGTGACTTAAACGATAAAGCATTCAAGTCAATAAAGGTATGTTAATAAGTTCAATCGCTGAGTAGTCTTTTATATCAAATTACAATATGAAAATTACACGAGGGCTGACTGTTGCTCGCCGCGGGAGGCGCATACAACATGATCTCGTCGTCAGCGACAAGACAGAAACTCAATACTCGCAATGCTAATGAAACCCATACGGTCGGCGCGCCATAGAGGAAGGGAGCCATATACCCGACTCAATACCCTTTTCTCCTATTGACACGTCAAGAAAGGTATCCAGCGGGAAGCTGGTGTAAAGGAGGGCGTGTAGCCTATGGTCCCACCAACCACAGATTACCGGGGCACCAGGAGCAAACAGAAAAAAAGGTGGGAGGGGTACCTGGGTTCACTTGCATTGACGCCTCGGTGAAAGGGCAAGGCGTTCCTGGGTATTGATACCTAGGTAGTCCTTCACGGCCTTTGTCTGAGGTGCTGCCTGGTGTCTACGCACTCAGTTGAGCTTGCGGGGTTTGAGCTCGGCTCTTTGGTCCCGCCTCTCAACCGTCAATCAACTGGTGTATAAATCTCTAACTCCATTGGGCTCAATCACACCTACATATGAAACGCTGTATGGAGTTTGCTCTCCACTACATCATTACCTTGTATATTTCATTTGTTAACTACTCTGACACTAAAAAGTTGCTTTCTAACGTCTCTTTGGCTCATGGGTACTCAGTTTTCACCTGTGTCTCCTTGTGCATGTGACACCTGTGTTAAATAACGTGTCTTTATCTATCCTATCAATTCCCGTGAGAATTTTGTATGTGGTTACAAAAGGCCTGGTCGAGGACCGGGCCGCGGGGACGCTAAGCCCCGAAATTATCTCAAGATAACCTCAAGAACTTTAGGTCTTAGATTAATCAAAATTAAATTAATCAAAATAAAAATTTTAAAAATATAATCAATTAATAATTAACTAATAACGTCTACTATATTCTGAGCGCATTTTTGAGCAGTAATGATAAGATTAATAAGAAAAGATCAATGCAGCGTTATTTATTTATTTCTTTTCTTGTGGTGACAAGAAAATCTTTTAAAAATTTTACAATTTTAAAATCATTATATATTTTAAATTTGTTTAGAATCACTGTTATTGAATCTGGTGCCCCTTTTCCCCCCAAGCTTTCATGACAGAAAAGTTTTGAAGCACAGAAGTAAAGATACATACACACTATCTATAAACGCCGGAGGGCGCATGCTTAAAAGCAAACACTCAACGCAGATATCCACAAACAAAACGACTCAACACGAAAATAACCCCAGACAAACACTGAGAAACATACAAACATGAAGAGCGAAATACGAACACACAGAATCACCCACTCAAACAAACACTACCGACCTCCTAGTTCATCAAGGGGGGAATACGACCTCCCATGTCATCAAGGGTGATTACGATCTCCCACGTCATCAATGGGAAACAATCTCCCAGGTAATAAAGAGGGAATACGATCCCCTACGTCATCAAGGGAAATGCGATCTCCCATGTCTTCAAGGAGAAACGATCCCCTACGTCATCAAGAAGGAATGTTATCTATGCTATCTCCCACGTCATCAAGGGGGGACACGTTCTCCCACGTCGCTAAGAATGGGAGCTACATTAACCTAAAATAAGAGGTAGCGACCTTATAGGTAACACAGGACAGCGATCACACAGCCTTTCAAGGGGAAAATAATCCAATGTTGCTTCATGGAAGGAAAGTGACCTTCAAATGGTAACGGAATAATTACTCTTATTTAATGAAAGTGAAAGACTCCTTGCTTCAAGAAGCGTAGAACCAACTCCACCACCCCCCCCCCCCTCTTCTTCAACGAGAAAATTCAGGCCGTCCTCATTAAGAAAGGCAAAAGTGATTCCATGGACCCGCCAAACTCGCTGTTTATGAATGAAAAACGGGTTACACACGACTCACAACTGATGACGTTCGAACACTTCTCGAACAGTAAGTACTTCGCTGACGACTTTTGTTCGAACCCAGCCTATTCTCATAAACCAACTCGTCCTCAGACCAAGTCCATTCCATCCAGCGGTTGTTCCCAAAGACGCATTTGTCAATTTTATTATGTTATAATATATTTATTATGTTATATTATATCTCCTCATTCAAAATAGAAATTTCCTCATATATAAATTAATATTGTTACATATTAGCATATTGTGCATATTTAGGCCTTGGTTTGGTTAGGTGTTTAGGTTCTGTTGGCGTTTATTTGAATTTGTAGTACGTGTGTACTACACAACCTAGCAAACGTGGGTACATTTATAGCGTTGTGGTTCGAACAAAAGTGGGCGGCGAGGCAGTTGTTCCGGAAATGTTCGGACGTCAGCAGTTGTGAGTCGTGTGTAAACCGTTTTTCATTCATAAACACCGGGTTTGGCGGGTGCATGGAATCACTTCTGGTCTTTGTTTATGAGGACGGGCTGCTGGTCATTATCAAATTACATGTGAAGCCTTTCATTATAGGTGGAGGACCTTCACGCCGCTTTAACGGTGGTTGTGTTGGGTGGCCACGGAACATCTGTACAGATGCTTAAGTCACTAATATCACCGCTGGGCGTACTTAGGGGACCTATGTATCACCACAACACCCCGCTGGCAGCGTTGTGCGCCCCTGGAGGAGCTACACACTAGTGTAATCCCCCTGGTGATTATTCTGGGTACCCCCTAGGATTTCACACCGCGATTGTAATTCGGACACACACGCACACAGTCCTCACCCCAAACAATACCCTTGTCAGCACTCTCTCGTTTCCACCTCCAGTACCCCACGGTGGCCCGAGCTCAATACCCGAGGGTCAACACGCCCGGCGGGGGTCAATGGTATCTTTGTATTGACCAAGCTAACCATGAAATTAATATTTATTGTTAGTGAAGAGAGGGCGTGAGGGAAGGTCACCTGGGAGGTTATTAGGGGCGGGGGTGTCGGTAAGTTTTTTCTGGGTTGACGAAGGTGATTTTCGACTATAGACTAAACTCAGGTAAGGAAAGACCTGCCTGAAGCTCTACCTCCTTTACTCACGCGATGTCTTATGCACCAGTTGACGCATGCAACATTTGTCTAGTGCTGTACTTGTTTAAAAGCACTTCCTTGAGGGATGTTGACTTAGCATCTGTTTAAAGAAGTAGCTTGTGGTGCATCATGGGACACTAGTATTAATAACACATTAGTTTCTATAGCAGTTATCTTACCCTGTCAAATTAGGAGAGACATGCCTCTTAGTTCTGGGACTAGTCTAGTGGCATACCTCTGAACTTTTTGCAGCTTCGTCTTGTGCTTGACAAGGTACGGGGCTCCATGCTGGGGTGTATTCACCTAGTTGTATTCACCTAGTTGTTCTTGCAGGGGTTGAGCTCTGCTCTTTCGGCCCGCCTCTCAACTATCAACTGAACTATTCCCCCTCCCCCACACACACCAGGAAGCAGCTCCGTAACAGCTGTCTAACTCTCAGGTACCTATTTACTGCTAGGTAACAGGGGCATCAGGGGTGAAAGAAACTCCTGGCGCTAGCGCCCAGGCCACAGAATTACGAATCCTGTGCGTTGTCTGCTCAGCTATCAGACCACTCATGTGTGTGTGTGTGTGTGTGTGTGTGTGTGTGTGTGTGTGTGTGTGTGTGTGTGTGTGTGTGTGTGTGTGTGTGTGTGTGTGTGTTTAGGTGTTGAGTGTGCGTGTGTGTGTGTACAGGTTTTGAGAGTGTGTGTGTACAGGTGTTGTGTGTGTGTGTGTGTGTACAGGTTTTGAGTGTGTGTGTGTATATATGCTGGGTGTGTATATAGGTGTTGAGTGTGTAAATAGGTGTTGGGTGTGTGTGTAAATGGGATGTGTGTGAGAGTGCGTGTGCTGGGAGAGTGGTGGAGTGAGGCGGGCTGGATCTGATAGCGGGTGTGTCACTCAGGATTATGGCGGTGTGTGAGGCTCTTGAGGGAGAGAGGGAGAGAGGGAGAGAGGGAGAGAGGGAGAGAGTGAGGGAGGGAGGGAAGAAGGGATGAAGGATTGAGGGGAAGGAAGGGCAAGGCTGTGGCGAATTCATGCAGCCGTGCATGCATACTGGAAGCAAGGAAGAGAGAGAGAGAGAGAGAGAGAGAGAGAGAGAGAGAGAGAGAGAGAGAGAGAGAGAGAGAGAGAGAGAGAGAGAGAGAGAGAGAGAGAGAGAGAGAGAGAGAGAGAATGAACTTTCGAAAATACGGACAATGCTCCTATAATAGAGGTCGTACTGCACAAGGAAAACTCATTAACGTGATGTATCAAGGAGAAAATCACTAAGGGCAGTGAGGAGTATTCGAACCCATGCTCTGAGTACTTATGGCTCCCACTGATTTCCTCAGTGGTCGTACTCATATTCACACGACTACATATACCTTAGCGAACTTGCGTTATGCTACAGATTCAGTGCGTAATTATCTAGAGTGTCTCAAAATATCAAATTCAAAAAATAATGTTTTGCAATATGGCTATGATCACGAAACGTCATGATACTCATAATGGCAGAGCGAACCAAATCAGAGCGGGTAATGCAACCCATTATTTGTATTTGTAGTACGTGGGTGAAGCATTTATAGCAACTCGTCCTCGACTCAAGTCCATTACATCCAGCGGTCGATCCCACAGACGCATTCATAAATTTGTACATGCTGTTCATTCAAAACAGGAATTTTCTCATATATAAATTAATATTATAATATATTAGCTTATTGTGCATATATATATAGACATAGGTTAGGTTAGGTTAGGTGTTTAGGTTCTGTTGACGAATATTTATATTTGTAGTACGTGGGTGAAGCATTTACAGCGTTGTGGTTCGAACAAAATTCGTCAGTGAAGAACTTGTTCCGGAAGTGTTCGAACGAAATCAGTTGTGAGTCGTGTGTAAACTGTTTTTCATTCATAAACAGCGGGTTTGCCTGTATCAGAAGACCTTTGGTTCCTGCGACGCTAAACTTATATCATGCACTTGGTTATACAATATACCAATTACTTATACTACCCATCACCTGATGACCAAACTTCGAATTATAGATATCTGGAAGTTAACTCTCAAGTGCTGTTAACATCCATTCCCTTCACTATCCCACATTCCTGTCCCCCTCCATCTACCCTACCCTTCCTCCTTCTACTTTTCCTAACAAGCCTAAGCACACTTTCATCCCCCCTTTTCCCACTCCCTACGTAACTGTTCCCTTCCCCACGTAGGTCTCCAGGTGTGTTGTGACAGGTAGTGACGGGTGGTGATGGTGACGGTAGGTGATGGGACAGGTACTGACGGGTGGTGGTGGTGACGGTAGGTGACGATACAAAGGGAGCTGACAGCCAGGGAAGGAATACTCGCAGCCAGTGAAGAAGTACTTACAGTCCTGGAGCCAATGAAAAGGCGTTGATAGCCACAAGAGGCAGCCAGGAGTCAGTAAAGTGTGTTGACAGCCGGGAGAGTCAGAGAATAGGAAGTTACTCCTGCGCGAGTAACAGGAAGCAGCATTTTTTTTATTAATATATGAGGTACATCTGCATTTGTGCAGCTGTCCTAGACTATATGAAGGGGAGTACCGTGTGTCAAAAAAGCTATCTATATGATGCTAAAAAATCCCCATCACACAGGATGGTTAGTCATACAGAGGCATGTGATCAGTAGTCTGCCCTGGCAGACTCTGGGTTCATTATGAGGATATCATCAACACAAAAGTGAATAAGATAGCAGAGCAGAAGGGTGACGTATGGTTGACAACATGACCATGGGGGAGAGTGGTTAAGGGGGCGGACTACAGGAACTGAGTTTGGGGAAATAGGAAGTTGTCTAACTACTCACTAACCAGTGTTAACCTAATTATCGACCCCCCCAAAATTCCCCCCTTAACTGTTAATAACAAAACCTGCCAACACTGAAGCTTTAGTAGGCTTTGTTTGGGCTGACAATATTTACTTACACAGTTAACTGTTATTGGAGATCAAACCCATATCAAAGGACTCTGCAATTGTTTTTGTCAGCAATCCTCTTTTCCGTGACACTTCACCTAGCATCTATCACGTAAGGGATCGCTGACAAAATACCGCGACGAGCCATCCAATACTCTATATTACATGAACACCATAACCAAAACGCATTGACCATCGATTCTTTTTGTGGAACGCTACATTACAGACGATTCACTACCACATACACCAGATTTACGGCCAGAAAAAGAATACAATGTTCGTTTAATCCCCTTTACCCATACCCCCCCCCCCCCCCTCTCTCTTTTCCATCTCCCCCCCCCTCTCTTTTTTTATGTGCGTCCCGTGTTTTGTTTACGGCCTCCCATTCCGTATCTCTCCCACTCACACAACCAAACACACTGACATGGCTGGTTCTCCCTCATTGACAATTCTCCGTGAAATAGTTTCGGTGGCAGGCAAATTGGAAGCAAAGTGAATTACGCTAACTCAATCTCGCTCTCTCCTGGCCATCACCGAACGCTGAGGGGTGGATGGGGGAGGGGCTTGTGTGTGTGTGTGTACTCACCTATATGTACTCACCTATATGTGCTTGCAGGATCGAGCATTGACTCTTGGATCCCGCCTTTCGAGCATCGGTTGTTTACAGCAATGACTCCTGTCCCATTTCCCTATCATACCTGGTTTTAAAATTATGAATAGTATTTGCTTCCACAACCTGTTCCTGAAGTGCATTCCATTTCCCCACTACTCTCACGCTAAAAGAAAACTTCCTTACATCTCTGTGACTCATCTGAGTTTCAAGCTTCCATCCATGTCCTCTCGTTCTGTTACTATTCCGTGTGAACATTTCGTCTATGTCCACTCTGTCAATTCCTCTGAGTATCTTATACGTTCCTATCATGTCCCCCCTCTCCCTTCTTCTTTCTAGTGTCGTAAGGCACAGTTCCCTCAGGCGCTCTTCATACCCCATCCCTCGTAGCTCTGGGACGAGTCTCGTTGCAAACCTCTGAACCTTTTCCAGTTTCATTATATGCTTCTTCAGATGGGGACTCCATGATGAGGCGGCATACTCTAAGACTGGCCTTACGTAGGCAGTGTAAAGCGCCCTAAATGCCTCCTTACTTAGGTTTCTGAATGATGTTCTAACTTTTGCCAGTGTAGAGTACGCTGCTGTCGTTATCCTATTAATATGTGCCTCAGGAGATAGATTAGGTGTTACGTCCACCCCCAGGTCTCTTTCACGCGTCGTTACAGGTAGGCTGTTCCCCTTCATTGTGTACTGTCCCTTTGGTCTCCTATCTCCTAGTCCCATTTCCATAACTTTACATTTGCTCGTGTTGAATTCTAGTAGCCATTTCTCTGACCATCTCTGCAATCTGTTCAGGTCCTCTTGGAGGATCCTGCAATCCTCATCTGTCACAACTCTTCTCATCAACTTTGCATCATCCGCAAACATCGACATGTAGGACTCTACGCCTGTAAACATGTCGTTAACATACACAAGAAATAGAATTGGTCCCAGCACCGATCCTTGTGGTACTCCACTTGTTACTGTTCGCCAGTCCGACTTCTCGCCCCTTACCGTAACTCTTTGGCTCCTTCCTGTTAGGTAGTTCCTTATCCATTCTAGGACCTTTCCCCCCACCCCCGCCTGCCTCTCGAGCTTGAACAGCAGTCTCATGTGCGGTACTGTATCAAAGGCTTTTTGGCAGTCCAGAAATATGCAGTCTGCCCAACCATCTCTGTCCTGTCTTATCCTCGTTATTTTATCATAGAATTCCAGAAGGTTTGTTAGGCACGATTTCCCTGTCCAGAACCCATGTTGATGTTTGTTCACAAACCTAATGTGTGTGTGTGTGTGTGTGTGTGTGTGTGTGTGTGTGTGTGTGTGTGTGTGTGTGTGTAAGAGAGAGAGATTGTGTGTGTGTGTGTGTAAGAGAGAGAGATTGTGTGTGTGTGTGTGAATGTGTGTGTGTGTGTATGTGTGTGTGTGTGCGTGTGTGTGTGTGGTGTGCGTGCGCGCGTGCGCTTACCTACCAGAGACTACGGGGAAGTGAGGATAGGTTTTCTCCTGCCCTGCCTACTAACCTAATTGTAGCCCGAAGTTTTAATTTAATTCTCCGTTTCAAACCATTGTCAAAATTGTCCTTTTAAAATTGTGGATGGAGGTGGCTCCCATGACTTAGTCCCTCAGAACTTGTCGACCACCCGTACAGGTAAGATCATTCCCGTGCCTCACTTCGACTCATTTCCATTTCCAGCTCCTACATATATATATGTCCACTTATATATGTCCTCCTACATATATATATGTCTTCTCATTCTACTCTTTCAGTTTAAACAGACTGATCTTGTTCCCCAGAGTATCGTACTTTTAGTTATCACATCCCGCGTGTTCCTTCTCTCTTCCAGAACTGTGATATGCACTTCCCTTAACCATTCATCGTATTTTAGAACTCACAGTTCTGGCCTTAATGTTAATGCAACACTGTGCACTGTTTCTCTGACGGTTTTGAGCGTCACGATATGTGGATCCAAGATCGGCACTGCATATTCCAGTATTGGTCTGACATAAGTATAAATTGCCTTCATGGCCCGCACCACCGGGTAGGTCCAGGGGCCCGCACCACCGGGTTGGTCCTTACATGAAAACAGCAGTGGTCCAAAGACCGAGTCCTGGGAGACCTCACTTGTAACATCTCTCAAGTTCGACATTTCCACTCTGACTCTGATACTTTGTTTTCTGTCATTCAGGTACTCTCTTGTTGAGTGTAGTGTATTAACAGCTCTCCCGGTGTGTTCTCCTGTTGCACACATTTTCCTTTCACGAGGAACAGAATCAATTGATTTTTAACACTCTAGGAAGATGTAGTCTACACAACCTTCTTTTTCTTGTCATATTTTCATAAACTTGTCATAGAACTCGATCAAGCTTTTCAGAAACTAATTTCTCTTCCATTTTTTATTACTCATTAAGCGTCTTTTATTTCTGACCACGTTTAGTCTCGTAACCTTTGTCTTTTCATTGGTTCTTTAGCGAACACCTATTGAAATCTATCGGGGGTTTCATGCCCACCTCCGTGTCGTTTTCTGGAAGAATTTCCCCTGGTCACATCTGATCACTTGGTCTCTTTATGTTGTTTTATCATTACAAGACACTGCAACAGCTTTAGTTGATTTGTTAACTTTTACCGATGTGCAGCTGTCCAACAGCCTTTCAGCTTCTTTGTTGATTCGGATGTTCTCTTTTTATGGTTTTTATTAATCCTCTTTTATGTTGTCTTTTTCCAGTTTCTCCACACTTTTCCTATGAAATTTTTGTCCAGTCCTTCTCTTCTCTGCATTGTCTATTGAATTTAAGGTTTACTTATTCAACAGATCACTGAACTATATGTATAACAAATCTCGAAACTTTATCCATGGGAGACAGAAGAAAATATAAATATGCTGGTTGCCAGTATAGACGTATGGCCACATCTGTGGTCGAAAAAAAACTCGATCTAGACTAAATCAGCCAGTGAGCCAACCCGACCCAATTTATGTAGTTGCTTCCAGTATGTTTAGTGTGCACCTTTTCCAATACAATGAAAGTACCAGTTATAAACCATTAAATAAAGCCATAATTTCAGAACTTTTATGTTATATAAAGGGCCCCATAAGGCCGCAAAGTCACTGGCCCTAATAAACAATATTATAACTTGCCAAAGAGAATAATCAGTTTTATGAATTTGAAAACTCATAACTAATAATTGAGACCCTGAATGTAAGGTCTGAAGTAGGTCGTAAACGGAGAATATTTTAATCACAACAAGACGTTCCTGCAGGCTCCGTGTGTGGCGCCAGCTGCAGCCTGAGATACAAGCCACCTTCAGAGTATTACCATTCTCCTGCAACTTCCAGAACCCCGAACACAATGTCTAAAACAGCTGCACAGTATAATCAGCTGCAACATGTTGAGATTTTGAAACAGCTCACTGAGTCCAGAGTTGTGTGTCCTGAACAGCGGGCGAACCTTGAAGCGCTTACACCAGCACGATAGCCTGGAGGCCTCTCAGGACCCTAGAAATAAGCGAGATTGCACTAACTTACTGACCTGTTGAGATATATCAATATTGTAGAAGTATTGGGTAACGCCTAGAACGAATATGAAACACCACTGCTCCAGCGGAGTAAGATCATTCAGCTCTTTCCAGGACCCCGAGTGCGACATCGGGAACAGCTGGCGAACACAATCAGCTGTAGTATAGTAAAATCTTTCAGTGGGTTGCAGGGCCTGGAGCCCTCGACGACCCTCCCACCCCCACAGGATCCTCGCCAGGAGATAATCCCACTCGCGCGTCTCTGTGTCTGGCACTTCGATTAAATTCACGATCACGAGTGTGTGCTTCTAAGGACCTATTTTGTAAATGGGTTGGAGAGGGAGGGGAAGAAGGGAGTTTTCTTATTTGGATTTCTCTCGGATCCCCCTAATTTTACCGGGCCAATTTCATAGACGGTGGCACTCCATGTCTCTTAAATATCTATTGAATGACTTTCTGGAGAAAAATTTACATGGTTTTACAAGGAAAATATTATTTCAAGTATTGTGGAGCACGATTACATATAGACAAATTATAATAGTATTTGAGTCTTAACATTATATCATTAAGTTGACACCGTAAATTTGTAAATCATTGTTAATATAAATTCCTCGTTTTATATTTCAGTGTTCAAGAGATCTAAATTTGCTACAATGGGCCTTAATAAGAACTTGATGCTATCAGATAACGTGTGAAAAGTTGTATTTCAATAATAAATAATTATATTCATTTGTGCATATAATTCACCCATCATACGTGTACAATGGGTTTAACTCATTATTCGAGGACACTTTTTCCAGTAAAAATACGAAAGTGCAATGTTTCAGTCATCATACAAAAGTATTTTTTCAGTCATCAAGCGAAACTGTCTTCATACGAGACTAGGAGTTCCATCCAGTATACGACTGGTGTATACTTGTCCTATTATAAGGGTAGACTATATTATATTTATTGTAATAGTAAGGTTTACCCCTTATTGGATACTGAAGCTTTCCTCGTGAATGCTGTAGTTTTCTTACTCGTGAAATAAGTGCCGTAGTTTTACTCATGACAAGAATGCTGAAGTTTCACTCATGATATGAGTATTAAAGTACTTTTATTCACGAGATGAGCACAGTAGCTCACTCATGAGTACCATAGTTTTACTCGTGAAATGAGTACTTGTTGAGCTAAAAAATTACCCGCAAACACGAAAAAACACCAATTTAGTGTTAAGATGACGTCAGCCTCAATAAAGTGAAGTTTACCTTAGTGCTACTAAGGTAGGCTTAATAAAGTCGACCAATAAAGCTCTATAAAGTCGACCCTTACCATGGTGCTACTCTGTGTGAGTACTTTCTATATGACTCCTTGATTCTCACATCAACACTTAACACTGACTCGTAAAGACACTTTTCCTTGTTTGAGTGTGTGTGTGTGTGTGTGTGAGTGTGTATGTGCATGTGTTTGGAAATCCATGACTCTAATGCCGCTTAAGAAACTAGCTTGTGAACAATGAACGGTAACCCAAACACCATTTGTACCATGATACAGTTAAAATTGTACCATTCCTCTTTTGATTTTGTTCATTTATTATGCACCCCATTCCCATCCCGAGGGCGGTAGTGGACCCCATACTCATCCCGTGGGCGGTAGTGGACCCATAGTCATCCCGTGGGCGGTAGTGGACCCGTACTCATCCTGTGAGCGGTAGTGGACCCATAGTCATCCCATGGGTGGTAGTGGACCCCATACCCATCCCGTGGGCTGTAGTGGACCCCATACCCATCCCGTGGGCGGTAGAGGACCCCACAATCATCCCGTGGGCGGTAGTGGACCCCATACTCATCCCGTGGGCGGTAGAGGACCCCACAATCATCCCGTGGGCGGTAGTGGACCCCATACTCATCCCGTGGGCGGTAGAGGACCCCACAATCATCCCGTGGGCGGTAGTGGACCCCATACTCATCCCGTGGGCGGTAGAAGACCCCATACTCATCCCGTGGGCGGTAGAGGACCCCACAATCATCCCGTGGGCGGTAGAAGACCCCATACTCATCCCGTGGGCGGTAGAGGACCCCACAATCATCCCGTGGGCGGTAGAAGACCCCATACTCATCCCGTGGGCGGTAGAGGACCCCATACTCATCCCGTGGGCGGTAGAGGACCCCATACTCATCCCGTGGGCGGTAGAAGACCCCATACTCATCCCGTGGGCGGTAGAGGACCCCACAATCATCCCGTGGGCGGTAGTGGACCCCATACTCATCCCGTGGGCGGTAGAGGACCCCATACTCATCCCGTGGGCGGTAGAAGACCCCATACTCATCCCGTGGGCGGTAGAGGACCCCACAATCATCCCGTGGGCTGCAGTGGACCCTTACCCATCCCGTGGGCGGTAAAGGAAGGTTACAGGAGCACATAATGGACTTAGGAACTGAATCCCCAAAATAAAAGTAGCTAAGCAAGTAACAATTTAGTGAGGCTACTCACAAAGTCTAATGTATTTCAATAGACTTCGATAACACAAGTCGGTTAAGAAATGGCCCAGAACAGTCTCTACAGGCGAGCCTTTTATATCTGAGGAGAGCCAGTTACACAGATCTTCAAACTTATTTATAACATTCAATGGCAACATCGATACTCACGACACCCTCTCTCAGGTAGGACATACTAAAACTAAATGAATAAATTTACAAGGGCCGTGACGAGGGTTCGAATCTCCGTCCGAGAGAATCCCAAACGCGCCTTAATCGACTGAGCTACGACCGGGTGAAAAGAATTCCTTTGACCATGTCGTAGCTCAGTCAATTAAGGCAGCGTCTGGGATGCTCTCGGACGTAGGTTCGAACCCTCGTCACGGACCTTGTGGATTTATTCATTTGATGCATCACTCTATTGGGATTTATGTGTGTACTAAGACTAAGCTGGCGCTTGATAATTTTATAAGATTTCTTGATGTGAAATGTTTGGCAATATTTAATCTATTATCGCTACGTATGTTTATTATTTCGGTTTTACTAGTCAGGATATCTCATTCAGTTTGATGTTTTGGTAATGTTTGATGATTTATTTAATGATGAGTTTATTATGTCTGTCGTGTCGTTAAGGGTTTTGCCTGGCTTCTGTTAGGCCCACAAGCTGTGCTGGTGTCATCGATACGACAGACAACGTCCAGTAATTCTGGGTGAAATTCTCATTCCATTCGATCTTTTTGTGCTATATTTTTATTTATCCTTCAATTATAATTTACCTGATATTGCCTCAGTTCATTGTAACTCTCCTTAATCACTTGTTATGGGGTAACTCCTTACTAGTCATGAGGTTAGTGGAAGAGACTTGTGTAATTGTGGCTTATGGAATAGGGTGTGGTTGTAGGGAGATAGAGGGAGAGTCTGGTATGAGGGTCAAGTGGAGGGGGATAGAGGAATGGATAAGTGAGTAGGGGGGTAGTGGGATGAGACAAATAGGGCGGGCTTGTGTGATGGGGTTCGTGATGGAAAGGGGGTTAGTGAGAGGGGTTAGAGGAGGAGCTGGGGGGAAGGGGCTTAGGGCTGGACTAGTAAGATAAGGCTTAAGACAGTAACTGGGCGTCGGGGTCTAATTGTTAATTTTTTCTTCTTCAAAGTGTTCAGAAAGACATTGAGGAGTGCCATTTTTTATGTGGTTATGGGGGAAGGACATGATGGCGTGACAGTGTGTGTGTGGTTATGGGCTCCAAGTACCCGAGCACTACTCACTTTGTATATAAATAACTGACGAGGACACGTGGTGGCCGGAACACCAACAAGTCACGCGACGTTCCACGTCTGGAGAAAGTTACTTGCAGCATCCTGGAAACTCTCTCTCATCTCCCTGGCTCTCCAGTTGTGTGGGATGCTGTGTGGGATGCGGTACGTATCACACTTTCTGGAGACAAGTTTCCACGTGTTGACAGCCAATCAATATGACTTAAGTATTGGCGCAAACACATACACATACACAGGCAGCAACAAGGATAGACGAACTGACAGCAGATATACAGAGGAACGGATAACAGATGGACAGACGAGTTATAAAGTGAAGTTAAGGAAGGAGATGGGTTTGATTATCTTTCGGTCTACTGTTCCCTTTAAACCGCGAGTTTAAACGTTTAAGAGAAGGGGTGAGTTTGGGGAAGGGAAGGTTTAGTGGGAAGGGTTAATGACATGAAGGGATTATGGGAAAGAGTTGAGGGAAGGAGGTGGTTCAGAGAGGGGGAGAAGGGGCGTTCTATACCAACAGCACATGGGTGAGTGTTGTCATCTTCGGCTCTGTTTACTGTGCAGTTTAAATGGAAGGTCACCGAGGGAGGACGGGGGGTGACAAGAGTGACTGGAGGTCACACTTACTACAGTGTGACTCCCACCAGTTGTCCCACACAACCACCACACCATCACTGCCACCACACCACCACCACCACACCACCACCATCACACCACCAACAGCAGGCCAGTTGTCGACGTCTCCTAGGACACGTGACCAACAAAATACATCAAAGTGAAGTATGTGTGTGTGTGTGTGTGTGTGTGTGTGTGTGTGTGTGTGTGTGTGTGTGTGTGTGTGTGTGTGTGTGTCTGTACTCGCCAATTTGGGTCTGCAGGCTCGAGCATTGACTCTTGGAGCCCGCCTTTCGAGCCATCGGTTGTTTACAGCAATGACTATGGTCCTATTTCCCTATCATACCTAGTTTAAAAATTATGAATAGTATTTGCTTCCACAACCTGTTCCTTAAGTGCATTATATTTTCCCACTACTTTCACGCTAAAAGAAAACTTCTTAACATCTCTGTGACTCATCTGAGTTTCCAGTTTCCACCCATGTTCCCTCGTTCTGTTACTATTCCGTGTGAACATTTCGTCTATGTCCACTCTGTCAATCCCCCTGAGTATTTTATACGTTCCCATCATGTCCCCCCCCCCCTCTCCCTTCTTCTTTCTAGTGTCGTAAGGTACAGTTCCTTCAGGCGCTCCTCATACCCCATCCCTCGTAATTCTTGGACAAGTCTCGTTGCAAACCTCTGAACCTTTTCCAGTTTCCTTATATGCTTCTTCAGATGGGGACTCCATGATGAGGCGGCATACTCTATGACTGGCCTCGCGTAGGTAGTGTAAAGCGCCCTAAATGCCTCCTTACTTAAGTTTCAGAATGATGTTCCAACTTTTGCCAGTGTAGAGTACGCTGCTGTCGTTATCCTATTTATATGTGCTTCAGGAGATAGATTAGGTGTTACGTCCACGCCCAGGTCTCTTTCTCGCGTCGTCACAGGTAGGCAGTTCCCCTTCATTGTGTACTGTCCCTTTGGTCTAATATCACCTAGTCCCAATTTCCATAACTTTACATTTGCTCGTGTTGAACTCCAGTAGCCATTTCTCTGACCATCTCTGCAACCTGTTCAGGTCCTCTTGGAGGATCCTGCAATCCTCATCTGTCACAACTTTTCTCATCAACTTTGCGTCATCCGCGAACATCAACATGTAGGACTCTACTCCTGTAAGCATGTCGTTAACATATACTAGAAATAGAATTGGTCCCAACACCGATCCTTGAGGTACTCCACTCGTTACTGTTCGCCAGTCCGACTTCTCGCCCCTTACCGTAACTCTTTGGCTCCTTCCTGTTAGGTAGTTCCTTATCCATGCTAGGACCTTTCCTCCCACCCCCGCCTTCCTCTCCAGTTTGAACTGCAGTCTCATGTGCGGTACTGTATCAAAGGCTTTTTGGCAATCCCTGTGCAGTCTGCAGTCTGCCTAACCATCTCTGTCCTGTCTTACCCACGTTATTTTATCATAGAATTCCAAAAGGTTTGTTTGTGTGTGTGTGTGTGTGTGTGTGTGTGTGTGTGTGTGTGTGTGTGTGTGTGTGTGTGTGTGTGTGTGTGTGTGTGTACAACACACGTAAATCTCCAGCCATCTGTGTCCCTCCTCCCCCTCCTCCCCACCCCCACCCTTCCGTGAACGCGTTCCCCCGGGGCAGGTTGTGACGAAGAGGGAGAGGAGAGGGGAACGGGTGTAGGGGAGGTGTAGGGGAGAGGGTGTAGGGGAGAAGGTGTAGGGGAGTGGGTGTAGGGGAGAGAGTGTAGGAGAGAGAGAGCTGGGGAGGAAGGGGGTGTTGGGGAGGGGGTGTATAAGAGAAGAGGCACAAGGTGGAATAGGAAACAGAAGAAACACGACATAATGTGTTGAATAATGCGAGAAGAGAGGGAGGCCCGGTCATCGGGGGGGGGGGGGGATGGGATTAAAGGAAATGAAAATACGATAAAGTAAGAGTAAGATAAACGACATAAGAGAAGCGTGTTTGGAGATAATCTTGGGGGAGAAGTAGGCGATGACAGAAGACAGGAGACAAGGAAATGAGTGATAAATATGGTGGAAATCGGCGCCAGAGAAATGGATCTGCGGTACTTGAAGCGTAACAAGTTAGTGACTGGCGTGACATGACGGCTCTTGTGGGAGTGTTGGCGTCGTGGGGAAGAGCTTGGCGTCGTGGGGAAGAGCTTGGCGTCGTAGGGAAGAGCTTGGCGTCGTAGTAAGAGCTAGGCGTGTCGTAGGGAAGAGCTTGGCGTCGTAGGGAAGAGCTTGGCGTCGTAGGGAAGAGCTTGGCGTCGTAGGGAAGAGCTTGGCGTCGTAGGGAAGAGCTTGGCGTCGTAGGGAAGAGCTTGGCGTCGTAGGGAAGAGCTTGGCGTCGTAGGGAAGAGCTTGGCGTCGTAGGGAAGAGCTTGGCGTCGTAGGGAAGAGCTTGGCGTCGAAGCGAAAAGCTTGGCGTCGTAGGGAAGAGCTTGGCGTCGTAGGGAAGAGCTTGGCGTCGTAGGGAAGAGCTTGGCGTCGTAGGGAAGAGCTTGGCGTCGTAGGGAAGAGCTTGGCGTCGTAGGGAAGAGCTTGGCGTCGTAGGGAAGAGCTTGGCGTCGTAGGGAAGAGCAAGGTGAGCTAAATATATGGTTCCTATGTTTTAAATTGTGTCCAGAGATGTCAGTAATGATGACAGGAAGGCTCCTAGTCTCACGCTTCAGAGACAGAGTAGGTCTATGATTGGTACTGGCACCTCAGGCCTTCTGACTCCGTTCAAATTATGTGAGGGTTCTGCAGGTGCGGATATCCACGCAGGCCTGGGTCAAGGCGGGGCTGGGGTCCAGGCGGAGCTGGGGGTCCAGGCGGAGCTGGGGTCCAGGCGGGGCTGGGGTCCAGGCGAGGCTGGGGTTCCAGGCGGAGCTGGGGTCCAGGCGGGGCTGGGGTCCAGGCGGGGCTGGGGTCCAGGCGGGGCTGGGGGTCCAGGCGGGGCTGGGGTCCAGGTGGGGCTGGGGTCCAGGCGGGGCTGGGGTCCAGGCGGGGCCTGGTGGATCACGGGTAGCGACCCACCAGTCCATGTATCACAACCAGTTAATCCCTAGACATCTGGCCATGCTCAAGCCTGTCAAAAATCCCATCCAACTCACTCGCTCCCTCTAAATCCCTCCCTCATCCTCTCCCTCATTCTCCCCACCTCACTATCTCCCTCACTCACCCTCCCTCATCCCTGAAACATCCAAACCCCATAGTCTCCCATTCACTTAAATTCTCAACAATTTATCTTAGCTCCCATAACTACGCCACGAAAGCATCTGATTTTTTTTAAATTAATGCATTTATAAAAAAAAATATCCGTGGTCTCAGGAGGTTTGGAGGGCGCCCTTATCCTGCTGGTCTCATGAGACAGGTTACGCTAAGCTGGGAGGGAGAGTGAGGGGGATATGAGAGGTTCAGTGAGGGGACGTGTGGTGTTTAGAGGGGGAGCTGGGGCCAGGGAATGCTTGCTCAAGGTGGCACCAGAGCAGAACTGTGTCCCCTTGGTGGGTTGGTGGCTGCCCCCGTGGGTTGGTGGCTGTCCCCGTGGGTTGGTGGTTGACCCCGGTGGGTTGGTGGTTGTCCTGGTGGGTTGGTGGCTGCCCCCGTGGGTTGGTGGCTGTCCCCGTGGGTTGGTGGCTGTCCCCGTGGGTTGGTGGCTGTACCCGTGGGTTGGTGGCTGCCCCGGTGGGTTGGTGGATGCCTCTGAGTTAATTGACCCACTTACTCCTAGATGTCACAATAAGCTTGAAAGTGCAACTGTGGCTGGTGAATACTGAATACCTACGACTTACTCTTCTTTTCTATAGGGGAAAAGAAGAGGGGACTACGACCCCTCTTCATTCCCCTCTTCCTACATCCCCCTCTTTCTTCCACCTCTCCCCCTTTCTCACACTTCCCTCCTTCCCCGCCGCCCTCCCATCTCCCATTTCCTCTTCCCTTTGAACTCATCAACTTTCAACTTTCTCCCCACCATATCCCCTCTTCCCCCTCTAACGTTAGACAGACAGACAGACAGACAGACAGACAGACAGACAGACAGACAGACAGACAGACAGACAGACAGATACATTCCCTCTTGTGGATATAGATATGTCGAATAAAATCTACAGAGTGGAGATACACACAGAAATAATTCTAACGTGATATATATCCATAAGAACATTTGTCTAATTCTAACAGAGTGGAGGTTTTGTAGGGCATATGTGAAGGTGGGGGGAGGGGGGGGTGTTCATGGGGCTGGGGGTGTAGAAAGGGTGGGGGGTGAGGGAGAGTGTAGAGAGGGTGGGGGTGAGTGAGAATGTAGAGAGAGAGAGAGAGAGAGAGAGAGAGAGAGAGAGAGAGAGAGAGAGAGAGAGAGAGAGAGAGAGGGGGTCCTCAAACCGATCCCTGGGGACAGGTTGGGCTAAACTGGGGGGGTCGGTGATGGTGTAACAGTCTTTGATGTGCTCTGCTCCACACTGGCCTCTGATTAAAGCCAAGCCACCAGGAAAAACGCCAACCTGTCTTTTATATGGCTTAAATGCCTCCCTTCCCCTACCCAAGAGAGAAAAAATGGATTTAGAGGGAATTAAATTGTGATTTTCTTTCTCTAAAGCATTGGAACTGAAAATAGTATATATAAATATATTCCTCAGCAGAAGATAAGGTGATGAAAGCACCAGGAACACTATAGGAAACATTAGACTTTGTCCTAGTATTAACCAAAGATGAGATACACCAGGCAGGACATCACTGCTAACCTCGTACGTTATTATGCAGAAAATACTTTCAAGCAGAATTTGGATTAAGACTTTTCATTGTTGGATAAACAATCTGGTGAAAAAAATGGACGTAAATATTAGTTTGTTGAGGCAACTGGTACGCTGGGAACCTATATCCAGAGAGGATTTTAGATCCTCTCAACGTGTATTGCTCTGTGTGTAGACTGTTGTGCTCGTATCAGTGGCTGATAAAATAACTTTAAGACTTTTTTGATGGCTAGAAACATAGATGCTGTATTATTACTTCTCTTTATAAGTGTTAAGATTATCTTGGTGTACTGTCATTGATGCTACAGTACATCAAGCTCCGGTGGACTAGCGTGCACCGGAGCCCACACAAAACTCAGGGACTTGAAAGATCACGTAAATACTGAATTGAAGTTCATAGGAGAAAAGCTGCTGTAATAAAATATATTTTTTTAACGAGGATTAACCTTTCGTGGTGATACTGAGATGCACAGCTGTTCTAACATTAATAACTACCTTCGTTACACTGACATTTTAGCTGCAGTCGAGTAGTTTCTCGCAGTGTGTCGTGGACGTCAGGGAAGAGTTAGCCCGTTTTATCGTGCTTTAACTACAGTAGTATATGCCATGATTTTAGTGACATTGATAGGATTCAAAAGCGCAGTTAAGAAAAAAATTAGGGCGGGACAGTATTCGGGAAAAACTCTTCAGAAATCTGTATAAAACTTCAATTCACGGATTTACAAATTTTAAAACTTCACAATTTACAAATTGTAAAAGTTCACAATTTACAAATTGTAAAACTTCACAATTTACAAATTGTTCAAAGGTGATGAGCAACCAGCACCAACTCCTAATGAGGTTTTGCCATTAAAAATAAGATTCTTAATATGAGAAGACGTTGACACGTATCATCTGAAATGACACGTGTCATGTAGAATGACACGTGTTATCTGGAATGACACGTGTTATCTGGAATGACGTATGTCATCTGGAAAGACTGTCAGCACTGTGGAGAAATGCCCGACTGACCACTGGAACATTATTTAACACAGTGCACAGTTACAAACCAAATAAGATTTCAACTTAGATTCAACAGAGCAGAAGAAGTTGTTAAACACATGGGACAAAATCTTACTGAAGCGACCATACGAGTCATAAATACTCACACTCCGCCCAAGTTAAACAGAAATAAGCAACAATTAGTGGGCCAGCCAGAGGCTTGGAGCTCTTGCAGGAATATCCCTTCACAAAAATAATCTGAAAGACACTTTTGACAAAGTAAGATTTTGGGTGAAGCTTCAGTCTGGCAGTGAACATTATTCGTGATATTCTTTTAGAATTCTTTCGTGATTCCCGCAATATATTTCACATATTTTTCACGATAACGAAACTAACACTGCACAACGATCGGAAGTTTAGACAACGAGGCAAACAGCCCCAGACTCAGCCTTTGTTATGATGTTTCGCAAAATAAAACAGAATCGGGTCTGTGTTGCAACGAAAACTTCTGCAAGCAGTTCTGTTGTTCTTATTGTAAACAAGCTTATTAAGACAGGCAGACGGTGATCAGCATATGCCACACTGAATGGAAGACAGTTTGTTGGATCTATGTTGACGCGGCCATAAGGGAAGCAAGGAATTACACGATTCATTTCCATGAAATCTTGAATTTGAATTCACAGATGAATTTATCTTGTTTTCACGTTTGTAGACAAATGAATTTTGGGTAGAAATGATCAGAACACAATAGTAGAGGTTGGTGATAAGCTCCCAAGTGTTAACACTGCTCTTGGAATGTATCTCTAGGATAAACTGTGAAATGGAGAACAATCTTGTATTTGATGAAATGTACTGAAGTGGACAGATAAGCAAACACGACACGATCACACGCGACACGACCACACACGATACGACCACACTTTACATACAACACAAACACACACGACACAAAACCACACAATCATTCACAATACCTCCACACAGTTACCTGTACACAATCCCGAGAAACGGCGACAGCCTTTGTGATGAAGTGATGTATGTGCTGCAGCGTTCTCCTGACGGCCCACTTGACCCTCGGCCGTGATGACAATTTCAAGTATCTTGAGTGTGTCCCAATTAGCCCTCAGCAGGATGATGTTTGTCAAGGGAAGTCGCACATCATCACAGTGCGCACCCAGCCGCCACAACGCCAGAAATTAACGTGCGATTATTAGAGATGTTGGCCACTGGCACACAAACATGGAACAGTAATGTTGAACAGACCACACACTAGAAGGTGAAGGGACGACGACGCTTCGTCCCTTCGTGAATCGACTTGAGAATGGTCCAGGACGGACCGAAACGTCGTCGTCCCTTCACCTTCTAGTGTGTGGTCTGGCCAACATATTTTAGCCACGTTATTGTGACTCTCGCCTGCACATGGAACAGTAATATGACGGTGAATCATATCCTTACGTCAGTTCTTACGTCTACCTCTCCCACCTCATTTAAATGCCATCCGAACCTTTGATCGTTTCCAAGTCTACTCGAAACGAAATTTTGCAGCAGAACGTTTGAGATGTATTCTAAGATGTATCGATTGAATGTACTTGCTATGTAAATTTATATAAATCCTCTAATTCAGTGATAACAATAAACACAAATTAAGTCTCTGCCTAATAATCGACTTTGTGATAATGAGCATCTGAATATACCGTCACGTTAACAAGGAAGACTCCCCAACAAACTAAACATCATTGACTAACACACTTCGTATGTTTCAGCGTCGGAGTTTCGTGGCCCAAGGCCCTCTGTGTTTATTTCTGTGTTGGCCTCCCAATATTTCTGGCTCACTCCATTTTAAATACTTGTCGTCCAATCCTCCTCCTCCCCGCGTACCACACCAGACTTCGCTCCCCGACCTACGCTTGCCGCAGCTAAGAAAAAACACGACCGTTCCTGTTTTAAAAGTCCGCAAGTTTTAGCTCCCGGGAAAGTCGGAAGGTGCACGCTTTGATATTAATTTCCCATTAATAATTAGCAGGATGCGTGAGGGAGGTAATAAGCAACCATCATCAGCCACACATAAAACCTTGGTTAACGAGGCAACCATCACGCTCCGACACCTTGCTGGTGTGGTGGTGGTGGTGGTGTGGTATTGATAGGTGTGGTGGTGAAGGATGGTGCTGATGCTGGTGGTGGTGATGAGTGGCGGTGGTGTTGTGGTGATGGGTGGTGGTGGTGTTGTTGTGGTAGTGATGGATGGTGGTGGTGTTGTGGTGATGATGGGTGGTGATGGTGTTGGTAGTGGTGATGGGTGGTAGTGATGTTGGTGGATTGTACTGGAGTTTTGTGATGACACTTGTGCGGCCACAGCTGCCGACAGGAGCCCCTTTATATCGATAATTATTGCTTATTAACACATTTAGGTACATGTTCATTTGTGCAGCTGCCCTGGACTATATGAAGAGAAGTACAGTGTGTCAAAAAGCTAGCTACATAATGCTAAAAAATCCCCATCACACAGGATGGTTAGTCATACAGAGGCATGTGATCAGTAGTCTGCACTGGCAGACTCCGGGTGCATTATGAGGATATCATCATCAACACAGGAGTGAATAAGGTAACAGATTTTTTACTTGGTAGTGTGGCTGGCATCGTACTCTCAGGGAATACAAACACCTCTCTCTCTCTCTCTCTCTCCCACTCGTTCCCTCACACACTCTCTCCTACACTCTCATCTCACTAACTCTCCCGACGTATCTCTCATTCATTTCCATTAGATGTGACAGTTAATTAACTTTTTGTATTCCAGAACTATTTTTCGCTAAATTTCCTCATAATTAAGGCAATCAAAAGTTAATGATCCGACAGGAATCCTACGTGCTTCAGGTAATGTATAATGTCTATTATTAGACTGTTTCTCTCTCCGTTTCTATACCTGTGTGTTTACACGTATGTCTGGATAATTATTAATTATATAATTATTATAATAATAATTGTTGTATTTAATAATTATCACTCTTCCTACTGCTTGGTCGTGAAGGAAGCTGGCTTCGGGTGAAAGAGGGCTGTGACGATCTCTGTCTGGAACCCGCAGGTACGGGACCGGGACGTCCACCTCCTGGGGCTCGTGCGGCCCCCCAGGCTCTGCTTCAGGAGGCTGGGGTCGTTCTTGCCCTTGCTGGGGTGGTTCTTCTTCGGCCCCGACCACGGCGATCTCCGGGTTTGGAGTCCCTGTGCCTTCTTGTACCAACTTCGAGGTCAACTCCGGAGCTGGAGCCCCTGGGGACAGGTCCATGTTACCTTCAACCTCATTCCGACAGTGCCTGCAACGGCGCTGGAACCAATCGTATTGGAGTTTGTCTTTCCATTGGAGACTTTCGGCGCCGTGGAGACGGGGGGGGGAGACCTGCTGCCTGGGTAACAGCTTCTCCTCCGTACCAACCTACCTTGGTTTTGTGCCCTGGAGAGGCCACTCCAGAGCAACAACCAGAGCGCATGTCCATAGTCTCCGAGACTAATTGATGCCTACTAATACTCTTATACCTATGTCTGTGTATGTGTATGTGAATGTGCGTGTATATTATTCACCTATAATAAAGGTGTGTGTAAAGATTGGTACTTGCAGAGCAAGCTTTAGCTCCTGGGGCGTTGCCTTTCAGTCGTCGGCAGCCTATTAGAACAGTGTCCAACCTGATCATTGGCCACTGTTCTTGATCAATGTTATGCATCATCAAGTTGTTATATTCTGGAAAATATTTCTGGAGTTCTGGATATTTAACATCCTCAAGAAGACCTTAATACTTCAGTTAAACTGAAAACCGTACTTTTACATGTGCATTAAATGTACTTTCCAATGAGTACTTATCTGTCAGGGACTACAGGGAAGCGAGGTCTTGCTCTTTTATGCCCCGCCTACTGGTCTTGAACCCGTGTGAGGTGATGCCCTGGTTCTCTCAAATAAATATATCAAGATAAGAGCTTTAAAATCTGTAACGTCTTGGTACAAATTGGTTTACTCCGTTACACTGTTCTGTAGAATTTGCAAACTATCATATTGGTATACATGTGTGCAGTCCACCACCACTTCTTTCACCCTATTAGTCTCTAAATAGCTCCACTGTTACTCAAAGTGTTCATCATCAGTTCACTATTAGTCACAATATGCACATTCAACATCACTAGTATTGCATCACTTACCTTAGTTACAGTGAACATGTTTAGCATCACTTGTAGGCAGCACTACTTCTTCATATTGCATCTTACCACCTTACATTGTCCACAAATGCTCGTACATCTTCATAATTATACTTCAAAATGACTTGCAATGCTCGTAACTTTCTTTAAATCCCTCCAGCGTCACTATACTTCAGTCTTCAACATCAATTGACCCTATAATTATCTCACTATACCACACAACCATAAAAGGTTTACCACAATAATATCTGCACTGTCTTGACCTATTCACGATGGTCATCAATGTTAATCACAACACAGCAACAATAACCTCCACAGCCCCAGCTTTCACTTATCACTGTAGTACACTGTCACTACAGTGATAGATGCCTACTACTACTACTACTACTACTACACTGTCAGTCACATTCACTGTATAATAAATCAATCCTCGAGTGCTCACTTGTCATTTCATCACATGGATCAGCCCGTCCTCCTAACAAAGACCCAAAAGTGATTCCATGCACCCGCCAAACCCCCTGTTTATGCAACCCGTCCTCGACCGTTTTCATTCATAAACAGGGGGTTTGGCGGCTGGATGGAATCACTTTTGGGTCTTTGTTTGGAGGACGGGCTGGTTTATGAATGAAAAACGGTTTACACACGCAACCCGTCCTCGACTCGAGTCCATTACATCCAGCGGTCAACCCCACAGACGCATTCATAAATTTTAACATGCTGTTCATTCAAAACGAGAATTTTCTCAAGTATAAATTAATATTATAATATATTAACATATTGTGTATATATAGGCATAGGATAGGTTAGGTGAGGTGTTTAGGTTCTGTTGGCGATTATTTGTATTTGTAGTACGTGGGTGAAGCATTTATAGCGTTGTGATTCGAACAAAATTCGTCAGTGAAGCACTTGTTCCGGAAGTGTTCGAACGAAATCAGTTGTGAGTCGTGTGTAAACCGCTTTTCATTCATAAACAGGGGGTTTGGCGGGTGCATGGAATCACTTTTGGATCTTTGTTTGGAGGACGGGCTGACACACGACTCACAACTGATGACGTTCGAACACTTCCGGAACAAGTGCTTCACTGACGACTTTTGTTCGAACCACAACGCTGTAAAGGCTTCACCCACGTAATATAAATGCAAATAATCACCAACGGAACCTAAACAACTAACCTAACCTAACCTAACCTAACCTATTATATGTCTATATATGCACAATATACTAATATATATTTAAAATTAATATATATTTGAGAAAACTCCCGTTTTGAATGAACAGCATGTAAAAATTTATGAATGCGTCTGTGGGGTCGACCGCTGAATGTAATTGTCTTGAGTCGAGGACGGGTTGCACAACTGAACTACCGAGTCCCACCTCCCCCCCCCCATCCCCCACGACATCCATCCCCACCAGCACCCCCAACCCCTATATTTACCAACCTCCTCCACCACCTCCAATCCCACCACAACCCTCAACTTCCATTCTACCTCCGCCATGTCAACCTCCCCTCTATTACCCCCCACAACCACCCCCACCTCAACCGAGAAGACGGGAGTGACGTTGGGGACAGACAGACGAGGGGAGAGGAGCGTTGGGGCTTCCTATTAATGGTGTATTAAATGGGGGGGGGGAGCAAACTTCCGTTCAGTCCAACCTTATTTACAGCCCGGCTGCCGTGTAGCAGTCTGGTCTGACAACAGTGTGTCAAGGCGGGGCCCGGGAGCTGGAGCTCACAAGGGATAGAAGGTGAAAAGGGGTGAGGAGAATATTAGAGGAAAGAGAAGAGAAGGAAAAGGAATAAAAGGGGTTGAAGAAAAGATAAGCAGAAAAGGGAAGGGAGGTGTATGGATGAGAGAGAAAGGGAAGGGAGGAAAATAGAGGGAAGAGGAGTAGAGAAGAAAGGTTGCATAGGGTTGAGAAGGAGAGTAACGAGGGGATAGATGGGGCAGAGTAGAATGTAAAAGAGAGGATGGACGGGAATGGATAGAGAGGATAAATGGGATCGGGAGAGGGAAGTGAGAACTAAGGAAAAGCAGCCAGAAGAAGATTGGATAGTAAAGACATAATTGTATACCACGAGAACACGGAGCTAGCAGGTTGTTGAGGGAGGTTAAGGGCATCGCTTCCTTTTAACGCCTCTTTCTCACCCGAAAACTTTGCTTCCACCTCTCCTCTTCTACCTCCAACACCCACTTTAGATACGTCTTTTGTGGTCGTGTGTTTGTAATTACCTTGAGGTTACCTTGAGGTGCTTCCGGGGCTTAGCGTTCCCGCGGCCCGGTCGTCGACCAGGCCTCCTAAACTTTACTCCTAAATTACCTATCAGTATTTTCTTATCAGTGACCCCGGGAGCACGAGGTTCAAATCCTTAAGGCTACATTAATCCCTCCCTCCCTACTAACCATGCTTTACCTGTGGAGGTGGCTTCTACAACTTCACTCAGTGCATTACACCTGTTACCTGCCCGTGTAGAGTACAAGAGCTTCCTTACCTTTCATTGACTCATTTGCGCTTCTGGTTCCCACTTATGTCTTCTCGTCCAGATGATTGATTGATGAAGATTAAGCCACCCAAAAGGTGGCACGGGCATGAATAGCCCGTAAGTGGTGGCCCTATTGGGGCATTACCAGTATCACTAGATGATACTGGAGATCTGTGGAGGTGCGACCGACTGTACCCTGTGTGACGGGAGATGTCTCTCCCGTGTTCTCGTCCATCTTACTCTCACTTTAAAGTGGTTGTCCCCGTCCACTGTCTCACGCCCCTCAGTATGTGTGTGATGTGTATGTCATCACCTAATTCCATGATACATCCGTAATTTGCATGTCAAATTGTTGATCCTTTGGTTAACTTCACAATATACATACCATGGTGTTTCATACACACAATAATGTCATATGCCATATATTCCATACACCTCCTCATGCATAGTATGAAATCCAGATGTATTTACATTCGGTTCTATACCCAACTCTCCTATCTCTCAACCTGCTTTTTCTATTCTATATATCCCTCACCCATCTGTCTCCTCTCTCTCTCTCGCTCTCTCCCTCCCTCTCTCTCACTCACTCGATCTCTCCCTTCCTCCCTCCCCAGGGCAGTAGCTCTCCCTGAACGATCGTCAAGTGGGCAGACCCTCGTTGACCAGGTCATTTACACCCTCGGATAGTTTTGTGATACACATGTGGCTCGTCGTTCCCGGGCCAGCCGCCAGATGGCTCCCCCCGCCACCTCCACTTGTTGTTGACACTGGCTTCACTACCTGCCTCCCTAGAGCGGCGCCAGGCACTCCAACACACACGAGGCAGGGGTGAGGGAGGGGTGAGGCAGGGGTGAGGGAGGGGTGTGGTAGGGGTGAGGGAGGGTAGAGGGAGGGGTGTGGCAGGGGTGAGGGAAGGGTGAAGGAGGGGTGAGGGAAGGAGGGAGGGAGAGAAGGAGGGAGGGAGGGAGAGAAGGAAGGAGGGACAGAGGTAGAGAGAGAGAGAGAGAGAGAGAGAGACGAAGGGGTAGAAGGAAGAAGACAGGAGAGATAGGGGGTGTATGTCGGAGAGAGGGTGAGAAAGACTGAGAAGGGGAAGAGGGGTGGAGATATTGGGGGAAGAGAGACCCACGCACCCCGTCTAAGTTTTATAAAAAAGTATTACTCTCAAAATCTTGAAAATGTTGCGGTTTTCAACGCTTATTAGGAATATTGCCTCAACTATAAAATCAAATAATTCAGCGAAAACCACATCATTGCATATAACAGTTTTCTTATTGAATAAATCCCAGTCTATATCTATCTATAGGAGCGAATACCTGGCTGTCCAAGTTGTTGTTGTTGTTAAAGATTTGCTACCTGGAACAAAAAGTTCCAAGTAGCACGGGCTATGGTGAGCCCGCAGTCAACTTGTGACTGTCCAAGGAAGGAGGCCAGACGTCCAGGGCTAGTCTCACCCAACATTACTGGGTTATGGGATCTTCATCAAGTGTGTGAAATATTTTGTGTTATTTCCCTAGAGGTTTGGTGACTGCAATAAGTACAAATACAGAACAGTAAAGGATTATAAGAACATTTTGAAGAACAACATATCAATATTTTGAAAAACAATTGAAGATCATTTTGAAGAATATGAGGACTTTTAAGGAACAATGTAATGCAATTTTGATGTAAAGAACATTTGAAGAACCTTTTGAAAAATATTAGAAAATTTGGAAATCATTTTATAATAATTTGAAATAAATTATAAGAACATTTAAGAGAACAATTTTAGAACATATTGAGGAACAATATTAGAACATATCAAAGAACAATATTGATTATTTTCAATATAAATGGAATTATTTACATCAATTAAAGAACTTTTTGAAGAAATCCTGAGCATTTTGAATATTTTCTTTAATATAACTAACATATATAATTTTTGTTCAGTCTTCCATGAACAGAGTTAAAGTTCCGTTAGTCAACATATAGTGAACGTCCCTGGTGTTCGTCCCTGGTGACCGTCCCTGGTGTCCTTCCCTGGTGTCCGTCCCCGGTGTCCGTCCCTGGTGACTGCCCCTGTTGTCCGTCCGATACCTCAGACTGCTGAAGACGTTCTTTTATGTTTCGTCGTTGTGTCCACTTCTGCTGGTTACATGCGTCCAAACGGTTGGGGACTTTCTCTTCTGATCTGTCGCAGCGTTCAAGCTGTTTGGGACTCTTCCTTCTGGGCCGTCGCAGCGTCCAAACTGTATAGGACTTTCCCATCTGGGCCGTCGCAGCGTCCAAACTGTAGAGGACATTCCCCTCTGGGCCGTCGCAGCGTCCAAACTGTAGAGGACATTCCCCTCTGGGCCGTCGCAGCGTCCAAACTGTAGAGGACATTCCCCTCTGGGCCGTCGCAGCGTCCAAACTGTATAGGACGTTCCCATCTGGGCCGTCGCAGCGTCCAAACTGTATAGGACTTTCCCATCTGGACCGTCGCAGCGTCCAAACTGTAGAGGACATTCCCCTCTGGGCCGTCGCAGCGTTCAAACTGTATAGGACGTTTCCCTGTGGGCCGTCCCTGCGTCCAATTCGCCCCATCGTCCAAACTGCTAGGGACAGCTTGCGGCGAGAGCGTCAGTCCCCCCGACAAAGGCACCAACAGATGCGTCTACTATTACTACATACATACAATTATTGAACGACCCTTAATGACGTAGAGAGAAGAGGGGGAGTGGTAGGAGGCAGGGGTTGATTTTGAGGGGACGTGAGGGGTCGTAGGGTGAGTGTTGAAGACCTAAGGGTGTCGAAAAGGGTGAGAGGAGTTTCCCCGAGAATGGAACAAGGGCGATGGGAGGGTGACTAGTGCTCAGATACGAGCATTATGTGGGACGGTCTCGGTAATGGCTCTGTTTACAATGATCCGCCTATTATTTAGCTCGCGTATGTGTGTGTGTTTTCCTGCCTCGCAGAGGGCGCACAACAGTGCTTCACATCCTTCGCTAAGTTGCGCTAATACAAAAAATGCAATGGCTCCCGGCGCCTTTGTTTCTTGTCATATTGTATTTTATAGAAATAGAGAGCAGTAGCCTCAGTTATTTCCTCTTTTAGTTCGTTCCAATTTGCCCACTTAAGGCCCTATGGCACATCTATGTATGTCTAGTAGCAATGCATTGATAGGAAGCTCAGACGCCCTGATCACATGGAACACAGTTGAGTTTAATCTGCGAAGTCCCGTTTCTGGGTAGTGGATCGGATCCAAACTGTTTCATCCTCTAGAAAAGAGATCTGTTGGGCGACATCAACCTAGAGCTTTTTATTTTTACTTTTTTGTTAGGAAATCGAGGAAACTTGTTAGAAAAGCTGTTTGCTAAACAAGTGCCAGATTTTCCATTTTACATTAAAGCCATTTGTGAGATAATGTCAGACGCCTCTATTAAAGTGACTTGACAACTGTCATCGTGTCATAGAAATTTTAAAATTATAAGAAAAGCATTCCCTTAACCCACGTTGATGCTTCGCTAAGACCTTTATTCTTTCAAGCTGCTTAATACGCCTCTTGATTATTCTCTCTTGTGTTAATTCACAGATTTATGCTCATCTGTTTGGATTACTTGGGTCAGTTATCTGTTACAATGACGTCCAGCCTTCTCAGTTCTTATCTGAGAATAGATAGAGAGCTTGAACTTCTCTCCAAATAGTTAATTATAGCTATTAATTCTTATTTTAAAACATAATTATGACTCATTTGTCCCGCAGGGGTGGACAAATGAATGGGGAATAGTAGAACTCGTGATAAATAGTTTGATTTGTGAGAAATTTAGTTGTTTAATTGAATCTGTGCGGACCTTACATGTTCTCTGTATTCCCTCTATTCACTGGGTTGGACAAGAAAGAAGGGCCAGATTCACTACACTGTGCGCTGGAACGTAAAAGGGAGGGAGAGGAGGGAGAGGGAGAGAATCTTGAGGTGAACTCAAGACAAACTGTGTATCATCCTCCCCTGACCGGACAGATGGCACCCAATTATGGGTAGGCTACAAGTGCTTAGGGAAGGCGTGGAGTGAGGGGGAGTTGCATGGGGTGTGGTGGGGAGAGAAATGAGGTAGCTGAGGACGGGTGGGGTGGGGTATATGGGATGGATTGGCAGAGTATGGGAGGAATAGGTGGTGACATGGTTGAGAAACGTTGGGAGTGGGAAGGAAGAATCCTATGTATAAGTTAGGGGAAGGATGGGAAGGGTATAGAAGGGATAGGTTGCATATGGGAGCATGGGTAAAGTATTAGAGGGCCAGGTTGAGTATGGGTGCATAGGGGAGAGGGATGAGTGAGGGAATGGGTTATCATGGGTGGAGTAAGATTTTAAGGGGTACTGGAAGAGTATCCATTATGTCAGTGAAAAATGTGGGTTGAACAATGGCAACATGAGGAATGGAGGGGAAATATTAGGAAGAGGAAACATTAAGAAGGTAAAACATTAAATATTTAGTGAAAACAATGAAAGCTATGAGGCTGAAGGTGTATCAACAGACAACACTGTTCGATACAACATGTCATGACCATGTGAATGACATAACCATGTGAATGACATGACCATGTAAAGATATAACAAATAAAATGAACAAATAAAACCCCATGATCTATCACGAGAGATCATAGTCAATCTATTTGATATATGTTGGCCCAGAGGATTTGCTTAGACGGGTTTGGAGAGGGATTGGAAGTAAAAAAAAAAAGGGGGAAATTTAACATAGGATCAGATGATATGATTAAGTCTCTTAACTAGGTAATTGTTGGGTGTGCTGGTAGGTTTAATATGCTTGTGTTGTCGGTGTTATGGCTATGAAGCACGAGTGAGAGTACTTGATAAATACCCTCACATGCCAAAATCGGATAGCAATAAGGATGCCAACATCAGCTAGGATAGAGGTGTTGTCACCCTCGCCCTGAGGGTTCTATTGCGTCTTTCCACCCTTCTGGGCCTGAGTGGAGGTTCCTGGATTATACAATCACTGGTGAAGTTTGTGATTTCCAGTGGGTCCTTTCTCTGGGATATTCAATGTCTGCATTTTGCTGAGCTGACATTTGGAGAGGAAGTGGAGACGTTTGTTCATGGGTTTTATCTTGAATGGCGTGTGTAATTGGTCAGTTCCTGTTCTGTAATTTAAGGTGACATTTGGAGCAGAGCGAGCGACCTTGTTCTGTTCTCGCATAATTTTGTGTATTTGATTTGGTTGTAAATAATTAACAAATGTAGTATTGTAAGGTCAGATGTTTGCCTGAATCAGTACCGACGTGCTTGCTTGCTTTTGGCTATCAATAATTTTTCATTTTTTGCTTGGGTAAAATTTTGGTGGTCATGATGACAATGGACTAACTTTTAATTTCCATACCACGTTCATTCTCTATCGAGAATGTATAGCCACATATCGCGTTGGCTTGGATTTGCCTCTTAATACCGTTTCTCGTACAAACTGGCTTATCGATTTCTCCTACTAATTCCCTTTGTATTGATATAATAATATAATCATATGTTGCACAATAAATCAAATATTTATGTGCAACAACACGTGTAATACAACTCCCATGTTGCATGGTGTCATACAGACTCAACCTGAGGCCAGAGGCAACAAGTTCTGGCGTGGGAAGCTGCAATTTGGCCAACTATTCCGTATACAAGTAATTACCACTCTGCCAGTTACACTGGCTGTCGGTCCCCACTATCACCCCCCCCCCCCCCTCTACACTACGATTACTCCATACTAGACCTTGCGTACCTCCTTCCAAACCTCCGAAGATAAACATATTTTATCATACTCTTCACAAACCCATTCCCTGTTATTCCCTTCTACAACACCCCCTCCCACATCATCCCTATTCCTCTACACCCTACTCAACTTCATCCATACAGACGTTCAATTTCCCTTCCCCTCCACGACGTCCTTCTCACCAACAACCCCGACTCCTGCCCCGCCCCACCCACCTTCGTCTGCATTGCTCCGCGGGCCGAGAGGTCGAGCGGACGAGAGGGGGAGACAGATTGACTTGTCGCCGTCAGCTGGGCCTCCCCTGAGCAGGTCACGTGGCTACTGGGAGACATTAGAGACCCCCTGCTTGTGGACCAGCGCCCCCTGGGGGTACTAAGACCCGCAGGTAGTAAACACTAGTAGAGAGAGAGTGAGAGAGAGAGAGAGAGAGTGAGAGTGAGAGTGAGAGTGAGAGTGAGAGTGAGAGTGAGAGTGAGAGTGAGAGTGAGAGTGAGAGAGTGAGTGAGAGAGTGAGTGAGAGAGTGAGTGAGAGAGTGAGTGAGAGAGTGAGTGAGAGAGTGAGTGAGAGAGTGAGTGAGAGAGTGAGTGAGAGAGTGAGTGAGAGAGTGAGTGAGAGAGTGAGTGAGAGAGTGAGTGAGTGAGTGAGTGAGTGAGTGAGTGAGTGAGTGAGTGAGTGAGTGAGTGAGTGTGTGTGTGTGTGTGTGTGTGTGTGTGTGTGTGTGTGTGTGTGTGTGTGTGTGTGTGTGTGTGTGTGTGTGTGTGTAAACAGGACACTTCACTTTCCTCAACAAATGAACCTTCCGTGCTCCCTCTCCCGGTGGCTGGAATGGATTGCTTTAGGGGAAGGAGCTTTATGATTGAGCTGAGAGAGGGGAAGGTTATGGAAGAGCTGGTGAGCTACGGCCTACAGGTACACATTTCTTACACTGAGGAAAGGGGAAGAATTATTATGAGTGAAAACCACAACTTCTGGAACGGGGATGAGGGCGATTTCTACTTAGACCAAAGGCAGAGAACCAAAGGCAGGGAACCAAAGACAGGGGAACCAAAGGCAGGGAACCAAAGGCAGGGGAACCAAAGGCAGGGGAACCAAAGACAGGGGAACCAAAGGCAGGGAACCAAAGACAGGGGAACCAAAGGCAGGGGAACCAAAGGCAGGGAACCAAAGGCAGGGGAACCAAAGGCAGGGAACCAAAGGCAGGGAACCAAAGGCAGGGAACCAAAGGCAGGGAACCAAACGCAGGGGAACCAAATGTGAACCATAGGCTCATGAACCAGGGACATGTGCCTATGCGATATCTTTATTTTGTATCGCGTAAGTAAACACAATATACATTTTTATAAAGGTATGAAGCTGATAGTTAAAGCGATGAAAGGTGCTTGAAACACTGGGTGTTTGGTGTATGGCTCCTTACGTATTCACCTAGTTGTGTTTGCGGGGGTTGAGCTCTGTTCTTTCGGCCCGCCTCTCAACTGTCAATCAACAATAATTTTTGTTTTCTCTCTCTCTCTCTCTCTCTCTCTCTCTCTCTCTCTTTCTCTTTCTCTTTCTCTCTCTCTCTCTCTCTCTCTCTCTCTCTCTCTCTCTCTCTCTCTTTCTCTCTCTCTTTCTCTCTCTCTCTCTCTCTCTCTCTCTCTCTCTCTCTCTCTCTCTCTCTCTCTCTCTCTCTCTCTCTCTCTCTCTCTCTCTCTCTCTCTCTCTCTCTCTCCCTTTCTCCCTTTCTCCCTCTCTCGCACACACACACACACACACACACACACACACACACACACACACACACACACACACACACGAAGCAGCCCGAGAAAGATTGAATGTGTGTATGCTATATGTAGAGGATTGTACAGCTCCATACGGACGATGTTTCGGCCCCCCCCCCCTGGACCATTATCGCACACGACTTCATAATGGTCCAGTAAGGACCGAAACGTCGTCGTTGTTTCTTCATCTTCTGGTGTGTGGTTGGGTCATTATATCGCAATGTATAGCGTTTTATGGGTCTCTACATATAGGGTTGTATGGCACTCTATAGGGTTGAATAGTTCTGCACGTATAGAGTTGTATGGCTATGTATAGGGTTGAATGATCATAGCCCCCTGTACACCCTGATCATAGCCCCCTGTACACTCTGATCATAGCCCCCTGTTCACCCTGACCATAGCCCCCTGTACACCCTGATCATAGCCCCCATGGCACCCTGAGCACCTGGAGACTGCCAGGGATCACGAAGAGTGTGAAGGTGTTCCATGAGACCCCACGGACCGCCGCCCGTCTGCTCGGACAAGCGCCAGAGCCACCTTTTTAAAATGTCATTATTATCTCCATTTTACGTTCCTTCTCAGCTCGTAAGCCCCTTCAAGCCTCCTGCTGGTAAAGCCTCCCACCTGCCCGACCACACCTCCAGCTGCAGCTTGTTAAGCCACCATTTCTGGTTTAATAGTTCTTCGGGGGTCATAATGCCTCATGCACTCACCTAGTTGTGATTGCAGGGGTTGAGCTCTGGCTCTTTGGTCCCGCCTCTCAACTGTCAATCAACAGGTGTACAGATTCCTGAGCCTACTGGGTTCTATTATATCCACATTTGAAACTGTGTATGGAGTCAGCCTCCACCACATCACTGCCTAATGCATTCCATATGTTAACTGAAAAAGTTCTTTCTAACGTTCCTGTGGCTCATTTGGGTACTCAGTTTCCACCTGTGTTCCCTTGTTCGTGTACCCCCCTTGTTAAACAGTTTATCCTTATCTACCCTATCAATTCCTCTGAGAATTGTATAGGTAATGATCATGTCTCCCCTAACTCTTCTGTCTTCCAGTGTCGTGAGGTTTAGTTCCAGTAGTCTTTCCTCGTAACTCATATCTCTCAGCTCGGGGATTAGCCTGGTGACATACCTCCGAACCTTTCTAACTTCGTTTTGTGTTTGATTCGATATGGACTCCATGCTGGAGCCGCATACTCCAGTATGGGTCTAATATATGGAGTATATAAGGTTCTGAATAATTCCGTGCACAAGTTTCTGAAGGCAATTCCTTTGTCGTGTACGGCATGTCTTCCTCTGTCCTACTCCTCATAATTTTAAAATCATCAGCAAACTTTGAGAGGAATGCGTCTGTGCCCTCTGGAAGATCATTCACGTATATCAAAAATAGGAAAGGGCCGAGCACAGAACCCTGCGGGACTCTGCTAGTGATATCACGGCATTCTGAGGTCTCACCCTTTCACAGTTACTCTGATTCCTGTTGTTTATGTACTCCATTAACAACTGGAGCACCTTACCACTTACTCCAGCCTATTTTTCCAACTTATGCAATAGTCTCTTATGGAGGGATTTTATCAAAAACTTTCTGACTGTCCAAGAAAATGCAGTCTACCCATTCTCTTTTCCTGCTAAATGCTTGCTGCTTGGTCACCGTGCCTCACTAGTAAACCCGTGAGGCACGATTTGGTATCCCTATACATCCCTGAACTAATAATGTGTTTCAAAGCCCTTTCTATCCAAATGTACTACAAGCTTTTTTCTCACGATCTTCTCCATCACCTTGCATGGTATACAAGTTAAGGACACCGGCCGTAGTGTAGGGCCTCCTCCGTGTGTGTGTGTGTGTGTATATGTGTACTCACCTAGTTGTACTCACCTAGTTTTGCTTGCGGGGTTTGAGCTCTGGCTCTTTAGTCCCGCCTCTCAACTGTCAGTCAACTAATGTACAGATTCCTGAGCCTACTGGACTCTATCATATCTACATTTGAATCTGTGTATGGAGTCAGCCTCCACCACATCACTACTTAATGCATTCCATTTGTTAACTACTCTGTCTCTGAACAAATTCTTCCTAACGTCTCTGTGGCTCATTTGGGTACTCAGTTTCTACCTGTGCCCCTTTGTGCGAGGATCATCGGTGCTAAATAGTCTATTCATTTCGCTGATAGCGAGAAACAGACAGACACAGGCAAGGAGGCATTGCCAGATACAGGCAATAAAGCACTGACAGATACAGAAAGAATTAGAAAGAATTGACATTAGAAAGATTTTTGTCAGTGTCAGAGTAGTTAAAAAATGGAATGCATAAGGCAGTGATGTGGTGGAGGCTGACTCCATACACAGTTTTAAATGTAGATATGTTTGAGCTCAATAGGCTCAGAAACCTGTCATCAATTGATTAACAGTTGAGAGGCGGGACCAAAGAGCCAGAGCTCAACCCCCGCAAGCACAACTAGGTGAGTACAACTTTATGAGTATTGACTGGCAGACAGACAGACACAGACCGGCAGTCAGACAGACACAGGCAGACAGACAGACAGACAGACAGACAGACAGACAGACAGACAGACAGACAGACAGACAGACAGACAGACAGACAGACAGGCAGGCAGACAGACAGACAGACAGACAGACAGACACAAACAGGCAGACTTGACAGACACAGACGCAAGCAGCCAGGCGAGGGGGGGGGGAGGAGAGCCAGGTGGAGGGGTGTGGCAGCGCAGAACAGCAGTTGGTCTAACTACCAAACACACTGTGTCAACGCCTTAGAGTTTACTACATACAAATTTTACTATTTTATTTGCAATTACTTTATTCACTCTCGTATTCTTGAAGATATCCTCACAGTGTACCCAAAATTTGCCAGTGCAGGCTATTAAACACATGGCCCTGTATGACTAACCATCCTGCGAGATGGGGACTTGTATTACCACTGCTACCTTATTCAATCTTGTGTTGTTGATATCCTCAAAATGCATCCGGAGTCTGCCAGTGCAGACTGCTTATCACATGCCTCTGTATGACTAACCATCCTGTGTGATGGGGATTTTTTAGCATCACCTAGTTAGCTTTTTTGACACACTGTACTCCACTTCATATAGTCTAGGGTAGCTGTACTAATGCAGATGTACCTAATGTTTTAATAAAAAAAAAATTATTTTATTTTATTATTTTCTACCCACAGACGTGGCCACACATTTAGAATGCTAACCAAGATATATACATTTTCTTCTGTCCTCCATGGACAGGGTTTGAGATCTATTAAACATATTGTTCAGTGATTTGTTGAGCAATCAACCACAGAAGGTGATTGTAGTGCTTTTTAAATACTAATCTAACCTTCATACATATATACATAAATACACAGAATTACGTAAGTCCTACATTACCAGTGTTCGAGGTATCTTTTACATAGAGCCATTAGTGTACGTTTATAATGGTGAAATGCAATTCTGACCAGCTTCCACATATCCTGTATACACATACGTACAATTACCTGGGAAAATTACTGACTCCCAAACGCCTGAACGCACCAGTATAAAAAGCTTTGATTTGTTCAAAACCGAAACCTATATTTATGGCAGCACAAAACTTCCACCAGACTGTGCGACACAGTGGTTGCCAGGATCAGGTTGGGTTACCGTTACCTGTGGCAGGTGGCTGCAGGTGACGGATCTCCCAATCCTGAGCACTCCAGGTGCAAACTCTGTGAGCAGGAACTGGGTCATGATCTCCCACACTACATTATTGAGTGTGCAGTTATCAGACTATCATTATTGAGTGTGCAGACCACTCAGAACCGTTGGCATGAGGTAACTGGAGCTTTGTAATTACTTTATTAACTCCTGTGTTCTTGAGAATATCCTCATAATGCACCCAAAGTGTGCCAGTGCTGACTATTGATCACATGGCCCTGTATCAACCATTCTGTGTGACGTAGCTAGTTCTTGACACACTCTGCACTGCCCCTGCACATAGCCTAGTGCAGCTGCACAAATGCAGATGTACATAAACATGTTCTTAAGAAAACAGATACACGTTACTCAAACTTTGATTTCCCCTGCACCTTTCACCTTGTTTAAAATTCGCTGCTTGGAACAGAACGTCCCAAGCAGCACGGGTTATGGTGAGCCCGTAGTGCGACCTTTCACCATATGTCAGAATACCACTTGCCCTTTTCCGCGATTGTCCGGCTCAAAAGTTGCAATCCAAATAATATGCATAATAATGAATTTTTGTTTATATTTTCTATACTAAGTTTTAAGCATTGTTCGAAGTCACCAGTAAATGAATGGGTAACCGTACGAACCCTACCCCACCGTTAGCTAGGGGAACCCTGCTATGAGTTAAGTGGCCCTTGCCCTTGGTTACAGGGACCTTAATTTTGGCTAAGAGTCCTCCTCTCTTAGCTCGAGGGAAACGCTCCCTGTAACATATATAATCCATTATTTGAACCTCTAAAGATGTTATTATGAAAATCTACAAATATTGTTTGGCTAATTGGTTTGCTCAATAATCGTTATTTATACAAATCCACAATAAATATAATATATTAAATATAGTTATATATTAACAATTTATTATCACCTATAATAATCAATTATAAATTTCAAAATAGGTTACTCCTTATCTAACATCATAATCTATTGCCAGCAGTCTTCCTTCGAGGCGACAAGTGTATATACACGCACGATTTCGCCCTAACGAAACCCACCTTACCCAATGAGTTTCATACTTACCCAAAGTTTCATACGCAGCTGTGTTTCAGTGTGAAGATGAGCAGCAGATGTCTTATCTATGTCTTGCATATCCCGCTAATGTAAAAATGACAGGGAGAGAATTAATGTAGAGAGCGGGAGGGTAAGATGAGCTGCTGTTTACACACAAGAGATAACAGTCACCAGTCAAAATCTCCTCTACAACACAGAGACGCTCTTCGCCGTTCATTGGGGCCGACGGACTGGTGTCGATTGATTGATTCACTTGCCTACCACAGAGTCAACGAGGTCATTAGGTCTGAGGATCTAGTTTATATTACTTCGAAATTAATCTAGTGAACGTGGCGCTGTGGTGGTCCTTAATATTTGAGATTCTGAGAGATGAACATGTGTTGAACATGTATTGAACCTGTGTGTGGATATGTAACCCACAGTGGATGCACATATTTGTTCTGAGATATTTCTGCACAAGCCCGAAACTTCTGGCTACCCTACCACGACTTGACGCTCAGTGGGAGGGTGGGGGTGTATGAGCGGGTGATGCGGCTTCGTTATGTGGGTGGGAGGGTGGGAGAGAGAGAGAGAGAGAGAGAGAGAGAGAGAGAGAGAGAGAGAGAGAGAGAGAGGAGAGAGAGAGAGAGAGAGAGAGAGAGAGAGAGAGAGAGAGAGAGAGATATCTTTTAGACATCATATAGTTCAGTGATTTATTGAGCAATGACCCAAAGAAGGTGACTATAGTGCTTCTACACTGCTAACCAACGTTCAAAAATACATGCATTTACGGCTGTTGAACATAAACAGCATTCCAGGTAAGTTCTTTTACGCATATTGTGATTGATGTGCGTTTACAAAGGCGAAATTCATTTTTCGCCCTATTACACACACACACACACACACACACACACACACACACACACACACACACACACACACACACACACACACACACACACACACACACTGCCACCGGCGTCAGCAGTAGTGTGCCCTCTCCAGGCCCGCCTATCTGATTAATTAGGCTGAGCCAGAGAACCTACCTGCGCTGCTACCCCAAGACGATACCAGCTGACAGGTCCGGCCCTCTCCATCCACCCTGAGAAATTGCCTGTGAGACAATGACGTTCCTGATGATCCATCTTACAAATGGAAAGTTCAAGTGAATGAGAAGTTCTGCTCGATTGCCCGCCGTGGACACTTACGTGATGTGGCGATGTCTTCAGAGGAGAAGCTCAAGGTCCAGTAGGTTCATAACCTAGTTGAAGTCCAGGGGCGGGACAGAAAAAGACGTTCCCGGGAGTTAGGCAACTGTTGTGGATTGAATCTTGTGAAAGGTCAGTAGTAGGTTAGGGTAAGGTTGGACAGGAAAACAAATCTCAGGTTAGGGTAGGGCAGGATAAGGAATATCAGGGAAAAGAAAGAAAGGAAATGGAATATTTCGGTAATAATGGCCAATATATAGTATTCTCGTGCGGATAAGGTACGGCAGGATAAGGATGGTCACGGTAAGGATGGGCATGTACATAAGCTCTAAAGCATTCATCTAAGCACTTCCAAATGTGGTGAAATAGCTGTGTAAATTCTTTCATAGACTCGACAGTCGGTTCATTAAAAATGAGCCAACTTAGAATAACTACCAAACACACACATGGTATCAGCAAGGCCGAACAGCCCGTCTGCTATCACAACTCGCCCTCTATTCCTTATTTCTAAAACTTTCCATCACCTGTTCCATTGTCCTTTACTCAAAAATTTTCGTCTCCTTCTCCTTCCCTATCCACCTTTCACATGCATTATTTAATTGTATTTCTCCTATGGACTTCCTTTCACTCTTTTCCGCAATTTCTTGTTTGCGTCCATTCTTTTGCTCCTCTGCATATGCTCTTTAATATATTGCTGTGTTATCTCTCTATCTATATCGCAATCATTCCGTCCCCTTCCCCTCGGAAAATATAGCCACCTAAACAGTCACCATAGATTTTCACTGCACCGACCACAACATCAGCGATGACAGTCCCTCGTGACGACACTTCACTGCTTTTACCCAACACAACCAACTCCGTAGGAGCAACAACGCCCGCAAAGACCTCAGCACCAGTCAGAGAGCCAGACGAACATGATTCGGCCTCCTCGTCGTCTGACGATGGCTCGATAGATGTCTGTGTCCACCGACTCTAAAACATGAGATCAAACAGCCACATCTCAGGACCAGGACACCACCCTCACGTACCCAACCGTGCCAGTAGCTTCGATGTAGCAGGGTATGTCTTGTACCCCTGAAAACAGACGTGTGTATAAAGTCAGGATGATCAGTACTATATTCAGCATCTTCTACGACCTGTACTCCGCCACCGACAACGAAACCTACAACAACTGGACGAAAAGCAAAGCAAAGAAGAACAAGATGAAAAAGATGGAACAGTAGAGGGAACAAAATAGACTGATAGCACAACAGAGAAGACAGCTGACACTACAAGAATGAAGACCGAACTGCTGCTCCATAGAACCACTCCTCGTCTTATGTATGACCCTCTGTCCTGCGTGACAGTGAATACTAGCATTATCCTCACTTTAATAAGACTATCAAAATCCTCAGATTAGGCAAAATTGTAATTAATTTTGTCAATAAAGATGTTAATAATAATAATAACTCCTCGTTGCAGATGCTGTTCTCAAAAGATTCCCCCATTTTGCACCCGTAAGATAACGTAAGATTTTAAGAAGTGACAATTCCTTCTGTCAACTTGCTTAACTGTTTACTTGAGACAGTTAAGCAAATCCCAGCTGTGTCTGGGTTCAAGTGACAGGATGAATAATCCAGCGGGTTTTCTTCCTATTGGGGAGGGGCGTTGTACATGCTGCTATGGCGGTGTGTCCACTCACAGGATGAGTGACGCTGCCCAATAAACTCGCCCCTCGGGGCAAAATTTAAAAAATTTAAGTCCTCGATTTTGCAGTTGGGTCAAGCTCCACATGCCCAAACCCACATATCTACTACGCCACTCCACATTCCCACAGCCAAATACCCACAACACCACTCCACGTACCCCACATCCACTACACATACCCACAACCACATACCCACTTCGCCACTCCACATTCCCACACATATACCCACTACGCCACTCCACATATCCATGTCGCCACTCCACATACTCATTACGCCACTCCACATACCCACAACGCCATAGCCACATACCCACATCAACTACACTCAACGACACTCCACATTCCCAGAGCCAAATACCCACAAAACCACTCCACATATCCACAACACCACTCCACATACCCACATCCACTACACTCTACGACACTCCACATACCCACAGCCAGTTCACGCGTCAAAACACATCCTCATGCAGGTCCTCAGTGCTCTCTACCTCACGACTCCGTCCGAAGTGACCTTCAAGAACTTGGCTGCTAACTTACGCTACGTAATTACTAAGCGACAGGTCTGGCATACCCGCGACTGGCAGATGATCACTAACAAACAAGCGAGGCATTATGTGCCTGGAGGCAGAGGGCCACGAGTGGCACCCTCAACACCTACAAGAACTCCACTGGGAGCAATGGTGGCATCACCACCACCTGAACAGTAATTGATCCGAGGATGCGTCAATGTTGGTGGTTTTAAGTTCACTAAAGCATGGGAAGTACCACTACCTGCATCAATAACAGCAGTAGCACCAGCAGCACCAGCAGCACCAGCAGCACCAGCACCAGCAGCACCAGCAGTACCACTAGCAGCACCAGCAGCACCAGCAGCACCAGCAGCAGCAGCACCAGCAGTACCACCAGCAGCACCAGCAGCACCAGCAGCACCAGCAGCACCAGCAGCAGCAGCACCAGCAGTACCACCAGCAGCACCAGCAGCACCAGCAGCACCAGCAGCAGCAGCACCAGCAGTACCACCAGCAGCACCAGCAGCAGGAGTGCCGATGGGGAGACACCCACACACGCACGAACCACCATCGCTCAGAGCCCCAAAACCCGAAGATCCAGACTTAATTTCCAGGGCCCTCCAGACTGCCAGCTGGCCATGATGGAGTGGCGCTCAGCACACCTGCTGACCCTCCATCAGCTTCCCTGCCCGCCCCCTAGCCAGGGGAGGCCAGGGGAGGCCAGGGGAGGCCAGGGGAAGCCAGGGGGAACCAGGGAAGGGCAAGGGCAGGGAACCAAGGATAGGGAGCCAGTGGAACACGAGGAAATTGAAGGGGAGGAACCGACTCCGGCTGATGAGGAAACGGAAGTGAGAGGAACAGAAGGTAGGAAAGGGGGAGAGAGAAAGTGAATTGGATAAGGGAATAAAGGAAGGGGAATTAAATGAAGGTAAGGTCAGGAGAAATGAGCACTAAGGATAAAGTACTAAGCACTACGACTATATAGCACTTGGAAGGGATCAGGATAAGGATTTTGGGATGTGACGGGGGAAAGGAATGGTACCCAACCGCTTAGACGGTCGGGGGATTGAACGCCGACCTGCAGGAAGCGAGACCGTCGCTCTACCGTCCAGCCCAAGTGGTGGGAGCTAATAAGAGAGATGGGAACATTTGGTGAGAGGAGAGTTGGAAGCTTGGTGAAGAAACTGGTAACACCAGACTATCAGTAGTAGTAGTAGTAGTTGTTCCTGAAATAGTTGTAGTGGTCTACTCAGGAAAAGGTTGTGGTCGTCCTCCCAGTAGTGGTGGTGGTATACCCAGTAGTGGTGACGGTATACCCAGTAGTGACAGTGGTAGTCTGTCCAATAGTGGTAGTGGTATACCCAATAATGAAACTAGTAGTCTACTCATTAGTGGTTGGCAGAGGTCAACACAGTAATGTGGTGGTAGTCTACCAAGGTGGTGTCCCAGTAGTGGTGGTGCCAGTGGCAGGAGAGTCCGTTAAGTATCTAATAAACTGCATTAATGTTGACACCAGCAAATTAAGTCGATTAAAATAATGTATATAATGACTGTTTTGTTGATAATGGAAACGCTGATGATATTACAAAACAACAAGATGAATGTGATGAAGAAAAAAACGAGAAATAATATGAAAATATTAAACGAGGATCTGAATTAGAATGGTAACAATGGAAGCGAATACCATTAAAAAAGAGACTGACTGTTATTGCTGTGACAAAGGTAACGAAATAGAGGGAGAGAGAGAGAGAATCAGAGAAGAAAATTAAAACATTTATACCTGAAAACAAAGCAATACTCTAAAGGAAACAGAGGAACAAGGAACAGCCCGTAACATCAACACGAGTGTGATAGCAAGACGATAAAAGTGTGTGAAGAAAGGGGAGAGAGAGAGAGAGAGAGAGATAAATATACATTAAACAATAACACTTACGATGGGTAGGTCCCCTCGGTGCCGGTTTTGCAGGTCATGATTAGCAAAGAAAATTGTTACACAAGCATATACGGAGAGAGGGAAGGGGAAGACTTGTTAGTTGAGAGCAATAACTCGCGCTGCAGGAGGGGAAACGACGGGTTAACTAGTATGAGGGCAGACGTAAGAGAAGAGGGGAAAGGCAAGACACAACACATTGTAATTTGTTATTGTGTATAATACGAAAACATATTAATATTTAAACAAATTCATCGATTCAAATGAGAACAGTTATGTTGGAAGGAGAGTGTGTTTGTTCCCACGCAAAATAGATCGCTTTTATAATATTGTATCTTTCCTAGAATCACATATGCATATACAGTCACATATACATACACACACATATAAATCTGCCCACATAAATCTACTCACAACATATAAATACAAAATAGTGCATATATAATTAGAATTTTATTACAGAAGTAAAGGTAAGGCGACAGAACATTAAACCATTACGACTTTTGTAACTATAGAGGCCCAAGACTTTCCAACACTCTCTCTCTCTACACATAAAACTGGCCGGCCTCTCACTGTGTTCAAAAGAAAGGTTCATAAATACAAGGATACCTGATCAACCAGGCTGTGAGTCATACGTCGGACTGCGAGCAACCTCGTCGAACAGCCTGGTCGACCACACCATCAACCAATAGGCCGGGCCGCATGGTCGTTGATCCTCGGAATCAACGTAAGGAGCAGGTAAACAAGAGATGTTAGAATCATGCGTCTTAAGTAGAGTTTAGATTTATTTTATATATAATAAAATAGTTGGGAGTTGTCTCCTCAAAAGACTCTAAAAGTACTAATGTTTTTAACCAAAATTCGTTGTAATAAAATATGAACAGGTTGCCATACTTGTTATTTTTGTTAGAGAGAATATCTGAGAGAAGTTGGAAGACAGAAACAAGACATCACCAAACTTTACAGGGTGAATAGTCTAGGATACGGGACGGACATAGGTTGGTCGGTGGGTCTTATTAGCTCCATTAAGAAGGGGGTCGGGTTCATTAGTGCCTCCACCTCATATATTTGCTGAAAATTCTACGCCTACTACTTCGTTGTTCGATCTCGCTAAATGCCAGACTTCATCCTCTCTAAGATTCATTAAGCATATTTTATCGACATGATGATAATATGTTAGTTTATCTTTGACGTTTATTTATTGATAAAGATGTATATTGAAATTGGTTACAGTGATGGAGGGAGAGTGGTGAAGTGAGGTAGTTATGAGGAGAAAGCACTAGGCCAGTAGGACAATATGGCTGCTGAAGAGTAGATAAGGTAAAAAGGTGATAAAATATTGGGAAGATAATTAAGGGTCGGACAGGTGGTGAAGGACATGGTAATTGGTGAAGGGGTAGGGAAGGTGGTAAGGGGCAGGGAAGGTGGTGAAGGGTAGGGAAGGTGGTGAGGGGTTGAGGGGGGAGGGAAGGTGGTAAAGGGCAGGGAAAGTAGTGAAGGGTAGCGAGGGTAGCGCAGGGAAGGAAATGTAGTAAGGGATAGGGAAGGTAGCGAAGGTGGTAAAGGGCAGGGATGGTAGTGAAGGGAAGCAAAGGTATTGGAAGACATGGTAATTGATGAAGGGCAGGGAGAGTGGTGAAGGGCAGGGGAAGGTAAATGTTCTCATCCACACTTCCGTGGAAATAAACTTTCCATTCACCTGGGGTGTAGGAGACTCGAACCATGGACCCCCACGTGTGTGAAGGATATTTTAGATTAGTTTGAAAGTTTAATTGAAAACAATATCTGGCCAAAGAATCCAACGCTACTAATGAGATGAATATATCATCTAATCTAATCAGTGAACATGTGATTTCTGCTATGGAAGAGGGTTTGTCATTTATTATTTCTAACCAATTCTCAGCTGTTACAATTTCTAGTTCTTTGATTCAATTTGAAAAGTATGTCGACCCAGTCAAAACAAAACTTAAACTTGGTTAAAGTTATCATTTACGATCCTGTTATGATTCAACGAAATATTTTTCCTGATATATTTAGACGGAAATTGCTTTAGTTAAAAATTCAGATTCTTCCACTCATAACAAAAATTAGCATATTCAACACTTGTTGTATCAGACAAGGACGAATATATTAAAATAATATATCATCTTCCTTGAGATTCATCTACTTACTCTTGACTGAGGAAAAAACCCAGCAAGATGACATTATTAAAACTTTTAACAGCAGACAGAGAAAGTTTTTAAAACCCTAATGAGGACCTCCCTGGCCAGTTTACTGCCTCATCACCCTCATCACCTCCCTCGCCGCTGCTCTAGTGGCTGGGTCAGGACACGTAGGCCTACTCTCCCAGGAGACCCACTAGTAATTCTCTCTGTTGTAGAACACAACATTCACAAGCGACTCACCAATATTGTCTCATTGTTGTTAACCTTTATTTCAGGATCTCATTAATTATTTGAATTTGGTTAACAAATTCAGTAATGTTTCTGTTCATCCAGATGTTAAATTAGTTTACATTTTTTGTTCATTCGATTCTTAAGGATGATATTCCATTTTACCTTTCTTCTGAATTGACTGATAATGAAAATTATCTTCAAACGACAATAGAAAATTTAGTATCTTCATTGCTTTCAAATTTGTACATGATTTTTTTTAACAACTTTGTAAACAAAAAAATGGAGTTATTCTATGGCTTACATGTGCTGGCAAATATTTGTCATGTGTGATTACAGCAAAATTTTCAGAAAAATTAAATTCAAAAGTACCTTGTATAGTTTGCAATGCTTTTATATTTTAATACGTTGGGAAGATCTTGCACTTAAACTATGTATGATGTATACATGACTTCCCACAGCACATATAATATGTGCTGTGAGAGAGAGTGTGTGTGTGTGTGTGTGTGTGTGTGTGTGTGTGTGTGTGTGTGTGTGTGTGTGTGTGTGTGTGTGTGTGTGTGTGTGTGTATCCCCGCGTGTGCGTGTGCTTGCTTATCTATCTGTACATACTTATCAGTTACTACAGGGAAGTGAGTTCCAGTTCATCCCCTCACTTATCAGCCTTGTAGTACAGCTGCGTTATATTTCAACTATTCTGACGTAACTTTGTCTCATCTGGCCTGAAAGTTGAGGGTGGACGACATCTTATGCAGGTGACGATGATTGGAATTATCAGGATAAAGCGCTAAGCCATTAATTGCGACTATATAGCACTTGGAAGGGATCAGGATAAGGATTTGGGATGGGACGGGGGGAAGGAACGTTGCCTAACCACTTGGATAGTATGGAAATCGAACGCCGACCTGCATGAAGCGAGACCGTCGCTCTACCGTCAAGGCAAAGTGTATATATATAGGCTATAACTTTTTAGACACTCAACCCACCAGGGGACTCGAACACTGGCCATCAAGGTGGCAGTTACGCACTGTATCCACTACACCATACTTCAGAGCCCCTCAATTTATTTCTTTAAATGGTGGATCTATTTACGGGTTCACCATAGCCCGTGCTACATGGACATTTCGTTCTGAGTAGCTAAATCTAAAACAATAACAATCCTGGTGGAAGGGAAGGAAATTATCAGGGGGAAGGCGCCAAGCCATTACGACTATCAAACACTTGGAAGAGGAGTTAGGATACGGATTTGGGATGGGCCGGAGAGTAAGGAATGGTGCCCAACCACTTGGACGGTCGGGGATTGAACGCCGACCTGCATGAAGCTAGACCAACTATTTCATTGCAGGCGAGGAGTCACAATAACGTGGTTGTAGTATGTTGACCAGACCACACACTAGAAAGTGAAGGGACGACGACGTTTCGGTCCGTCCTGGACCATTCTCAAGTCGATTGTGATTGACAATCGACTTGAGAATGGTCCAGGACGGACCGAAACGTCGTCGTCCCTTCACTTTCTAGTGTGTTATCTGGTCAACACGACATCTTACAGTACATTCCACTTGTTGACAACCCGAAAAAAGTACGAGTTTCTTTATATTTCGTCGACTCATTTGCGTTTTCAGTTTCCATCTATGACCACTTGTCTTACCTTTTCTCAATATCTTGTATACTGTGATCATATCACGTTTCTACTGTCCTCTGGGGTTATAAGATCTGGTTTTCTTAACCTTTCCTTATAGCTTAACCCTCTTAGTTCTGTACAAATCTAGTTGCAAAACTCGTGACATTTTACATTTTGATTTCATTCTTGACAAGGGGCGGATTCTAGGCCGGTGCTGCATACTCCCGTATTGGTCTAACGTAGGCTGTGTAGAGTGACTTGAAAGTAAAAAGAGTCCGAATTTTGTTTTTTAAATAACGGACGTTTGCGAGCGCCTCGTGTGTGGGAGGTGAGGTTGAGGAGGGGAGAGACTCTTAAAATGTAAGCGTCATGTCACACACGGGTCGTGAGGTGGTGTGGGTCGCCCTCACCCCTCACCAGCTAGCACACAGGGGTCGTGAGGTGGTCTGGGCTACCCCTCACCCCTCACCTGCTACCACACAGGGGTCGTGAGGTGGTGTGGACTACCCTCATCCCTCACCACCTACCACACAGGGGACGTGAGGTGGTGTGGGTCGCCCTCACCCCTCACCTGCTACCACACAGGGGTCGTGAGGTGGTCTGGGCTACCCTCATCCCTCACCAGCTACCACACAGGGATCGTGAGGTGGTGTGGGTCGCCCTCACCCCTCACCAGCTACCTCACAGGGGTCGTGAGGTGGTCTGGGCTACCCTCACCCCTCACCACCTACCAAACAGACATGTCATCTCCCCAAGTAAACACTGGGAGACAAACTACGCCAAACAACCCCGGCGTGGGACACACCAGCGGCCAGGTGTAGACTAACAAAATGTCCCATAATGCAGATGATATCACAAAATGTCGCGCCTCCTACGACAGCTCGTGCGATCCCTCTCACACACCTGCCGCCGATATCCCCGGCAGCGTGGAAGGTCAAGGGGGACCATCAATAACTACATGGTATTACCGTTTTCATAATATTTGATAACACCAGGTGAGTCGAGCATCAGCTGTTTGGTTCGGCTTAACGGGATAAGAGCAGCGTGGTGGGTGAGAGCAAGATAGGCAGAGATACCCCAGAGACTGACCAGCCCCGCCTCCCGACCCTGGGTTACGACTACGGCTTCCACACACCTAACACCGCCGCCCCGCGGGACTTCTTTTTAGTCACGGAGATTTCGGTGTGACTTGTATTGCGGCGGGGCGGCGGTGTTTATTTACGATAAATGTCCCACCACCGCGCTGTGGGACCAGATGAAGAGCCGCGGCCCAGCTCATTTTCCCAGGCATCGAAGGCGGGCCAAGTAGTACCCCAAACCGCCTCACCCACCTCTGGTATGCAGCTCATTACCGAATATGTCATGCTTATAATTAACTAGCTTACAGGGCGGTACATACCCCGTGCCCCGCCCACCCGCACTCTCTCAGCCAATGGGAGCGCTCACCCGAGACCGTCTCGGCCAATGGGAGGCAAATCTCCGCCCTGTTTCACCTGGGCGCCGCCTGGGGGCCGACCCCTGACCCCGGCCGGTATGTGCTAGCAGACGTGTGAGCTGAACACCGCTCTTCTTGCCAGGTTTTTAGAGATAATATTCATCACGTGAAGTTTTCAATTGCAGGGTAATGCAGGTAGTGGGACAGTGGGAGTGGTGGTGGGGGAGAGGTGTAGGTGCCCACTGATGCGGTACCCCGGGAGCCCAAATGCCCCAGCCTGCCCCAGCGCCCGCCCACACACACACACCACTATCCTGCTTCCCACGCCCACTCTCCACTACTCTTCTACTACCCGTGTTCTCTTGCATCTCATTTCTTTCATCTTGTAAATCCTCCTCCAGGCATCACTTGGCCTTCCTTCACTTCTTAACTCCTTGCTTCACTCCATCTCCTTGCTTCACTCCATCCCTTGCTTCACTCCATCTCCTTGCTTCACTCCATCCCTTGCTTCACTCCATCTCCTTGCTTCACTCCATCCCTTGCTTCACTCCACCTCTATCTCCTCCACACTATAACTTGAGATCTTGACCAGCATCATGTCCACTACATCACCCAGCCTCCCACTTGCCTGTTGCATCCACCCACCTACTTCTAGTCATCCACTTTCAGATATCTGCCACCAGCCCCCTACCTCCAGCCCCTACCTCCAGCCCCTACCTCCAGCCCCCTACCTCCAGCCCCCTACCTCCAGCCCCCTACCTCCAGCCCCCTACCTCCAGCCCCCTACCTCCAGCCCCTACCTCCAGCCCCCTACCTCCAGCCCCCTACCTCCAGCCCCCTACCTCCAGCCCCAACCTCCAGCCCCAACCTCCAGCCCCTACCTCCAGCCCCCAACCTCCAGCCCCTACCTCCAGCCCCCAACCTCCAGCCCCTACCTCCAGCCCCTACCTCCAGCCCCTACCTCCAGCCCCCAACCTCCAGCCTCCAACCTCCAGCCTCCTATCTCCAGCCCCTACCTCCAGCCCCCTACCTCCAGCCCCCCCTACCTCCAGCCCCTACCTCCAGCCCCCCTACCTCCAGCCCCAACCTCCAGCCCTCCTACCTCCAGTCCCTACCTCCAGCCCTTTACTTCTATGTGAATGTGTAATGAAATGTGTATTGTGTATGTGTATTGTGAAGGAGTGTCAGAGGTAGAACAAGTCCTAGATGACAGAGCCAGAGTGCATGATGGATTGTGTGAAAATCCTGTTCCAGCTTCAGTAGTAGCCTCACGAAACCCTCGAAGGTTCAGTAGAACTCCAGGTTGCAATGCTTATAACATGTCGTGGTCTAGTCGCTGGAAGCGTGTGCGTGGGGAACATCCACCGCATAAGTTCGAACCCCCATCACGGCTTCTACGGATTTTCTCATATATGCAGTCACGTTAGTGTGATTACTGTGCACAACACCTGAAGTCAAGTAACTGACCCCCCAAAAAACTATCATAATATAAATCATTTAAGAAAGGAGAGGTAGACAAGCGCATGTCGGAGAAATGCCTGTCATGTGTTGTCACATAAACCAGAAGCAGACCAACAAAGGTACTGCCGTAGAAGGCAACTGTGCTAAGGGTACCTAGCCGCTACTTGCCTGTAGAAAGTGCGCAAGATATCAAGAAACATATGTGTTGAAATTGTGTGTCATATGTTGCGAGTATGAATGGATATACTTGCAGAAACAGCAAGTACCGGTCTACTTTTGGTCCTAGTACTCCAGTGTTAATTGATCTTGTCCACTGTGCTTCCCTTACTGCTGCAGTGACCAGCTGAAATGTGTGTGCTGGGATGTGGACCAATCAGCTCGAGAGTGACCAGCTTGAGGGAACCATCTTAGAGCTTCAGCTTGAGGAAGTGACAGCAATGGATTAATTCAACACCTCTGTGCCAAAAATTAGCTACCAAGGTAGAACACATTTGTTTGTACAAATGTGTTACATATTTGTACAAACACAAACAAGTGTGTTACATTTGTTTGTGTTTTTGTGCTTGACAAATGTTCCAGAGTACGCAAATTTGGGATCCTTACGTTCCTGCATTTCCTGCAACTCTAGTAGTATACTTCATAGTCCAATTCCACCTTCAACCATCTTAAACCATTCTTCCACCACCAAACATCTACCTCCAGTCTTCCTATTTCACTTGCCACTGTGCTGCTTTTTCGAGATAAATCCACCAGCATCCTACCAACAGTTTCCACCCCAAAACCTCCACTTTCCCCTCTCCAACGTTGCCATCTTCTCACGCCATTCTGTATTCAGATTTAGATTTATGTAAGAAAAGCCTTCAACAATCTATCAGTACTTGTCTAAAAATCGGGAATATGCTCTAGAAAATAAAGTGTTGTCAAGAAGTGTGATGTAATGGAGGAAGATTAACGGGCCATTAGCTTTTCTGGTCATAGGGGTACAATCACCATGATGTGCTTTGAGAGTGGAAATCTGATGGGTAATCTGATCCAGTTTACCCTAATAAGAATCTTCTGATTGTGAGCAAATAAATATATTCCGTAGTAAGGACCTTAAGATGCTCTGATTGGTGAAGACAAAACTGTCGATGGTACATACTTTCTGACAGCATCGTCTGCTGAAGCGAGCGATTCGAGTCCTATTTCTAAGACCTCGTTACTTTAATATCAAACACTCGTAGCTTAGGGATGACGAGCTCCATCAAATGTGAAGCCTCTTAAACTTTGTCTTATATCTGAAGATATCGCAAATGAATTTGATCTGGTAAAACTCTCCCAAAATTATTTGGCCACCATCGACCTGAAGTCCTGGTCATAGGGTCCATGTCGGTGACTCCGAGTTCAAAGTTTCCGACACACTCCCCTGGCTCTCACGGGAAAACTTTTCATCTGTAAATTACTGCGATTTTCGCCGTGTCACCCTTGGCGTGTCTATCATTTTGGTGTCTGCTTATTTGGTTCTGTTTCGGATGTGTTGGCCAGCTAGATGGTTATGGCTGAGAGCTTGGCGAGTTTTTGTACGTGTGTACTCATCTAGTTGTGCTTGCGGAGGTTGAGCTCTGGCTCTTTGGCCCCGGCTCTCAACCATCAATCAACAGATGTAAAGGTTCCTGAGCCTATTGTGCTCTATCATATCTACACTTGAAACTGTGTATGGAGTCAGCCTCCACCACATCACTTCCTAATGCATTCCATTTGTCAACCACTCTGACACTAACAAAGTTCTTTCTAATATCTCTGTGGCTCATTTGGGCACTCAGTTTCCACCTGTGTCCACTAGTGCGTGTGCCCCTTGTGTTAAATAGCCTCTCTTTATCTACCCTATCAATTCCCCTGAAAATCTTGAATGTGGTGATCATGTCCCTCCTAATTCTTCTGTCTTCCAGCGAAGTGAGGTTTAATTCCCGTCGTCTCTCCTCGTAGCTCATACCTCTCAGCTCGGGTACTAGTCTGGTGGCAAACCTTTGAACCTTTTCCAGTTTAGTCTTATCCTTCACTAGATATGGACTCCATGCTGGAAGTCATGGAGATAACCTGTACTCACCTAGTTGTACTCACCTAGTTGTGCTTGCGGGGGTTGAGCTCTGGCTCTTTGGTCCCGCCTCTCAAGCGTCAATCAACAGGTGTACAGGTTCCTGAGCCTATTGGGCTCTATCTATCATATGTGTGTGTGTGTGTGTGTGTGTGTGTGTGTGTGTGTGTGTGTGTGTGTGTGTGTGTGTGTGTGTGTGTGTGTGCGTGTGTGTGTGTGTGTGTGTATGTGTGTGTGTGTGTGTGTGTGTGTGTGTGTGTGTGTGTGTTACGGTTCAGTCATTGTGACTCTCATCTCGTACAGAATTTACCTTACACAGCTTGGCTGTATCCTCTTTCTCTAACAAGTAATAGGTGCTCACTCCTCTCCAGGAAGCCTGTAGCTGGAGTTACTTCTTACATATTGCGAGTGTGTCTGTCAGCACACTCGCAACTTGCCGCCTTGCTAGAAGGATAGAGTACGCTACACCATGTACACTGACATGATGTACACCATGGCGTTTCAGTAGTTGATTAGTATCATACTTTCTTTATCTATACATGTGTCAGTCTCTGGTTCTCATTTTCTCTTCAATATCACATGAATGTTAATGTAAAAGCAGTTATTTCTATACAGGATCGTATGGATGTTAGTATATCAACCAGTTCAGTATACACACACGTATGAATATTAATATAACACTCAGCCATTAATAATCATACAGACTCCTTATACAGGTTCAAAATTTTAGACATGATAGTGCCCAATAGGCTCAGGAACCTGTACACCAGTTGACTGACAGTTGACAGGAGGGGCCAAAGAGCCGAACTTCAACCCCCTCAACCACAACTAGGTGAGTGCACACGGATGAAAATATAACCCGCATCCATCACTAGTCATCAATAAGGATCATACCGTCTATGCCACTTCTGCCTATCGTATTAAAGATTTAATTAAAACAATAAAAACCTCTCATAACTTACCGTGATGAGGTCCATTGAAGAGATTATGAGAACCCATCAATAAACTTTAATATGAAAACGACGTCGTTTTGTAGCGGTTTGCGCCCGAGTTTTCTCTCTCACTTATAATAATGTTGTATATAATTAGTCATACAATATATATACAAATGTGTGTTGTATTGGTAAAGGCTCTTGGTGCCTGCAATATGAAATAGTTTACACATTATTAATGCAACATCTGTGCAATAAATTTACTGATTCAGTTCTACATTTATTTCTTCACTGTTATCGTCTGCTTCGTGGAATTATCCTTTTTAATTCATTTTTTATTTTCAATCCATTTTTATGAATATATTTAATCAACCATCATTTTAAATACTTCAGAATAAAGGAAATTGCAGAAGGCCTACGACTCCATGCAAGGCCGTTCTCATTCACTCAAACTCATTCATTTATACTATTCACTTTATGATGAAACGAAGATCAGCCCAAACACGCTAAGTAACACGTAGCGGTTACTTTGGTAAACTAGGAATAGACTGTTGATGTATAGATTAAAACCATTTAACAATCTCATCAATACTGTAACTTATTTAGCTAAACGAATGTTGGAGTTCGGTGCATGAGCACAATATGTTCCTCCCATATCCACTACCACTAACAGGATGGGTATGGGGTTCACTACCATTCACAGGATGGGTAAGGGATCCTCTACCACTCATAGGATGGGTATGGTGTTCACTACCACTCACAGGATGGGTAGGGGGTCCACTACCACCCACAGGATGGGTAAGGGGGTCCACTACCACTCACGGGATGGGTAAGGGGTCCTCTACCACTCACAGCATGGGTAAGGGGTCCTCTACCACTCACAGGATGGGTATGGGGTTCACTACCACTCACAGGATGGGTAAGGGGTCCACTACCACTCACAGGATGGGTAAGAGGGTCCTCTACCACTCACAGGATGGGTAAGGGGTCCACTACCACTGACAGGATGGGTAAGCGGTCCACTACCACTCACAGGATGGGTAAGGAGTCTTCTACCACTGACATAATGGGTATGGGGGTAAAATTAAGGTGTGTGTGCAAAGAGAAGTTAACCAGGCTGACCTTTAATGACTCTGCTGATGTAAAACAGTATTTAATATCTCACAATTATACAGTACGTATAATGTTGCTAAAAGTGTCGAATATTAAGCTGTATGTTCATGCCATTATATGTCCCATAACTGTAATTGTATGTTCTCTGTTGCATGCAATAGTTGTAAACATATATATGCCTTTTTATTTTGAATGATAACTATTCGGTCAATCATCAGTACAGCTGCAATGGGTGATGACGTCACTATGCGCTGTGAGTGATGACGTCACAACCCGGCCTGTCGATACAGGTCCCAAAACACTCGGAAGCCACAGGTTGTCTTTGAGTTTCCGCCAGCTGCGACCAGCTGCGACCAGCTGCGACCAGCTGCGACCAGCTGCGACCAGCTGCGACCAGCTGCGACCAGTTGTGACCAGCTACGATCAGCTGTAATCAGCTGCGTCTACTCTATTTCCTGTTCGTCTTGTCCTCTCCAATACTTTGGTGAAACTGGCCGTACACTTAATGACAGACTTAAGGAGCACAAATGAAGTGTTAAGTCTACAGACACTAACAATGCTCTTTTCTGTCATGTTAGGGAGTCTAATCATCCTATTGATTGGTCTTCCTCCAAAATAATCTTTCCTGCCTCTACTCTACACAGACGCCGTCTTGTGGAATCGGCTCTGATACACAATGTACCCAACGTGAACTTGAGTCCTGGCTTTGTTGCTTTTGACTCATCCCTTTCACAGTATATACTCAAATGCTCTAAACTTTCTAACAAACGTGATCAAACATAAGCTTACCCTTATATTTTCTTTCCTTCTTTCTTTTTCGTTCCCTTGTTTTCTCCTACTTTCTCTTGCTTATTACTATCCCCTTCTTATTCCTATTACTATCCCCTTCTAATTAGGTTGGTATAAATAGGAGCTGCCTCCTATGGGCCAATAGGCCTTCTGCAGTTACATTTGTTCTTATGTTCTTATTCCTATTACTATTTCTTTATTACACCTTACCTTGCGTATCTTTTGCCTTGCTTTTTCTTCCTCTAAGATTCTCTTCTCACCTCTCACTTGCCTATTTATTGCCTCGACTTCTTTCCTCATCACAAGTTACAGCCCCTCTCCTGTGCCAGATAAGTCCACTACGGGCTCACCATAGCCCGTGCTACTTGGAACTTTTAGTTCCAAGTAGCGAATCTTAAACAACAACAACATTGCCTCATCACGCAGCTGGACAATCGAGAGAGAGAGAGAGGGGAAGAGGGCGAGGACGAGAGAGGAAGGGCGAGAGAGAGGGAGGGAGGGAGGGAGGGAGAGGGCGCGAGAGAGGAAGGGCTCTCTCTTCTATTATGTGAAGAGAGAACTCTTGATATTATGTATGTAAGTGAGTGTGTGTGTGTGTGTGTGTGTGTGTGTGTGTGTGTGTGTGTGTGTGTGTGTGTTGTGTGTGTGTGTGTGTGTGTGTGTGTGTGTGTGTGTGTGTGTGTGTGTGTGTGTGTGTGTGTGTGTGTGTGTGTGTGTGTGCTTGCTTTTGTGTTTCAAACAACACAACCTATTATCTCCGATCATTAAAAGAGAATCTCGTCTCTAGTAAATGACTTCCCCAGACCCTCGTTGTGCAACACATAAGGCAATAAATTATACTTGATCTAAAAACTATATGACAAGCTAAAAAAACAAACAGAAAATGACAATATTCAACGAAACCTGATAATGATTTAATCGCTCCATGCCACCCGTCCTGCACGACAATAGGCGGATTTTTTAGGCGTGTATGTTATTGTCTTATAATGGGAGACGTTCCTTAGCAGTGAGGCTCTATCAGACAAAGTAGTGTTTAGCAAAGTCGCATACAAACTAACGCAAAGCAATTTCTCAAGCTTCATTATTTCTCTAGTTTTGTGATACAAAAAAATAATTCTTCTACCGTTGGGTTTTTCAGTACATAGACATATATGTTAGACTTTGTGTTGGAAGCTCCCACTACTTAGTGATGTTGGGGTACATACATAACCCCAGGGAGCCCCATTGTTACACCTCCAGCCCCAGCTTCCCCTCTCCCCCCCTCATCACACACATCTCTGGCCTTCCTGATTCGTGCACTGAACAGCTGATTCGTGCACTGAACAGGTGTTTTCGTGTCGCGATAGTAATCTCTGTAGCCATTAAATTCGTATCCATGCAATAAACAGCAGCGGGTGTGTAGCTTAATTAGTTTTTGATGGGGTGAAATCTCTGGCAGCCTTCCAAACCGGCAACACTGATATAACAGCGAGGAATGGACTACAATTTTGATATGCAGTGGAAAATATATAATATACACTCGATTGATTTTCTTTGGAAATACAAGTACATTTTTCCTCTGATATTAATGGCATTATTTAAGGGTACAATAATAATTGCGTAGACACACTAAGGTTCATAAATCAAATATTATTTAATACTGGAATACAAGTCAAGTAGAACGAACGATGTTTATACATGAGAGATAATTATCATAGAGTGCATTTGTATATACATTATGTCAGTAATTAAAGCAAATTGCAACATAATTTTCTTAAATTATCTGTATGTATTTGTTGCATTTGTACATGCTGATGGCACAGATAATGAATTAATGTAATTTTGAACAAAAGCGGCCAAACTACCATGAATAGTAATCCCACTCACACTCCTCTATAAATAATTTGGTTTGTAGGCATGAAAACAAGTTTTCCATTAAAATAATGTTTATAACCTCGTCATAACTCAGTCGCTGTCATTATTTGCTGAGCCGAGTGAGAGCAAGTTTTCACATAGCGATAATATGTAACCGGACGGAAATAACTGGGAAGACAAAATCCATAGAACAGAATTTTGTGAAGTTCATCCTTAAAAAAGCCATTTTGTCCGTAACGTCAACAGGTCCTTCTAAAGGTTGTTAGGAGAGACGTTAATAAACAAGACCCTCATCTCTGAGACAGTACCACGCACTCGCACCTCTCCAGAGTGTGTCTGATAATGTAAAGATGATTCGGCCTCATAAACCCGTCCTCCTCTCGAATAGTACATCGCATTTTGACGTATAGGTCCTCTAAGGCCAAAAAACGGATTAATTTAAAATCACAGCGGCTCGCAAACTCGACGTGATTTCTCGGTTTCTATTCGTGGGTCCTCGATTAGGTTAGGTTCGGGCAATTTAGTACATCAGTTTAGTGACATCGTGAACGTTCGAGATAAAAGGCTACATAACCTCCCATAGATCGTAGGCGATTAAGCCCATCAAGTGTAGAGATGTGCGCTAATATATACGCTGCGAGGTTAACCTGCTTCTCAGCGTATAAACGGTATATGTTGAGCACTGAAGCATAATTGCTTGTTGGTCAGTATACTATTGTGGTGGACTTAATAACCCTTCCGCAGTTGATAGGCCTTAAGCACCAAACTTGCTCCTGGTTATTTTGTTAAAGTTTTCTGCAGATCATATAAATTATTTGCATACGTAGGCCTTAGCAAGTCACAACGGTAGTGAGCCTTCATGCACCCCAAGAGTACGTATCTGAGTGTCATTCACAAGTACTGTAAACTCTACACCGCCTACAGAAGAATATTAATAATGACTTCCACAGTTGAAAGATTATTTAGGAACAGCGCCAACTCGCATGTGATTGATTGCAAACATTTTTAGTCTTTTCTCTATGTCTTTTCGTGTTCTCCATTTGTCATTATGAATGAATTCTCTGTGTAATCTTGGATGAGGCATCGCCCTAATACTATGTAATCTTCAGGAGACTTCTTGAATGCCTAATCGCCTACAACCAGCACGGGTAATTTTGTCTTAATATCTCGACGATATTTTACTACCATCGAAACATAAAGGTCGTCAGTTTATAACACGCAAAACTATTGTAAAAAGAACGGAATCTATGTTACGCAGTTCCTTTGAAATAATGACGCTTCTCGTTTTCGTCTCAAGAGAAATGTTTTCATCAATGGATATATTTCATCCCCGCTCGGTGCATCACACGCATCATGAGAACGTCGCAATTGACATACCACAAGATCACAATCGATCTCATAATGTCGCATAATCCAGGGAATTTCCATCCGGCCTCGCCGTCAGACGCCTCCCCCCAGACTCCACACGGATTTCCAGGCGACAAACATGTCAAGCGTGACCCTACTTCAGCCGATGTCAGGAATCCAGTGACGTCAAGAGCCATTACGCGGGTGTTATCCAGCAGAGGATCGGATTAGCGGCATTACCACGACCAAAAAGAGGCGGTGACTTGAAGGAACACACTAATCATTATCACCCGGAACTAGACGTGTTATGAGAACGTCATCTTAAGGCACCTTCCTGGGAGAAGGCTTCGAGTGCCTCAAGGAGTGGCCTCCACAAGTTGAATACCTCCGTATTGTTCTCTAAATTGGCTTCTAATAAGGCATTTTTAAATTGGCTTCTAATAAGGGTTTTATTTTGAGGGAAATCGGAAATTAATTATGAGAATTTCACTTAGACCTGTGACTGACGAGGCGGAAATATTTGGTGAGAGTCCTTGCAGGTATGGGATGAAAAGGGACTTGGAATGGCTACAAGAAAATACTGACCAAGAAATAAGAAAATAATTAAGAAACCATTTCCTAGAAAGAAAAAATACAAAAATACGAAAATGCAAAATCAAAGCAAATCTAGATAAATGCTTCGATAGCGAAAAAAGACTTGCGTCACGCAAATATAATGACGTGCCAAGGAGTGACATGAAGCACAAAGGTGCCTGTTAGCATCGCCAAAGCACCTTAGTCACCTTCACAACGCCTTAACACACTACATGTGCTCTAACAGGTCACTAACCTTCTCCTTGGAGAACACAACAAAATACGCTCGTTAGCACCCGTTAATAAATGACCTCGTCTGAGGTACACAATAAACTAACAAATAAGAATAAATAAGAGAGGGCGTGGCGCCAGTGTGGGCCATCCCACGGACACTGCTCAACCACCGACATTAATATTCAAATGACGGCGGGTTTTTATACAACCTCTCACCCCATCCCCCCCCCCCCTTTGGTGGATCCTTGGAGGAGCGGAGAGTGACATTCTGCCCGGGATGCGCGGAAGATGCAGCCTCCGTGCCTCGCAATCTTCCGACGGTCACTCTTGTTGCCTCACAGGATTTCAAGGCTGGCAACTCTGGGGAAAAAATTAGCCCAACATCCGTGATCTTATTGTCCCATTAATGTGATGATGGACGAGTCATTGCCGGCGAGAGATGGGGTGGTAACAGCGAGGGGGGTGGGGAGGTGGTGGGGTTGATCAAGTGATGGGGATAGGAAGGTGATGGGGTTGATCAAGTGATGGGGTTGATCAAATGATGGGGTTGGTCAAGTGATGGGGTTGATCAAGTAATGGGGATAGGAAGGTGATGGGGTTGATCAAGTGATGGGGTTGATCAAGTAATGGGGATAGGAAGGTGATGGGGTTGATCAAGTGATGGGGTTGATCAAGTGATGGGGTTGATCAAGTGATGGGGTTGGTCAAGTGATGGGGTTGATCAAGTAATGGGGATAGGAAGGTGATGGGGGTTGATCAAGTGATGGGGATAGGAAGGTGATGGGGTTGGTCAAGTGATGGGGTTGATCAAGTGATGGGGATAGGAAGGTGATGGGGTTGATCAAGTGATGGGGATGTGAAAGTGATGAGGATATGAGGATGGTTAACAGGAATGGCTGTAGAGACTATATACAAGATGGGGAATATGATTGAAGAACACGATGGGGGAGATAATGCCATGAAATGAATATGATGATGGGCAGGTAAGGCTAAGAGAGTGATGATGAAGGGGTGAAAGTGATAATGGAATAACGAGGATGTGTTGATAAGGGGATAACGATAATAGGAAAATGGTAAGTTGTGGAGGAGTTGATGAGGGGGAAGACGGTGATGAGGGAGAGGCGGTGATGAAGGGAGGTGATGATGACAGGAGACCGGTGGAAATGATGGACAGATATGACAATACGAGGAAGTCCATTTTTCAGAGAGCGAGTGAACGCTGCCGGAGCCATGCAATCGCCGGACCAGAGAACATGACAGTCTGTTTCTCCCAGCTATTGCCCCATTTCTTAAAGGAAAAGGATGACGGTTGTATATATGTGTTTATATATGTAAGTACTTCTCACTCGGGCCGGTAATCGAACCCGGAACTGTTATCGAGATTCGAAATGCCTTCCAGACCAGCCAGGATGACTGGGATGATCATGACGGAGTGATAATTCAGGTTTGGGGTTCCCACTCGAGGACATATTGATTAGTACAAGATATTTCTTCCTTGTACACATATAGGACTGCATAGCTAGCGTCAGTTTGGCATCCACAGACTTAAATGAGCCCCAGAAGAAATATATAGCGACTACTTGTTCAGCCCAAGGCCGATCCATTTGGCTTGGTTCAAAGAGCGTTGGTCTCGCTCATTGCAGGAACGGCGTTCGATCCCTGATGGTTACTGGGACAAGGGTTCTATCGGTACCGTTCCTCTCCGCTAACTTTTCGCTACTCGATCGTAGTCGATCCTCATAGGCCTTGCAAGTGCTACAGTGATACCTTGAGGTACTTCCGGGGCTCAGCGTCCCCGCGGCCCGGTCGTCGACCAAGGCCGCATACTGGTATATACCAGATACTGGTATAGCACTCTCCTCTTGACTACCTTGTCTCCACAGACTAGTCGTGAACCGCTTCCAGATCTCTTGGTCAGAAATTACGTTCGACTTCTATAATTATTGTCTCATTAGAAAAGAGAATATTACAAAACTTGTGCCTCCCCTCCCCCTTCCTTCCCCCCCCCCTTCACGCACCTCCTTCCCATCCATCCCCCTCCTCACCCCCCCTCCACCCCATCACCCCCCCCCCTCCTCCTCCTCTCACCCCAATGCAGGTTCAGTTATTTGAAACAAATGTCAAACAGTGAGAAAAATCCAACGAATGATTTATAAACAAGACAAAGTGTGCTCAGGTCACAGGTCACGGTGCTCAGGTCACAGGTCACGGTGCTCAGGTCACAGTTCACAGCTTAAAGGTTCTGATATCAGATTTTAAGTTCCATGATTCTTCCTGTTATCCATTTTACGGCTCTATATATATCAGTAAATTAAAGTATCTGTCTGTCCGATGCTGAAGGCTAGTTACTTGGGGCTAGGCTGACTCAACTTTGCACATTGATATCTGTCGGGCATATGCTTAACATGGTCGGGTCAGGCTTAGCGTACGTGAATCGAGTGGCACTAGCATGGTACCATTAAATATATACTAGTTTACATATGCCTAACAAATTCTTGAAATTATTGACTCGCTTAAAAAAATGAAATGCGTTTAACAGCTTAATACAAGTCTGTGCATTAAGCTTTTAGGTCAGAAAAATATCAAATTGCGTAAAATATGCATCTGAAATCTAGTGCAACGTTTTTTGTTTTTAACAAATGATAATTCTGTCATAAAATTAAGTCAATGCTAATGTAATTAAACTTTACCAATGCTAACGAAGGAGACCCTGGTCGTCATCCTTGTGACGTCAGGGGCCTCGGCTAGTCGTACACAAATGCCTAACTGCATGCATGGCAAAACCTGCATATATAGGTGCAAACCGTGTGAATGAAAAGTCATTCTTCATTTAATATTTGTCGCAATAATAACAACGAGCCTTTGCTACTATTTCTGCACACACACACACACACACACACACACACACACACACACACACACACACACACACACACACACACACACACACACACACAGTTTCAAGTGTAGATATGATAGAGCCCAATAGGCTCAGGAACCTGTACACCTGTTGATTGACGGTTGAGAGGCGGGACCAAAGAGCCAAAGCTCAACCCCCGCAAGCACAATTAGGTGAGTACAAATAGGTGAGTACACACACACACACACACACACACACACACACACACACACACACAACCACCACTAGTAACTATCACGCAAGTCCACATATACTCAATCTTATTTCCAGACCAGAACTACCACTCTACCACTGCCACCATAGCCACTACCGTCATTATCACCTACCTCCACCATACCTGTTACCAACTCCATTAAACACATTACTGCCGTTTCCAGCATGGCCACATCCTCAATCACATATGCTTCCACCCCCAGCCCTCACAACCTCACTATCCTCTCAACAACACCCGCAACCCTCACTATACTTCCCACAACACCCTAAGCCTCATAAGCCTCACTGTCATCCCGACCACACCCCCAACCCTTAATATCCTTCAACACAACACCCCAACCCTCACAATACCCCCAACCCCTATAACCTCACTTTTCACCCCCCACAATACCTCAACCCTCACAATCTCACTATTATCTCCACAATCACATCCTCACTACCACAACTCAATCGCCAGTACACCAGTAACGCCACCCTATTACTGCCTTCAGCATCGCCACTAATATAACCACCATCACCACCACCTTCACATATAGGATCCTTACCCCTTATCTCGTCACCATCTTCAGCTCTCACAACCACCTCACCACAATTGCAATCCTCACTCCCTAACCTCCACTACCACCACCACTAACTCTTAACCCCCATTACTATCCCCCATCTTTTACCCCCCACCATCACCCCTGCACCCCACCATCACCCCTGTACCGCCACATAACCCCGTTCCTCATCCCCCAACCCCTCCCCCACCAGAGGTGAGAGTTCCGCTTCACAGCCACACATTAAGAGCAGATTAATTTAGCGCATGTGTTAATGAGACGCTTGCCACATGGCCCCCTCAACCTGTAACCTTTTTCTTCCCTGTATATAATAAATTACCCCGGACCGCCCCCTCATATCGGCCGACCCCTCTATGCCGCCCCATCTATTCTAGCAAATTGGGTCGTATCCAACAGAAAAAAAGAGAGGTTCCAGCTATCAGTTCTCTATGTTTTGTTGTGTTTTGCATCCCAGTGTGTTCTCCGGGAGACGCGCTGCAGCGTCCAAGTATCTCCCATCTTGTAATTCTGGCTTCCATACATATGTAAGTGCGGAGGCTGAGTTACAACGTAGATAGGACTCGGTACAAGTGTTCAAGAAGGAACAAGTCTTTTGCTCATTGGTCTTATCTCCGGCAATTCGGATGAAGCTCCCAGTTGCTGATGATAAGTCTGGGGAGTATTATACTCCCCCCCTCTCCCCTCTCCACCCCGTTCTCTCATGCTATTAATGCACGCCCCCCTATTTTTGGTTCCAACCGATATGGTCCCTTCACCCCCCTGACCCTCTTCTCTTTCCCATGCAGTTCCCATGGGCTCCAGGCCAAAGAAAGATGGGAAGAGCCCCATTTGACGTCATAAACCCCAACTATTATCAAGATAAATGTTACAACCACAACATAGCAAAATTTGCCTTTGTCCAGTGCAGAGGCAAAAACAAACCCGCCTGGTGGACGCCATCTCTTGGTGCTCTCGGCGAGACCGTAAATTAGCGGTGGGTGTTGGACGCGCCGCCCCCTAATATTTTGACCTTCCCTGCACATCTGCCTACGTGCCCAGCATGCCAACCCCTGAGTGAGCCCCGCTGCCCTCCCGCCCTGCCCCTGCCACACTACTGCTTTTCTCTTTTTATCTTGCCAACACTTCCTATACCCCCTGATCTTTCTTGCTTTATTTTTTACCTCCTCTGCCTATCCCATTCTTTTCCCTCCTTGTCGTGCCTTCCTAAGCCTGTTGTTATGTATCATGTCCTCTCAAGACCTTTTATTTACTACTGTCACACTTCGTCTGCAATAATTTCATGTTATTTTTATTCATGTTCTTGATGATGACCTCTTAAAGCCTTGCCTGTCGTCTGTGATATTTGTCCCTCCTGCTGCACCAGTTCGCTGTTGCTGACATTGTTTTTATTTTACAAATCTTTTACCAAATGACTGGCATAACCTGCATTTATCCGGAGTTCATCATTCTAAATGACCAATCCTGAAACACCAGGTCCCTCTCCGGCTTCACCACCCACACCACTGCCTTGCACCCTCTTCGACTCCAAGCCACAGCCTTCCTGGTTCCTCTTTGGCTCCACGTCACACACTGACTTGCACTGGCCGTGTGCTCTACCGTCCCAGAGCATCCTCAGGTCCATCATTTGCCTTCTTCTGTAAACCTTCTTTGAATCAGATTCCTTCCCTCCCTCTTCTCCCCCGGCTCTCAGCCCGGACAAAACCTTCTTCTAATCCACTGACTATTTCTCCGGTGCTTTACTTGCCATCAAGTGAAGCTCATGATGAAGCTCCATAGACGGTTCTCCCTCCACCTGTAAACCAAAGGTGTTGGGAGAATGAAAGGTTTCAGTCCATTCTACAACATAGTTATAAAATGGGAAACAGAGACAGGCAAATTTAAAATTTTCGGATTACCAAAAAACACAGTAATTGCGGAAAGAAGCTCCAGTGAGTCTTGCATGACCAAACTTCACGAAGTTCTTCAGAATAGGAACCATGATTCAAGACGTCAAAACAGAGATAAAGAAGCAAATTTTCGACTGAAAGTCAGTAATTGACGTTTATTTATGATGCCAGGTTCACTGGCCAGACGAAGAGCGTTCCTTTTAGTTCCATAAGAAAGATTGGTCGATAGGGAGTTGTCCTAATACCAGAGCAATTATTTCAGACGAGGGTGAATAAAATAAAGGCTGAGGCCATGTAAAGAATATAAATATATATTGTACCTTAAAGAAGATTTTCTAGGCAACGACAGATGTGAAAATCCCAGGACAAATAAACCGTGAAGGTGATTAATCAATGATTGTTGTTATTCAGTTTTCGAAATAGGAGCTCGTAATTATTCAAGAGTTTGCTGAATTGCAATTAATGTAAAATAAAAAAGGGGCGAACTTGTTAAGTTTACATTCTACACCTTGACCTAGTCATACCCTTAGTTGACTCTACACCTTGCCCTTGTGTTACCTCCTCGTTGACTTTACACCTTACCCTTCAAGTACTCCACCCGCCCTGGTTTACTCTGTTTTTATCTCTGTTCCATGCGGCTGCTTTGTCCCTTCATCCCTACGTCCTCTGTCCCACCCTACGCCCTCTGTCTCTTCCACCCTGAGGCTTCTGTCCCTGTTAACCCCCCATTCCTTACTCCTCTCTCATTTTCTTCCTGCGTCGTGCTAAATTTTTCCTCGGCCCTTGCCTGGCTCAAAATGAAGTCTATCCCAACCTATGTCTTGCCAACCCAGATGTCACCACCCATCACCTCCCTGGCTATCCCCCCCGGTGATGTCACCATCGTTCACCACCGTGGCTATCGCGCCACTAATGTCACTGTCCCTCACTTCCCAGCCTATCCTCATACTGATGTCACCATCTCTCTCACCACCTTGGATATCCCCAGAGTGATTTCGCTATTCCTCACCACCCTGGCTATCCCAAGACTGATATGTCACCCCTCTCTCATCACCCTGGCCATTCCCAAATTGATGTCACCATCCCTCACCACCTGGCTGTCCTCTTATTGATGTCACCATCTCTTACCACTCTGGTTACCCAAAACTGATGTCACTATCACTCACCACACTGGCTCTTTTCCCAATGATGTCACTATCCCCTCAAAACTCTGACTATTCTTCCCTCTGATATCACTATCCTCACTATTCTTCCCTTTGATATCACTATCCTCACTATTCTTCCCTCTGATATCACTATCCTCACTATTCTGACGTGTCCGTGGCCAAAGCCAACACCCGAACACCCATTTTAGTGTAAAAAAAAACATATATTTTTATTTAGCTATAGAGACACAAAATAATTAATTATAGCCTGCAGCTGAGAGCTGGCAGCATGTATTACTTTCTGAGCTTTGAGTCCATCTCACAATGCTGTATAATGCTTTACACTTTGTGAGATAAATTGGCTGAGAGTAAACGTTTTTGAGAGACAATAATGCCAGAGAATATGAAATAATGAATTGCTCTTTGTTGCTTCAAGGTCTTGGATGTTGGTACACTGAGGGTCGGTGATGTTGGTACACTGAGGGTCGTTGATGTTGGTACACTGAGGGTCGTTGATGTTGTTACACTGAGGGTCCTTGATGTTGGTACACTGAGGGTACTTGATGTTGGTACACTGAGGGTCCTTGATGTTGGTTCACTGAGAGTCCTTGATGTTGGTACACTGAGGGTCGTTGATGTTGGTATACTGAGGGTCGTTGATGTTGGTACACTGAGGGTCGTTGATGTTGGTATACTGAGGGTCGTTGATGTTGGTACACTTGAGGGTCCTTGATGTTGGTACACTGAGAGTCCTTGATGTTGGTACACTGAAGGTCCTTGATGTTGGTACACTGAGAGTCCTTGATGTTGGTACACTGAGGGTCCTTGATGTTGGTACACTGAGGGTCGTTGATGTTGGTATACTGAGGGTCGTTGATGTTGGTACACTTGAGGGTCCTTGATGTTGGTACACTGAGAGTCCTTGATGTTGGTACACTGAAGGTCCTTGATGTTGGTACACTGAGAGTCCTTGATGTTGGTACACTGAGGGTCCTTGATGTTGGTACACTGAGGGTCCTTGATGTTGGTACACTTGAGGGTCCTTGATGTTGGTACACTGAAGGTCCTTGATGTTGGTACACTGAGAGTCCTTGATGTTGGTACACTGAGGGTCCTTGATGTTGGTACATTGAGGGTCCTTGATGTTGGTACACTGAGGGTCCTTGATGTTGGTACACTTGAGGGTCCTTGATGTTGGCACACTGAAGGTCCTTGATGTTGGTACACTGAGGGTCCTTGATGTTGGTACACTGAAGGTCCTTGATGTTGGTACACTGAGGGTCCTTGATGTTGGTACACTGAAGGTCCTTGATGTTGGTACACTGAGAGTCCTTGATGTTGGTACACTGAAGGTCCTTGATGTTGGTACACTGAAGGTCCTTGATGCTGGTACATGGACGGTACCGTACCTTGTTCGGTACCCCCTGCCCCTCTCTATCTTGCCACTTCACCCCAATAACAATCATCACCCCCCCCCCCCCCTTGCCCCTCAGACCCACACCTTGCTACCCCCCCCACCCCCCAACCCCCCACCCCCCACCCCACAACCCAACCACCAAGAGGACGGGCGGGGCTCCCAGTGGGCGCCACAACACGGCTGCAAATGGAGCAATTATCCCCAATCGGTTCTTGCCGTCAGGGTTAATGATGATCATGGGTAGGTGAGGCGATGCCCGTCTTGCCCAGGACGATCCTCGCTGGAGCCCGTAACGAGCAGTCCCGTAATTACCTCCCAAACTGATTCCCCTAAACACGGCTCAAAATACACGGACAATTAATACAAGTAATTCGACGAGGTTAAATTTAGTGATGGCGAAATATAGCTTGATGGTCAGCTGATAGTTTGCTGGAACTCGGACTAAATTAGCCCGAGCGGTTGTTTCTATCGTGCCTACCTGACTTTTCCGGTAAGCAGAGCCGTGAGTGACGATCGCCGCCTGCCCCTTCGGATCCAAGCCCTTACTTAGTATGCAAATGGTTTAACTATGGCTATAATTTCTATCTGAATCGATGTGTAGGAGATGAGAGGATGGTATAGGTGGCAGGCCGCAGGAAGCCTCGATAGTGTAGGTGTGGTAACCTTAATTATGAGTATTAGTGCTAATGGGTGCTACAGGGAGCGGATGAGGAGCCCCATTAACAAATGACAGTAGCAACAATCGCAGCTATTGCACAATCAGGAACAGCAACAATTGCTGCAACAGCTTGAATTGCCAGAAACAACAACTGTTGTTTCTTTAAGCTTAGTTTCAGCAAAGTTATTGTATTTTTAAATATGTTTTTTATCATTATAGATGCCTCATAATTGTAGTTTTATGTTGTGTGCTACATGTAATAATTTTAATTAAATGTTTTATTAATACGAGAAACACAATCACTACTACTATTGTTTCAGTTTCTACTGGTAATATTATTATTTTTCTATTATTATTATATTATAATAATAATATATATTATTTTTCTGATATTATTTCTATTAATATTACTATTATTACTATACTGTTTTACTATTTTTCCGACCATACAAAACAATGCCATGTGACTTATATGTGGCGCAATGCGTTCCTCTCCTATCCTTGGACTTCTGGGGGAAACGGGCCTCACAACCTTAGCCATCAGACGAGACATAAGCGATAATAAGAAATTAGAGACCGGCCAGAGATCAAATCCCCCTAAGATAAACGTGAATTTATTTTTCTATTATATATAAATATTGGAAAATAGATTTTCCAAATGAAAATCGTTCATTTGGATCGTCGAGGATTTATACTCCAGCCTGAAAAAATATCAAATCCTCTCTCCAGCAAACAGACCATAGATGATCACAATAAGGATGGGCTCAGAAGTACCTAACTGGTACCAAACTGAGATTTTAAACCTTCTCTGGATGACTATTGTGGTATATAATAGCAATCCACCTATGCGTCAATGTTAAGATGCAATCCACAATATCATCATTGGCTTAGCCAAGCAGTGCTTGTGCAGGCAGGCGGCTTGCAGTTGAGTGAAGTAGTAGGATAGTAAGGACGTCAGGTCATGTAACCCCAGTTGAAGTGACGTCTGTGTGCTTCAATCATGCACGATGAAAACAAAGCGGCATTGTTCAGTCGCTCAAGTTGGGAAGCACAGGTGTGATCGGTGGTCTTCGAGTAAGCTTTAAAAATAAGCTATGGATGCTGGTCATTGCTCAGGATAGCTATTGTATCCAAGATTTGCCGAGAGAAATTTAATGTTGGCCTATTCAGGAGGGTTGAAGCGTGCAGCTGTAGCTTCACTGGGAGTGAGTTAATAAACTTTAGTCGACAATAAGCCAATTAGCCAGCACAAGGAGGCAGGTTATCCATGTGGTATCTGCGTAAATTTCTGGTGTTGAAAATATTGGTATAGCTTACGAAACTGAAGTTGACAGTGAATTTTGTCTGCCCCATGCAGGAGGGTTAACTGTGTTCAATAAGGTTAATTAGCATACGCAAATTAACTATACTCTGCGGTGTGAATAAATTGTACTGTGGCGTAAACTGCTCCCCCACAAGTATAATCAGCCAAATCACAATTAGTTTTCTCCAAACTGGTTTTAATCACAATACTTATACAAAATGCAAACAATGAACATAAAATAATTCCGGCTCGATCCTCACAGGAGGATAGAGACGTTTAGGCATGTTTTCTTTCACCTGGTGCTTCTCTTTGCCTATCAGTAAATAAGACCCTGGAAGTTATGCAACTGTTGTGGGGTTGCATCCTATGGAAGATCAATAGGTTTCCTAGTGGGACCTCGATAAGTGCACCATCAAGGCTACATCAGCCTCAGTACATCAGCCTCACCATCTGGCTTCCTGTCCCCAACAATGGAGACCCATATATAATGCCCGCGGGTCTTCAGCAGTGTAACAACTTCTGAGAATTAATAAACAAATCACACCTCTTCTTGCTCATTACTGCATACAATTAATTCACTGCTCAACGAGCTTAATTTATAAGGTCCACGAAAATATTATAAATCGGTGACGTCTGTCTAGTTACAATGTCTATCAGGATTTTATTCTGCCACTAGGATATCCACAGCAGTCTTTTGAAGGTGGAAGGGTACTGTACCCCACACCGTTGTAGGTGGGAAGGGTATTAGATCTACACCGTTGTAGGTGGGAAGGGTATTAGATCTACACCGTTGTAGGTGGGAAGGGTATTAGATCTACATCGTTGTAGGTGGAAGAGTACTAGACCCATCCCGTTGTAACTGGAATGATACTGGACCTACAACGGTATGGGTGGACGGGTGCTAGACCTACAACGTTGTAGGTGGAAAGGTATGGGATCAACACCGTTGTAGCTGCAAGGGTACTGGACCTACGCCGTTGTAGATGGAAGGGTACTGATACACGCCGTGTAGGTGGAACGTTACTGACCAAACACCTCTTTGTAAGTCGCTGTCATAAACGGAAATATAATTACCGGTAAATTTCCCGGTAGCTCTTAAGGACATTTGATCTCACCATTAGTGAACGTCCAAGCATCACTGACTGTAGAGCTCCTTAGGAAGAAGATCCAGACTCAGACTCCTCCAGACTCATCTCTCCAACACATTGTGATCAGGACAAGCGGTAGGTCATCCTCCACACCACAATGAGAACGATCACTTGTCAATGTGATAACATTGGCTGGATGTCTGGCGTGGAGAATGAGCGATGTACAAAAAATCAATGTTACTCCCCCAGACTCCAGATGACTTGTTGCTAAAGGCTTGACCAGAACCGCGTCCTTGACAGCGTTACACATCACTTACTGTCACACACGTAGTATCGCCTTGTTGCATGGTTGAGAACATTTTATACTTCACGTGAATCTTGCATATATGTGTACTTTGTTGACCAGACCACACACTAGAAAATGAAGGGACGACGACGTTTCGCTCCGTCCTGGACCATTCTCAAGTCGATTGTGAATGGTCCGCAATCGACTTGAGAATGGTCCAGGACAGACCGAAACGTTGTCGTCCCTTCATTTTCTAGTGTGTGGTCTGGTACCTGGTCTTGTCAACATACTTCAGCCACGTTATTGTGACTTATCGCCTGCATATTTGTACTGTTGACGAAACTGCTAGAGTGACCCTTCACACTCCCCAGCTGCCTCTACTCAGCTCAATCCAGCTTACAGAGCTCTGAATAGACGAAGACTCACAATACGTATAGAACATATTGAGATGTCGAGCACCCTTAGTACATAACATAACATCAGACATCCCAACCCGTTCTCGCACTTGCTTATAGTCAATATTGGCTTATTTAATAAGTGCATATGTGACATACTAATTGGTTGTGAATATTTTAGTTTACCTTGAAAAGATTCATAGAAAACACCGACCTCATCTAACCTTCTTAGTATGTTAAGATAAGCATTTTATTGCTTCTTATTTACAATTATTACTTAACCTATCAACGGTATAGGTTAAGTAATAATTGTAATTAAGAAGTAATAAGATGCTTATCTTAACATACTAAGAAGGTTAGGTGAGGTCGGTGTTTTCTATGAATCTTTTTAAGGTAAACTAAAATATTCACAACCAATTAGTATGTCACATATGCACTTATTAAATAAGCCAATATTGACCGTAAGCAAGTGCGAGAACGGGTTGGACATCCTCGCTGACGCGTGACATCACAGGTCACCTGTCACTGGCTATAAGGTCACACAACCGAGTTGATGACAGATATTACATGAGAGTTGTGTAGAGTGCCATCTTGCATCGCCAAAGTGATGCACCACCATACCGATAGACCCTAGCATCAACCTCATATATTAATGTACGCATCCTAACGCAAGTGAAATATTACCTGACAGACGCTCTTGTTAGTTATGAGTGAGTTTAACTTACAATGAAGGCTGAATATTACTATAATTAGCAGACGTATCTTTATTGCAAGCACTGGGAGAGTGATGGTAGTACTAACCCATCACATTATTGACGTATATTACCATTACGAAAAATATTGTTGTAGAGCTGAGACAAATTAGAGGCGGAATTGGACAGTTAAGTTTAAAGTAGTAATAGTGAGAAAAATTATATATTTCTGATAAGTCTAGGTGTTTGGAATATGGCGTAGTGAGCGTATCAACCTCTTAAGGGTAGAATGGAGCTACGATGGACTGCAGCTCTATAGAGCTTGTGCATGTGTTCACATACACATGTAGATGTTGCGTATATAGATACTTGTGTTCTTTGACTGTCTTCATTTGTGTGTTGCTGGACTATCCACACTATCACCACTGCAGTGTGGTGATAGTGTGGAACATATACACAATCATTAAAAAGCATGTTCGAATAATAATGTTCTACACTATTCTTATACAATTTATCTACCGTGTTTCGTTCAAGATGAACTCCATTAAATTCATTTTCGAGAGAACTGGTCGGTAATTGTGGATGTTATCACATTAATTACATAAGTTACGAGCACTTCCCTCAGTCAGGGATAATAATCATTCTGGTTATTGCTAGTCTAAGCCGCGAGTATTAACCATTAATTGTGTCCTTTGTAAATTTCCTTCTCTTCACCTGTCACTGTCACCGGCTTCATATGAACAATTATGACCTTTTAGCGTCGCTTTACCAACACATTTTGTTGGTCAGAGCAGCGGCTCCTCTGACCTCATATCCCTCAGTCTTCCACATCCTGCTTAATGCCGTCCTCTTAATCTTGTCATGTTCTGCTCTATCATTTTCGCACCTTTTCTAAACCCCTCACTTTATCACTGTCAGGTCATCACCTTCTATATTCCCGAGATGGCGCGATCCTCTACACATTTTTCTCTTTGTATTACGTCTCTAAATAACCTGGTAGTTCCCACTAAGTAGTTCTTCATTTTGCATGTGATTTGCACTTTATACATGTTCGCAAATACATTCTCTTTTCATCCACAATATTCAAGGTTAAATATGACAATGAACTTTGATCAGCCATACTTATGTTGTATTCTGGTCAACCATATTAACGTTGTATTCTGATCAACCATACTGACGTTGTATTCTGGTCAACCATACTTACATTGTATTCTGGTCAACCATACTTACATTGTATTCTGGTCAACCATACTTACGTTGTATTCTGGTAAACCATACTTACATTGTATTCTGGTCAACCATACTTACGTTGTATTCTGGTCAACCATACTTACGTTGTATTCTGGTCAATCATACTGAGGTTGTACTCTAGTAAACCTCATTCCATGATGTCAAACAGGCAAGTGACAAACATCACTCAATCATGGTTGACTTTTTCTAACTTATGAGTTCACAGGTCTCCTCCCGATGAGTTCCATCAGATCATATGACCAGTAAACTGTCATCAACAGATGTGATTTCAGAGCTTTACACCAGGCGAGTTCTTGACACTAACAAAACATTCAGATCAGATATTTAATGGTGTTAATATAAAACTCTAAGTTTATGTATTCTGACAATAATACATTACTCCGTGGCAGTCCATTACGGTGACTGTGGGTATGTCTGGAGCCGAGCGGACACCACGCTGGACTTGTGATCCTGTGGTCCCGGGTTCGATTCCGGGCGCCGGCGAGAAACAATGGGCAGAGTTTCTTTCACCCAATGCGTCTGTTACCTAGCAGTAAAATAGGTACCTGGGTGTTAGTCAGCTGTCACGGGCTGCTTCCTGGGGGTGGAGGCCTGGTCGAGGACCGGGCCGCGGGGACACTAAAGCCCCGAAATGATCTCAAGATAACCTCAAGATATGTCTCAAAAGAGGCTGAGTAATGGTATGATGAACTGAAGAATGATAACAGTAGATGTAGGTAAGTACAGACACACGGAGACTTACCCTCTTCCCCAATCACCCCAAGTCATCAACCTCTCCTCCATCATCCACCAAGACACCAATGATTTACCCTTGGCACCACTCTTGGTCCTCTCGCTAATGTCTAAAATTGAATCATCTCTGACCTGTGAATCTTTCTTGCGTATAACCACGGCTCGTAGTAGAGGCTGTTCTTCTGTCTTGCCCTTGTCTCTCTCTCTCTGTGTTGGTCTGTTGGTTGTCAGTTTCTGTATGTTTTGCTTTGTTTGCTTTTTTAAGCTGTTTGAACTATTGAAACACCAGCTCCCTTTCTCTCTCTCTCATCTCTCTCTCTCTCTCTCTCTCTCTCTCTCTCTCTCTCTCTCTCTCTCTCTCTTTCTCTCCTTCCAGCCAACAAGAATTGCAGACCCCAACGCCTCGAACTCTTCCCTCACATCTGCCACATCCAAAACGCTCCCATTATCCTGTCCCGGGTTTTTACACGTCACTAGCATGCTCCGTCCTCCATTTTGAATTTAGAGTTCATAGGAAATAAAAGCAAAGCCTGTTGAATACGTAATTAATAGCTGCCGGGCATAAAAAAATAATGCCTAAGAGAATTAATTCAAACTGGACTATGATTTCTACCGAGGAGTTTAAGTTATAGAAGAATCCCGAAGAGATGGGTAATAAAGGGATACATATATATGAATTTTGTTGAGAAAGGTATTCCTGTTGAGACTAGTAATAAAGAGGTCCAAGTTGAACAAGCAAGTGATATGCCGTGACCTAGAATAGAATCAGTGAAAAGCAGAGGTGCCATGGGCACAATCAGAGAACACTGTATAAACATCAGAGGTCCGCGGTTGTTCAACGTCCTCCCAGCGAGCATCAGAAATATTACAGGACCAACCGTGGACATCTTCAAGAGGAAACTAGATTATTTCCTTCAAGGAGTGCCGGACCAACCGGGCTGTGGTGGGTATGTGGGCCTGCGGGCCGCTCCAAGCAACAGCCTGGTGGACCAAACTCTCACAAGTCAAGTCTGGCCCCGGGCCGGGCTTGGGGAGTAGAAGAACTCCCAGAACCCCATCAACCAGGTATCAACCAGCCACGAGCGGTCTGTCTCATATTTGTAATCAAAGGTCTCTTTCCATAGGTGCACCAGATAACTTGACCTTTACAGCATCTTTGACAGACATGATGTCAGAGTTCTACCATGCACAATAGTATTTAACCGAAAAAAGAACAAAAAAACAAACCTACAGATAAATTTAATGCCATCCTCACTACAGTTTTAAACATTCTAACATAAATAATATAGTCCCTTGGCAGCCCTTTATGCTGGCTGTGAGTGAGTATGACTCAAGGTGGGTTGAGTAAAGTTACACACAGAAATCACAATAGCGTGATGCATCAAGTGAACAAATCCACAAGGGCCGTGACGAGGGTACGAACGTACGTCGATGTTATATTGTAGCTCGATATCATACCCACCGTATCTGACAGATATCCATCCATGTACAGCTCTGTCACTGTCAGTTAATTAATACATTACTGTTAAACTCTATCACTGATGTATGACTCTACACATGTACACCCTGACTGTACACCTGTACACCCTGATTGTACACCCTGACTGTACACCTGTACACCCGTACAACTCCTCGAAATGACGAGCCAAAAAGTAATATTACAAATATTCGTAACAGAAATATCTAATTTTCTCTAGCTGATGTGTTACAAATTGGAGAACGTTTTATTGGTCCTTATTAACGCTATCTGCTGTAGCGTGGACGTTTTATTGGTCCTTATTAACGCTATCTGCTGTAGCGTAGAGCCGCTAATTACTGCCTGTGAGAGATCGTTCAAAACTCGTTATGTACCTTGGATTGCAATTTGCATAAATGTCATCAGAGAAGTGTAAATATTTTGAGTCATTCTGTAGAGTACTCGCACGATGGCAGTACACAGTTCACGCCGCTCTCGCACACTGCCAGTATAATATATACTATATATATTATATTATATTATATATATATATATATATATATATATATATATATATATATATATATATATATATATATAAAGACGTCACTGACTTCTGTCAAATGCTGACAGAAGATCAGTTCCTCAAATGCAGTTCTTCAAAAGATATATATATATATATATATATATATATATATATATATATATATATATATATATATATATATATATATACAACGAGAATAACAATAGAGATTTCTTCACAATATACATAAATAAATGATGTTATATGTACAATTGGTTAACATATGTCACAGTGTATCAAGTCACAACTGGTATACACTCAGTCACAGGTCACAGCACCACCACAACTCTAGGATAAAACAAACCCTTAAACTGACAAGCTGGGATTGCATCGTGTCAAACATTTTCATTATTTGTTGCACTCTCCTGGAATTGCAAACAAATTACAAAATAGAATCCGCTAGTGCAAGATGATCACTGCAGGAGTAATAGCAGTTGCTATAACCAGGAAAGACGTCTTTAAATCCACGACGAGATTTAGTGGAGTCATTTAACCCGTTCTCACACCTAATACATTGCAGTTTTAGCGGAATCGACTAATACGTAAAAATTTTTGGGGTTAAGAGTAAAAATTAGTAGTAGTAGGCATCCATCAGTCTCAGGAGACTATGGAGTTGCGCTCTGGTTGTCGGTCTGGAGTGGCCTCACCAGGGCGCAAAGCCAGGGTGGGTTGATTTGGGGGAGAAGCTGTTACCTAGGCAGCAGGTTTCCCCTCTCCACGGCGCTGAAAGTCTCCAATGGAAAGGCATACGCCACTCTCCACTCCCAAAAATTAAAGCACCGTAATATTGGTGTTTTCTGGATAGGCACTATCCCCTCATGAAGGAAAGAGTGATCTTAAATTAATATAATGAACAGGATGCGTGAGAGGGAGAGGTCATAGTAATTAAACATGTCCTTCACCTAAAGGCTTCAGGAAAACCTGGGTTAAGGTCATATTATAACTTGAGATTATTGCACAAAGCAGAAGTGGGAGAATTCGGTATCTCTTGGAACACAATAACACCCCAGCCTTCAGCTACTGGCATCGCAAAACCACCTCTTCTGCATCTACCAAGAGGCTAGAGAATGGCTGGTCCTGGAAAGCACAAGAGACCAAACGTGCATCAGTATGCTGGAAATTATGTTTAGCTGGCAAGCGAGCTGGAGTTGTATTGTGCTATCATTTAAATCGGCGTTTAAGCTCAGCGAAGTCAATGATCTCACCATACGGATTCAGGCGAAGTAAGTGACCTCGTCGAGGTTACACACAAGCATGTGAGAACACAGGGTGGACCCACAAACAAACAACCGAATGAGATACCTGGTAATGGTGTAAATAACACCCTTCATCCAGAACTGGACTCGTTTTAAGCGTTATCTCAACACAAAACATTTGACAGCTAACATATAACATGCACTTAGGCCCTGTAGGCGTAATTGGACAGCAAGGATATTGTCCCATTACTGCACAGTAGGAGAGGAAGTAAATATCAAATATAATTACTCAGGTTTAGTCTATGAATAAATTGACGCCAAATTATATACGAGATTAAAAGGTTATTACTAATAATACTACATTATTCTCATTATATTCTCATATTGTAACGAGCTGTTATAAAACTAAGCGCCCTTATTAGCCGCAGGCAGTAAGGACTGACTTCTTGAGAGTGAGAAGGGTTGTAAAGAAATGGTATGGACTGGTAAGTGAACACAGGGATATATGTATACCGAGAATAACCCGCTTCTCGATCTATATATCTACAACAAGAGTTTGCTTTGGACCATATTCAGGGCTAAAGTATTCGTGTTCGTTAGTTAGTAAGCTGCTGTGGTTGCCATGATCACCTTCGAGAGGTTGATAGGCCTTAAATCCAACACCATACAGAAAAACATTAAAGTGGCGGATACAAACTCAAAAACTAAAGCTCTTGTGAGAGAACCCAATATAGTCCGGTAGAGAACACGTATGGAAAGCATTAATTAGAGTTCATACAGTTAAGTTACAACTTAGTTACACTTACATACAACTAAGTTACACTTAGGAACATGCACACAAACACGATCTAACCTCAGCTCAGCAAAGACAACCCATTGCTCAAGAGTTCTAATTACACACAGGGACTAGGAAGGTATTTTGAGGTAGTTGGAATTAAACAAACAATCGCGGTGGACCGTAAAGTGCATCCCCTCTGCTGGGGCGCTCGCCGGGGGCTCTCCTCTAGCCTCTCTACTACATCACTCGCACGCAAGAGGCAGGTGGAGGAGAGGCAGGTGGTGGAGAGGCAGGTGGTGGAGAGGCAGGTGGAGGAGAGGCAGGTGGAGGAGAGGCAGGTGGAGGGGAGACAGGTGGAGGAGAGGCAGGTGGTGGAGAGGCAGATGGAGGAGAGGCAGGTGGTAGAGAGGCAGGTGGTGGAGAGGCAGGTGGTGGAGAGGCAGGTGGTGGAGAGGCAGGTGGAGGAGAGGCAGGTGGGGGGAGGCAGGTGGAGGAGAGGCAGGTGGTGGAGAGGCAGGTGGAGGAGAGGCAAGTGGAGGAGAGGCAGGTGGAGGAGAGGCAAGTGGAGGAGAGGCAGGTGGAGGGGAGGCAAGTGGAGGAGAGGCAATTCCTCCACCTGTCTCTCTCCACCTGATCAAAAAATCCTTCAAAACAGGATAGTACCCATAGCAGCTGTTGATCGAACAAAAAAAAATTAGATCGTTGTACCCTAAAAAACTCACGTTTTAAACAACTGAATAACAAAGAAATGTGTGGTTATAGATATGGACCAATAACTGAAGAACCTAACCAGTCCTAGGCCTCTCAAGATTAACGAACAAGACCTGAGAAAAACAGAGAGAAGATGGAGTGAACTGAAGACCGTAATGAGAATGGATGGGAGGACAAGGACATGATAAATGGAGCGTCTGGGAGAACAGGCCAAAAAAACAAGGCGAATCAGAGAAGCAGAAGGCTGAGAGGTTGAAGGGTAGACGCCCCTGGTGATACGTGAGGTCTTGCACGAAGCCCTTGTGAGCTTGGAGATGCTCTTGCCTGGAGACACGGCCCAGGTCGGCTCCAGCAGCCATGGCTCGCCTGCTGCGCCTCCGTCAAGACCAGTTGGTCATGAGGCCCCTCACCAGGAGGTGAATCATTACGACGTGCCCCTGAGCGTCACGCGTCTGCCACGTGATTTATAAAGACGTTTCGAGAATTGCAATGAAACTTTTTTTCAATAAACTAAACAAATATTCCCTGGAAACCACAAACTGTCTCTATTTTCCGCTTGTTACAACTTGTAATAAAGTTGTTACATCTTGGCTTAAAGTGTTTATGACGTATTAGAACGTTGTTACAAATTGCTGTATTGGTTGTTATAACTGGTTTAGGAGGTGTTAAAACTTGTTCGAACGTTGTACCAACGTCGTAGTTTCGGTGTGTGTGTTTGGCGAGTACAAACTTCTCTGACATATCACATGAATATCATTATAGTTGTGATGTAACTGATAACTCTCAATCCAAGGTATTAACTACAGTAAAAATCATCTTGGCAAATCAAAAATCAAAAATCATCTTAAAAATCTAAACTTAATTTGGTTCAAATGCAATTAAATGATGTGTCATTTAAGACTTTCAAAGTCAGTTTCTGTTTTATTTGTTTCTAATGTGCTCTGTCCTTCGGATCAGGTGAGGGCGCTGGGAAGGTATGGTAGCCAGCAGTCCTCGCTGTTGAGGGGGCGTGGTAGCAGCTGGCTCTGTCAGCCCTTGTTAGAGTGTAAGAGCCAGCTCTATTGGGATCTCATCTATCAGATGAGATTGGTCTCATCCTATCCATCCTCTGGCACACAACCACCGACCTTCGACCTGTGTATCCCTTCCCGAAACGCTGCGCGTACTAGTGGCTTTACAAGAATGTAATTACTATGCTATGTATCCTCACAATCCCAATGTACCTTCTTGTATATATATAAATAAATAAATAAATATATATTGAGGGCATGGCTATCTTCGCACACGGGAACTAGGAGCAACACTTTATGTACTTGAGAGAGGCTAAATTTAACAGTTGTTCTTTAAGAAAAGAGTATTAGGAGAGAGTGTTGCGTACCCACCATACACTGCAACACTATCGAACACAACGAAGGAAACTTTAGCATTGTTATTCTTATTGCAAAATTTATTTCAAGAATATATACAATTTTGACAAACAATTGTTCGCCTCCCTTACTTCAACCCCACCTTCCCCCCCCCCTGACATCACCACAACCTTTACGTCCCTGACATCACCTCAACCTTAATGTCTCTGACATCTCCCCCAACCTTCACCTCCTCTTTATAATCATTAGCCTTTTGTATCTGTCAGATTTGATAACGTTCTCACAGATAAAATGTCCTCTACACTAAATCTTCCCACACGTCAAAGCTTCCTTCCTTCTTGGGTGTTTTATTTGGTTGCAAGTAGGTACAGAAACAGACGACTGCTGACTCCTGTTGGCCTGCAGAGAGTTTTCCCTTTCCATAATACAAGGCTTATATGGTTCCCTGGAATACGACCCGCTTGTCGTTTAACAACCAGGTACCCAATAAGTGAACAGAGGAGTGAAGTTAAGGCTTGACGCCTAGTCAATCCTCCCCGGTCAGGATACGAACCCAGGCCAAATCGTTCGCGCAGCGCGGGGCAAGTGTTACCATAGCGCCGCGGGTACTACACTGCGCGAGGATCTTCCTTGGTCAGGTCAAGAAGTCCAGCGCCATCAGAACGATCAATCAAGTTTATCAAACATTTTTTAGAATGTTCCTAAGATTCATCGTTTATATAATGTGAAAATTGTTCTAATAGCACATTTTGAGATGCTAAACAATTTAACGTAATTGTTGACCACAACAGCCTGGAAGGTCAGTCTGGAAAATTCTCTACCTTTAATAAAAGTATCCTTCAATAGACAAGTATATGTAAAGAACCTGGTTAATGTTTCGTTGTACTAGCTTCTTTCTATACTTTGACTTCGTTTCCATTTTCACTTCTCTACCCCTTGGATTTTGCGGCTAGTTTATTGTGCACCCCATACTCATACTGTGAGCGGTAGCGCAAAAAGGATTACAGAGGGCACAAAAAACCTATATCAGACCTCAACAGAGATTATTACATTAACAATTACATCTATCCTGCACACCTTATAATTATAATTGTCAGCTAGTTACGGAGATTGTTCCACTCCAATAGCTATGTACATACAGTTTATCATTATACATTAATGGTAAGTCTACGCGAGTACGTAATTGTTTTAGTTATGGAAGGGTTACAGGAGTCAAAAGGGAGCTGCTGTTTATTATTAGTCTTCACTCTACACTGCTTGCTTCTTGATCACATATGTCATTTACCTACTGGAAGTGAAACATGGATACAGTACAAGGATTTCAGGCATGTTATCCTTAGTAATAAGATGGTTTACCATCCTCCTGCTTATCCTAATCTTCCTCCTCCTCCTTCTTCTCTTCCCTTCTCCTCCTTCTGCTGCTGTGCAGGAGGAGGAGGGAGGCGTGTGTGGGCAGGAGATGAGAGGCAGGTACCGTGATTCAGGTAATTAGTGGCCGCTCATGCAACCCTCAATCGATGGAGGTCTTCCCCCTGCGGCCCGTCAGACGCCCTACGCCCGCCAACCGCTCTTGTCGAGGTCGACTCCTCTTGGTCTGACAAGTCGCGGCGACCTACCGTCACTACTCTTGTTCTTCTCGCTCTTCTTTGCTGTCGTAATTATGATGTTAATCTTATATTTTTATTATTGATAATGGTTTGATAGGAAGTCTTTGACGTGGCAATATGTTGCTATACTGTGGGTCTCGAGCGTGTGTGTTGAAGACCTCAGCGAGCACATACGTAACTGTTCATGGTGGTCCTGTCTTGTGTGTTCATAACAGTGCTGATGGAGGATAACACGTACAGGACCTTAGATGTGATCTTTACAATGGTGCTTATCCTTGAGGTATTAAGTCCGAGTATTGCCTCAAAGTCATACATCATCAATAAGACTTTTATTTTTCTTAAAATTTAAAGTTTTATCTAGGTTAGTTACTGACATTTTTGGTACATGTAAAAAGGGAAGTTATGATTGTCCAGATTGTGTGTATCGATCCACACGCACACACACTACGCACTATGGAGTCAACATAAATGTACATATGTAGATATCTACATTTCAAATGTAGATATGATAGAGCCCAGTAGGCTCAGGATCATGTACATCAGTTGGTTGACTGTTGAGAAGCGGGACCAAAGAGCCAGAGCTCAACCACCGCAAGCACAAATAGGTGAGTACACATCTCTGACCCTAACTATATGTAAGACAGACAAATTTGAAATTACTCTAATTCTTTATTTTTTTTTACTGAAACCACAGTGTGATATTACTCTTATGAAATAAACTTTTTAACAAAATGAAAATGTATGTTGTATGTGTTGTATAGGATTGGTTACATCTGTGCTAGATTTTTTTTTTTAACAGAAGCATGACATTCTCCACTCTGTTGACCTTAAAAATATAATATCACTTATTATCGGTCGTGTGACTTCAGCCAATTTTTAAAAATTGGGTCAAAGGTCGATGTCGGAGAGTTGGGAGATTTATCTTGTCATGCTCCATCATTTGTATTTTTTACTGACCGAATTAAAATTTTTACTTTTCAACTTGCCACAGCAAAAAGCTTTATTATCGTGCGATCACAATTTTAAATTACAATTGGTATGTAGCACATATCAAGGGCTTTATTATAGCACATATCAAGGGCTTTATAGCACATATCAAGGGCTTTATAAGACATATCAAGTGTTTTAAACATGAATACTATTGCGAGAGATGATAACACGTATATATTTTTAAATATATTTCGAGCATTACGAAACACCAATCAAATTATTTGTAATTCTGTCAGCCCGTCCTCCAAACAAAGACCCAAAAGTTCATTCCATGCACCCGCCAAACCCCCTGTTTATGAATGAAAAACGGTTTACACACGACTCACAACTGATGACGTTCGAACATTTCCGGAACAAGTGCTTCACTGACGACTTTTGTTCGAACCACAACGCTGTAAATGCTTCACCCACGAACTACAAATACAAATAATCGGCAACAGAACCTAAACACCTAACCTAACCTAACCTATGCCTATATATATGCAATAGGCTAATATATTATAATAATAATTTGTTTGAGAAAATTCCCGTTTCGAATGAACAGCATGTAAAAATATATGAATGCGTCTGTGGGGTCGACCGCTGGATGTAATGGACTTGAGTCGAGGACGGGTTGAATTCTGTGTGTACTCACCTATTTGTGCTTGCGGGGTTGAGCTTTGGCTCTTTGGTCCTGCCTCTCAACTCAATCAACTGGCGTACAGATTCCTGAGCCTACTGGGCTCTATCATATCTACATTTGAAACTGTGTATGGAGTCAGCCATAATTTCTCAATCTTTGGCGGATTTGTTTACAATTATTTACCAGTTAATGAACCCCGAAGCACCAGGAGACTGTTTATAACAATACCAACAGTTGATTGGGAAGTTTTCATGCTTGTAAACTGTTAAATAAATGTAACCAAAGCCGTCAAAGATTGAGAAAATATGTACACGTTCGTAAGTGCTTGCGTAACTGCTTTGTGAATCTGGCCCCAGGACCTTTTACCTCAATATCTGCACTTTCTAAGCTCAGCAAAACTGAGTAAATATACCTCACCATTGCTTAATAGCACATCAGTAAAGCTGTTACTGCCACCACAGTCTGGTGGATCAGCAACACGGGGGACGATAAGGATGACGGGGGGAATACATTACTGTAGTGATATACAATGTTTATGTTGCTAGGATGCCGTCAACGACCTCATTTAGCTGGTCACGACGATAACGACCATGAGAGACGACTATGATGCTGTAAGGGCTGCAGGGAGAGGTGAGGGAGAGGGCCAGAGGGCAGTGAGGTGCTGCTGAGACAACAACCTCCCCTGCCACCCCCAACTCCCCACCCCCCAACCACACCCCACACACACACACTATACATACGTGATTAATTACAAGTCTCAGATGCTGTCCAGGCTCCTTGTTGTTCTTCTTCCTTTCTCAGATTCTCCTTCTTTACCTATTCCTCCGTCTCTCTTCATTCGTTGCCTCCCTCTTCTCCTTCCCCCCTCCATCTACTCCTTCCCCCTCCATCTACTCCTTCCCCCCCATCTACTCCTTCCCCCCCATCTACTCCTTCCACTCCATCTTCTACTTCCCCTTCACCAACAGACACTGGACGTTGCTGCGACGTTGTTAAGAGTTTGTTTAGACTTTGGTCGTTGTGTTTATTTTTCTCCGTTGCAGCTGCGCATGCGCGTGTTATTTTGTAGTTTGTTATTACGTTGTGTGTCTCCAAGCTGTGTGTGTCTCCAAGCTGTGTGTGTCTCCAAGCTGTGTGTGTCTCCAAGCTGTGTGTGTCTCCAAGCTGTGTGTGTCTCCAAGCTGTGTGTGTCTCCGAGCTGTGTGTGTCTCCAAGCTGTGTCTCCACAAGCTGTGTGTGTCTCCAAGCTTGATCACAGAATACACCTCACACTTAATCACAGTATATCCCACACGCTTGATCACAGTATACAGTATATTTCATCACACTTACGACAAGTGACTCGACGCAGCGTATTATTTTGAACACAATACAAAATGCGTTTCTTGATTTTTGAGTTCATACAGATCTTTCTCTTTATTGTTCATACAGATCTTTCTCTTCATTGTTCATACAGATCTTTCTCTTCATTGTTCATACAGATCTTTCTCTCCATTGTTCATACAGATCTTTCTCTTCATTGTTCATACAGATCTTTCTCTTCATTGCAATGTTCTGGTACAGTTTAACTCGCCCGTGACGTTTGATTTGGCAAATTAAACTTAGTATAAAAAGAGCGGTCGGTGACATGTTGATTACAGGGATGTATAACGAGCCCAGCCAATTATCCTGTTATATTGTTACAAGGTTCTGATGGCTTTCTGAACTCCGGAAATGAGGAATATTAATGAATGTGAAGCAAATCGTAACTATGATTTTTTTTTTATAAATACGAGAAAAGCTATCGAAAGGGAAAGGGGAAGGGAAAGATCTCAGGCAACAATGAATGTTGAATAATAACTGCATATATGGTGGAAAAGAATACATGAATACCTGTGAATGTAACATCAATTACAATAAGGAAGGCCATTAGAGAATGGTACAGTAGTTACAGTTTCTTTTGGAGATCTATGTGAAACATTCTTGATGTCCATCATCATGCAGGATCACGCAAGTTTAGAGGTTGGTAAATGTTAATCTTCTTGTATGATAAACTTTTTACTTGAGACAGTTTAGCAAGTCCAAGCTATGTATGGGTACAAGTGATAGGATGAACAACCCAGCGGGTTTTCTTCCTGTTTGGGGAGTGTTGTACATGCTGCTATGACGGTATGTTCACTCACAGGATGATTAGGGCTGCCTAATACTGTCACTATGACGGTATGTTCACTCACAGGATGATTAGGGCTGCCTAATACTGTCACTATGACGGTATGTTCACTCACAGGATGATTGGGGCTGCCTAATACTGTCACTATGACGGTATGTTCACTCACAGGATGATTAGGGCTGCCTAATACTGTCACTATGACGGTATGTTCACTCACAGGATGATTGGGGCTGCCTAATACTGTCACTATGACGGTATGTTCACTCACAGGATGATTGGGGCTGCCTAATACTGTCACTATGACGATATGTTCACTCACAGGAGTGACGCTGCCCAATGAACTCGCTCTTCGAGGGAAAATTATAAAAATTACCATGTTTCTGAGCTCTTCACTATAGGGAGTAGAGTTTGGTCGTTATAACAGTCTCTCCAGTTACACTCGTGGTCTATCCTTCTTGAGTCACATTTCTAATTAACGTTATCCTTCTCGATTCACTCACGATGAGTTATCTTTCTCGAATCACTCACACTAAAGTTATCTTTCTCGCACCATACTCACACTCAAGTTATTCTTGGGTCATTATCCAATTCGTTGGTATGTAACATCAGTCAGAATAACAAATATACAATGAATAAAACTGCAGATAGCACGTGCAAGACACCTGAGGCTTTAGGAAAGTGGTAGGTGGGTGGAGAGAGTGGTAGGTGGGTGGAGAGAGTGGTAGGTGGGTGGAGAGAGTGGTAGGTGGGTGGAGAGAGTGGTAGGTGGGTGGAGAGAGTGATAGGTGGGTGGAGAGAGTGGTAGGTGGGTGGAGAGAGTGATAGGTGGGTGGAGAGAGTGGTAGGTGGGTGGAGAGAGTGGTAGGTGGGTGGAGAGAGTGATAGGTGGGTGGAGAGAGTGGTAGGTGGGTGGAGAGAGTGATAGGTGGGTGGAGAGAGTGGTAGGTGGGTGGAGAGAGTGATAGGTGGGTGGAGAGAGTGGTAGGTGGGTGGAGAGAGTGATAGGTGGGTGGAGAGAGTGGTAGGTGGAGGAACAGCTTTAAGGTGGACTGACTAAAGAACGGGGAAGTGCTAGGTGCCATAACAGGGCACAAACGTATCTTTTCCGCTGTTTTAAACAAAGAAAGTTGAGTAGAAAACTTCTGTTAATTTTCCCGAGATCAGTGTTTGATGTTTTATAATTCTATAAGAAAAATAATTGTTTTGAAACATTTGTTTTTAAGGTATTTAGGTACACGCTATCCAGTGCAGGTTGTCACAATCATCGTGTGGTCCAATATATGACCGAGACACGCTTTACCCACTTGAATAGTATTGACTTTGATCCAACCATGTTGGGCACGTACCCCACTGCAATCATAATGCAAAATTCGGTAAGGGAATTTGGCATTTCCTCTGCATTTGGCCCGAAGCATTTGGCCTCCATCCTCGAATAGAAAAAAAAGTATTATTTTATTGACAAAGATAAGTACAATTGGATTTACCAGAAAGTGGATAGATAACCATGCGACAACCTCGTCCTTTGCTTAGCGTACGTGGATGAGCCCAACAGGCTCTCCCCAGACAATGGTGGGCGAGTATAACACAAAAACAAAACCATTAAAGAAAAATGGATAGAACCAGGCGGGCACGAAGCTCCATCCAATGGTCACTCTTTCTCGGTAAAGCTACGTCTAAATGCCCATAAAAACACGTTTCCTGTAATACCTGTACATAATCGCCATTAACCTTCAGGAGTAAATTAGTGGAGAGGAGCCCGGGCCGCCCCGAACAGGCTGACAGCCCCGACACTCTCGCTAATTACCTCTCCATATTTCCCCCTCCCTTTCAACTATTAGCTGTGTGCGAGACAACTGGAGGCTACAGCAAGGGGCCCACAGCAAGGGGCCCACACTGTATAATGGTCCAACCAGCCACACGGGCCCTCACACATTCCGGGACCCTCAATATCCTAGGGCCTTCACACATCCCGGAACCTCTCACGGTTCCCGGGACCCCTCCACACATCCCGGGACCTCTCACATACCCGAAGATGTGACGAGTCACATCCCAAGACAAGATTTTACCCTGGGATACAGTAAGATACAGCTCATGTTCTGTGTTACATCTGTGGTATCACTCAGCTGGTGGATACCGGGTATTGTGTTACCAATATTCAGGATCAGAGAAAGACAAGACCCTTTTGTAACTTAATCGTCACTACATCTGTCAAGTGATGTTGTAGGAGATATCTCAGATGATTTCCCTTTTGTTATTCAGGCAGATAATAAGTCTTCGGATGTTTATCAATCTGAAGACGAGATGTCTTGTGTGTGTACTCACCTATTTGGTGAGTACACCAAGTACGAGATGTCTTGTGTGTGTGTGTGTGTGTGTGTGTGTGTGTGTGTGTAGTAACACGCGTAGCTAAGATGTTATAGTACTTGTTAGCGGGGGAATGACGTATGTTTTGAGTCACTGTTGTGTTGTCTTAGCAAACACCGTTATCTTCACTACATCAACCATCACCTTAATCCCAACGTTAGTCCTCGTGAGGCAATGTTCACTACAAATTCCATTGCCCTTTCACTCATAAAGTTAGTTACATAATGTATGTCGTCACCGCCAACTGCACCCCGCCACAATCACCATCCTCATCACCACCACCACCAACAACAACAACAGCAATAGCAACCACACCAACGCCACCTACAATAACATGAAAGCCACCATTACCAACCCTGCCACCATCACAACCATTACCTGACGACCACCACGACTACCATCACCATCAACACCATCACCCCCACCACCACCACTACCACGACTACCATCACCACCACCATAACCACTACCACCACCACCACCACCACAACTACTACCACGACTACCATCACCATTACCACCACCATCACCACAACCACTACCACCACCATCAACACCATCACCACCACCACTACCACGACTACCATCACCACCACCACCACCACCACCACCACTACCACTACAACCACCATCACCACCATCACCACCACTATCACCACCACCACCACCACCAGTCTGCGAGCCACCCTCTAACCACCACCTCCAACATCTGTGGCCTCGTGCTATACCTGACAAGCGACAAATGAGATTCATAATAGGCTTATCATTACACAAAAGTCAAAGTGCTCACCTGGAGCAGCAGTTTCCCCTTGATCTTGGCGCTTTTACCTGCCACCTGTAGCCCGTGTTTACCTGCGGTGTGTACTGTCTATGATACTAGCTATATTCTCAATGTGTTTTTAATTAGTTGTAATTGAAAACCAGGAGACGTTAAACAAAAAGTTAAAATATGTCTATTAGGTAGAAAGAATGTACATCCTATGCCGTTTGTTCGAATATCCGGCCATCATTTTGTATATATATATATCAGTAAAATAGGTACCTGGGTGTTAGTCAGCTGTCACGGGCTGCTTCCTGGGGGTGGAGGCCTGGTCGAGGACCGGGCCGCGGGGACACTAAAAAAAAAAAAACCGAAATCATCTTAAGATAACCTCAAGATTGACTCTCCACCAACGAGGCATTCACCAAAAAAATTGTGTTCAAAAAATTGTGTGGTATTAAAAAGAGCAATGTATACCCATTGAGCCCAATGGGCATACAACATTGCTCATTTTAAGATTGGCAAAGATTGGTATATAGTGGCGCTCAAGATGACCCAAAGTTAACGAGAGGCAATTTAGAAATAATTTAAGAAAATAAACGCGGCAAAAGTCTTGGCAGTTAGGTTGCAATGTTATTTATATCAGTAAGAACATCAATTGTAACATCAGTAACGGCATTAACAATAACCAGTGTATTACAACCACTGAATATCAACAACCAATATAACACCAACCAATATAACACCAACCAATGTATATAGTTATATAACTATATAACAACATATATATATAACATATAACTATATAATATAATTATATATATAACCACTATATAACAACAACAGTTCACCCAGTGAGTGCCTCATAAAGTATATAAAAGCACAGAGTGGCTAACGATCATGAGTTTCACCCCATATATATATATGAATGAAGGAAGCGATATCTGAAGGAAGGAACCCCATATGAAGGAAGCGGCCGCTGCCCTGGGCGACGCTCCGGTGGTCCCAACAGACGGCAAAACAGTAAGAGGCTGCACAACATGTTCGTATTCATTACCTGCCTCCACTTCTAGTGGTCCGCTTAATAGCTCCGCTTCGTTCACAGTTATAACGTGTTGGTGTCGGGGTGGGGGACGGGGAGCGAGCGGATGGAAAGCGGAGAAGATAGGGCCCGAGTTGAGGAGACATAGGAAGACATGAGGAGACATGAGGAGACATGGGGAGATATGAGGAGACATGAGGAGACATGGGGACACATGAGGAGACATGGGGAAGACATGAGGAAACGATTGGAATGAGTAAAAAAGAGCACGAAAATGCTGAAGGAGAGATTTAAAGGAGGTATGGAACGATGGGGAGGGGTTTAAGGGAGTATTAAGAGACGAAGAGAAAGGGTATTAAGAGAAATTGGAGAGGAATTCAAACGGATAGAAAGAGTGAAAGGAACAACGGAAAGAAATTGAGGAAGAAGTAGTCAGGAGGAAAGAGTATAGATGTGAAGCAGAGACTGTATTATGGTCTGACTTGAAAGATGAACAAAGATATGTACTCACCTAGATACTCTTAGCACGATGTACTCACACAGATGTACTCATCAAGGTGTATTCTTCAAGACGTAACTTGATGATTTAGCTATATTTGTAACGTCAAGTTCCTCACAAGTTTCAAAATGTCATTCACTTTTGCCTAAAATGTAACTTTTGATTTAGATTGCTGTACCTATGTTTACTGTAGCCAGCACTGAAATTATATGCATATGTTGTTACCAATTAAGTTTTTGATCAATTGATTTGATTGAAACTTCATTTAGTCTTTGCCAAAAGTTACATAAAATTCCTAGAAAAACTAGTGTGAGGATCAGCTAGACGTTGAGGCATACATATGGTTCTGATAATTTTTATTTAGTTTAAAGAGGAGTGGTCAAGACACTGAATCAGTAGTTTGGTTGCATGGCAATTTTACAGCAAACTGCACACGCACATGGACTCTCAACATGTGTCCTCATGTGTCCTCATGTGTCCTCATGCATGTGTCACATGGTGAGTGTTCAGTGTCAGAAAATTAGCTAAGAAAAAAATGTGTTATACCTACGAAAATTTAACAATTGCTATGGAATAAATTTGGATATTGTAAGTCTTAGAGTAATAATATTAATTCTAATACTATATGCTAAGATGGTACTAAGGATTTTGGTAATAACGCAGTGTTATCTTCCTGTAAAGTTGGAGTAACTTTTGTCATGTAATGGAACTAACTTGTAGTAGTAGTAGTTTGTCATGTAATGGAAGAAACTTGTGGTGTAGTGGAAGTTGTCATGTAATGGATGTAACTTGTTATATAACTTGCCAGATAAACTTATCTGGAAAGTTACTGCCAGGCAAGTAATAAATAACTGACAAGTTACTTCCAATACATTATCATGTAATGAAAGTAACTTGACAGGCAGTGGAAGTAACTTGTCATATAGTGGAAGTAACTTGTCATATAGTGGAAGTAACTTGTCATGTTGTGAAACCGATCGAGTGAGACTAACAGACCCCAGGAGCTCAGTTATATATAAACTTATCCTAAAACATAAAATTTAAGACCAGGAGGCCCGGCGTGAACCCCTGAGACCTCCTTCACATTACGTAAAACCCTCCTTCACCTTCTCATATTCAAGGCACTGCGTCCCCTCCCCTTCTGACGTAGACCCGGTAATCTTCAGGTAGTGGAGGGCGTCGGGAGGCGGTGTCTCTTGCCTGTACAGGTACAGGTGGGCGGGCGTGGGCGTAACCTGGTCGGGGTGCAGGTAGGAGTGGGCGGGGTGGGTGGGAACTCATCAGCGCGGGCGGAGAGGGTGGGTGGCCAGAGGCGTGACACGATTTTCCGCTGCGCACTCTGGTGGGAGGTAGTCCAGAGGGAGAGGAAGGGAAGGAGGGGAGCAGGAGAAAGGAAGAGGAGGAGGAAGAGGTAAGAAAAGAATAAGAAACAAGATAACACATTGGATTGGAGAGAGAAGGGGAAGGGGATAATATAAGTGTTAGAGAAGTGGGGGTGAGAGGTGACGGGTAGAGTGTTGTGGTGGAGAGTGTGGCGGGTAGTGTGTTGTGGTGGAGATACTGGTGGAGTGGTGTGGTGGTGAGAGACTGATAGCCCCTGGTGTCCGGATCGACCCCAAAAGGTTACACCATTGGGAGTGTTAGGAGACCTAAGAATTTAAACCTACCATCAGAACACGCATTATATTACGAACAGTTAAAAACTCCTTGGACAAAAAATCGTTTCTTCTCAACCGATATAATTGAGGTCCTCATGGGGAGTCGATACCCCTTAAAGCGGACAACGGCGTTGCCCTACCTATGACAACCCCCAAGCCACCACCAGTCACCCTGTAAAATTTAATGTAACTAGCCCTAAGCGTCTACATTCAACCTAGGGTAAACAAATTGATTAGTTAAAAATATGCAAGATAAAAATCTACAATCTTTATTTTTCTTTCCCACACTGGAAACAAGCCACTTCAAGGTTTTTAGATCCACTGTTTACGCATGTTTACTGGCCTTTTGATCCTCCTCTTCAGCATCTGACGACTTGGTAAAGGAAATCTTCCTGCATTACCTAGAGAACTTAGCAGGTGTATATAACACTAGTTTTATTCACTACATCCCCAAGTGGGTTTGTCTCAGCTCCAGCACTCCGAATAGTGTGGGAGCCCCTGATGGGGTGGGAGCCACCCCCCATCAGTGGACACGTTCATGCAGGAGGCACGGAGGCCGTACACGGGGGCCGTGCACACAAACCGTACACAGTTGCCATACACGGAGGCCCTACACTGATATCAGCGTGTGCACGTGCCTGAGCAAATTAGTGAAAACATCAGTCCCATCATAAACTATATTTATCTAATTGAATAACTTAAGATACAGCTAACTAACGCGAGAAAAAGGGCAGCTTAAGACTGAGGATGATGAAACATGCAGGTATAGCATGAGTCGGGATGATTATACAGTACGCAGAGAGATGATCAGCCATGGCGGAGAATACAGTACGCAGAGACGTGATTTGATACAGTATTCTGGAATAAAACGTACCCTGATGCACTAAAGCTTGTATACACAATCTGGTGTATAATGTCTCTAACAAGGTTGACATACAACTCATAGGGCTCACGGAAGCTGCTCCACTATAACCATGAATACTGAAGAAATGTGATGAATACTAAGTAAATTAATTTCTAAGTGAATAAATTAATTACATGAATACTAAGTGAATTCTAAGCTTTATTAACCTAGAAAATAAAGGATCGCACCTCTAATTAATAAGGAAAGATCTGTCACGAAAGTGCAGGCAGAACATCCCCGCTAACTGTGAAAACAAATAATTAAAGGACATTTAACGAATGGATTTTTAATTAAGTTTAGAGTATGAATTTACATGAAATATCAGTTCACATGTAACTATGGACTGTGGTTGAGTGGCTCCTTTTATCAGCACTCACATCATGTAGCTAAATCAATTTCAGCGACAAGGGTTCGACCCCTTTCGTGTCGCTGTAAAAACTGAGATGTAAATCGATATCGCAGGCTTTTTAGGCCCTTGGAACCCATTTTCAAGAAAACACGGCAGCTTCACAAGCAATTCAGACAGAGATTTTAAAAGGATAAACATGATATTTTTTTTATCACGCGGTAATGACTTGTTCCAGACGAAGTGTATATTCCTGGTCGTACTAAGTGGTTCCAGATGAAGCGTATATTCCTGGTCGTACTAAATTGTTCCAAATGAAGTGCATATTCCTGGTCGTACTAAGTGGTACCAGACGAAGCGCATTTAATTTTATAAAGCTGTAAAACCAAACTCTGAAACAGTGAAACATTTCCATTCACGTGATCGCTGACACAGCGTCGTTTGTATCAACACTGATGAAGTGAACGTTGTTGATAACTTAGTAATCATGTAATTAGACTCAAAAGTTATCATTGTATGTGATTCGCACTGAACACGTTAGTATGACACGTTAGCTTTCAGCCACCCATTCTCTCTCACCTTCCTCACCTCCATCACCTTCCTCACCTTCCTCACCTCCCTCACCTCCCTCACCTTCCTCACCTTCCTCACCTCCCTCACCTCCCTCACCTTTCTCACCTTCCTCACCTTCCTTACACCCTCTGCAGCCCATCATCCTAAAATAAAAGTTCTGTTTGCAACAGTTTGGTCGACAGTACCAGTCTGTAGTGATGAAACCATATACAATATATGAACCGTATATATATATATACAATATGTGAATATATGAACCACCAGAAAGTTGACTTTTATATAATTGAATTTCGACAGCTCGGAAACATTTTTAGCGGCAACATAAATATATGACGCATCCAAGACTAACCTAACTAACCTCTCCTAACATTCCTAGGCCTATTACATGCTATATTAAGCCTTATGTAGTATAAATATGTGCTACTAGGCCTAGGAATATGTGTCTGTTTTGTAGCTTTATTCCAGACTCTAAAATTAATAGCATAAAAAGTGGTTTACTTGCGATCATCCCTACATAATGGTACTTATCCTCAGAGTGCTGTAAGTGCTGACACATCAGGATGATGTGGTGCCATCCCTCCTTCACTCCCTCCCTCCCTCACGCCTCTCCTTCACTCCCTCCCTCCCTCACGCCTCTCCTTCACTCCCTCCCTCCCTCCCGCCTCTCCTTCTCCCTCTCCCTCCTGAAGATTGTCCCTTGAGGACTAAGTACCCAGTGATCACATAAAGTCGCCCACGTGATGGTAATCAACTGAAAAATAGCTCTAATTGGGTGGATGTCCTCACTCTGCGCACGGAAGTGGAAACACACAACTCCCCTTCCCTCTTTCTCGCTCTCTCTCTCTCTCTCTCTCTCTCTCTCTCTCTCTCTCTCTCTCTCTCTCTCTCTCTCTCTCTCTGCCCAACCACTTGGGCTGGATGGTAGAGCGACGGCCTCGCTTCATGCAGGTCGGCGTTCAATCCCCGACCGTCCAAGTGGCTGGGCACCATTCCCTTCCCTCGTCCCATCCCACACCCTTATCCTTCCAAGTGGATGGAAGTGACTTGGTCGTAATGGCGCGGCGTAGCCATTAGTCGTAATGGCTTGGCGCTTTCTCCTGATACTCCAATTTCCTTCTCCATAAAAGTGCCCCATTGGTAATGGTCTTTAAGAGGTTCATGTTTTTCTATCTATATTATTTATATTTTCTATATTTTCTATATTTCTATCTATCTATATTTTTTTTAGTAAATGCATACTGTGTGCTGAGGTCGCATTTAATCGTCAGGCTGCTATCGTGGGGAAAGATACTGCTTGACAGTATTTATGAGGGTCTCCCGCTGCTGGACACCTTTTTTGACCAGAAGAGTGGCAGTGTTTGGGGAGGTTGTTGGATAGTGTGTTAATAATCAATCTCATAATCCTCTCAAGCATGTGGGTGAGGTAGTGGTGGTGGATGAGGTGATTTCCCCTACCTCACAAGGTGCTGTGAGGAAGGGATAAGACACAGGTACCCGTTTGAATGACTGACATTGTGTGCAAGTTCCTTCTCCAACTGCAGCCAGTCTCTCTGCCTCGTTGACACAACCGAACTCACTGTATTAAAATACAAAAATCGTTCACGCATCATAATTGCCAATTTGGCAGTACAAAAAAAATCATAATAATATGTTAAACACCCATTAATATTGATTAAAAAAACTAATATTTATGATCAACACTTTTTCTGGCCCGTTCTTCCTCTAATAATCCTTTGTTCGAGCATTTGGAACACGTCGACGGAAACCAGTAGGTTCATTATATGTCAGTATTAACACCGGTCAACGACCTAACGACGAGAGGCTTATGACTCTGTATAGGCTCATTCAGTTGTAAGTAAAAGATAGTGGGAAAATTTCCCAGTGTTACTGTACTATAAAGCTGAACACTAGAAACAATTAGGAAGTTTTGGAAACATTTTAATCAAACATTCAAGCTCAAGCTTAGTCTCATAAAGGGTAAGCTTAAAGGTGGATATAGTTTAAACTTTGACATTTAGTTTACAATTAAGCACGTGAAGAATTATTAATCGCGAGTTACACCATCTCTGAGCTGAGCTGGTGGCTGAGGGAGCCGGTCGGCCGAGCGGACAGCACGCTGGACTTGTGATCCTGTGGTCCTGGGTTCGATCCCAGGCGCCGGCGAGAAACAATGGGCAGAGTTTCTTTCACCCTATGCCCCTGTTACCTAGCAGTAAAAAAGGTACCTGGGTGTTAGTCAGCTGTCACGGGCTGCTTCCTGGGGGTGGAGGCCTGGTCGAGGACCGGGCCGCGGGGACACTAAAGCCCCGAAATCATCTCAAGATAACCTCAAGAAGATCTCCACCATCATCATCGTCCACTCCATCAATATCACCATCAGCAAATACACCTCATCACCATGATGTTGATGGTGGTCATCATCACCATCTCCCTCATCATCACCATCATTCTAAAGGAGGAAGCCTAATTACGACTGAATATAATGAGAGCAATCACAGTGCCCCGTCCAGGCGCGGGACACAGAGTGTTAAGAATGTTTTACATACACGCATTTGGGGGGTCGGTGGCTGAGCGGACAGAACACTGGACGCGTGATCCTGTGGTCTCGGGTTCGATTCCGGGCGCCGGCGAGGAACAATGGGCAGAGTTTCTTCCACCCTCATGCCCCTGATACCTAGCAGTAAATAGGTACCTGGGAGTTAGTCAGCTGTCACGGGCTGCTTCCAGGGGATGCAGGCCTGGTCGAAGACCGGGCCGCGGGGCCACTAAGCCCCGAAATCATCTCAAGATAACAAGATAACGCCGTTCGTCCCCATGTTGATTATGCAGCGCCTGCCTTACTCTTTCTCCTGGCCAGTGCGCAAAGGTTCATACATCATGAACATACATTCAGATTCGAGAACTGCCATTGAAATCTTGCAACAAGGACACTTAAGTGGCAACATCGATCTGACCTCAAATATTATAGCATTGAAGTAATCACTCAAACGCCAAGGTGGTCGGATTCTGATCAACTGGGTGCCAAGTCATGTAGGAACACAAGTGAATGAGACCGTAGATGAAGCTGCTTTCAAACTAAGATAAGAAAACTTTCAACTAAGATAAGAAATTTAGACATTTACATATCCCAGAATCAAGCACAGATTAAACAATGAATTAGACAGAGAGAGTAATTCAGAAAATATACAGTGACCTTAACACAGCAGCTGCAGCATCAGGATCTGCGGGTTTGTACAAGCATTCAACGAACCACTTATTTTGACGAAAGGAAACAATAAGAAAACAGAAATACACTTACATCGCATCAGGCTTGGATACCCATGTGCGGAGGAAATAGGCTTACAGGTTCCGGAAGATGAGAGGAAATGTCAGCACTGTGGAGAAATGCCCGACAGACCACTAGAACATTATCTAACACAGTGCATAACTGTGTTAAATAATGCATAAATTACAACCACAACAAACCACTAAAACATTATCTAAGACAGTGCACAGTTACAACCACAACAGACCAATGGAACATTATCTACCACAGTGCACAGTTACAACCACAACAGACCATTCGAACTTTATGTAACACAGTGCACAGTTACAGCCACAGCAGACCACTCGAACTTTATCTAACACAGTGCACAGTTACAGCCACAACAGACCACTCGAACATTATCTAACACAGTGCACAGTTACAACCACAACAGACCACTCGAACATTATCTAACACAGTGCACAGTTACAACCACAACAGACCACTCGAACATTATCTAACACAGTGCACAGTTACAACCACAACAGACCACTCGAACATTATCTAACACAGTGCACAGTTACAACCACAACAGACCACTCGAACATTATCTAACACAGTGCACAGTTACAACCACAACAGACCACTCGAACATTATCTAACACAGTGCACAGTTAAAACCATACAAGATTTCAAGCGAGATTTAACACAGCAATTGTTAAACACATTAGACATAATCTTACTGAAGCGAACATACGAGTCGTAAGTACTCGTATACCACTTAAGATAGAAACGAGTAACACTTAGTGGGCCAGCCAGAGGCTTAGGGCCCGCGCAGGTATATCCTCCCCCCCCCCCCCAAAAAAAACATTATCATCTTAATATCATCATTATATTCTCCATCATCATCATCTCCATCGCGATAATCAGCACCTTTTTATCACCTTCACGATTATCTTTTCTTTCAGTTATTACCATAAATGTCACCATACATACCCAATACAACGTCACCATACAAGCGTGGTGTCCTTCACAACGTCACCATACACACCTGGTACCCAACTTAACATCACTATACATACCTGGTACCCAACTCAACATCACTATACATACCCAGTACCCAACTCAACATCACTATACATACCTGGTACCCAACTCAACATCACTATACACACCTGGTACCCAACTCAACGTCACCATACACACCTGGTACCCAACTCAACATCACTATACATACCCAGTACCCAACTCAACATCACTATACATACCAGGTACCTATATAACGCCTCCATAATAGCACATGACTCAAGGCGCTATCATTATCATCAATCATTACTAATGCCATCATCACCTTAACTTTATTACTCAAAAAACAAGAGAAAAGGGCGACCATCACCGGCGATTAGGATAAACTTAAGCGGACAACTGCAGGAAATTAAAAGATGGTATCAATGCTGGAGAAGCTGTTAATAAGAGAGAGCATCCAGGTCATCAGCTTGGTTTACCGTCATGAGGCACGAACCATTATATGGTGTGGGTCATGGGTATGGTGTGTGGTGGGTGAGTGTGGTGGGTATGGTGTGTGGTGGGTGAGTGTGGTGGGTATGGTGTGTGGTGGGTGAGTGTGGTGGGTGAGTGTGGTGGGTGTGTGTGGTGGGTGAGTGTGGTGGGTATGGTGTGTGGTGGGTGAGTGTGGTGGGTATGGTGTGTGGTGGGTGAGTGTGGTGGGTGAGTGTGGTGGGTGTGTGTGGTGGGTGAGTGTGGTGGGTATGGTGTGTGGTGGGTGAGTGTGGTGGGTGTGTGTGGTGGGTGAGTGTGGTGGGTATGGTGTGTGGTGGGTGAGTGTGGTGGGTGAGTGTGGTGGGTGTGTGTGGTGGGTGAGTGTGGTGGGTATGGTGTGTGGTGGGTGAGTGTGGTGGGTATGGTGTGTGGTGGGTGAGTGTGGTGGGTGTGTGTGGTGGGTGAGTGTGGTGGGTATGGTGTGTGGTGGGTGAGTGTGGTGGGTATGGTGTGTGGCGGGTATGGTGTGTGGTGGGTGAGTGTGGTGGGTGAGTGCGGTGTAGCTGGGACATGTGTAGGGTGAATGTTTGGTGTTCGTGTGAAAGGGTGTGATTTTTTTATGTGTGTATGTACTCACCTAGCTGTGATCGCGGGAGTTGAGCTTTGGCTCCTTGGTTCCGCCTCTCGACCGTTAATCAACTGGTGTACAGATTCCTGAGCCTACTAGGCTCTATCATATCTACACTTCAAACTGTGTATGGAGTCAGCCTCCACCACATCTCTGCCTAATGCATTCCATTTGTCAACTACTCTGACACTAAAAAAATCTGTAATAGAGCTGGAATCCAGGGGCACAATATTCAGGAGTAACGTTAGTTCAATGTTTTAATTTGATATTTTAGCACTGGGAAAATGTGGAGCCGGTGCCAGAGTCTCCTGGAGTTGAATATGGCAGAGGGATATTTCCCACGTGGATATATATCACGTGAAAAATAATAGAGGGGCTGGTCCCAAACCTGCACACAGAAATAATATCACATGAGACCAGGAGGCATGGCAGGATGTGCAGAATACCCCCGTTGAAAAGCAGAGGTGCAACGGGTACTCTGAGAGAGAACTCTATCAACATCAGAGGCCCGAGACTGTTCAACACGCTTCCACTACACATAAGGGGCATAACTGGCCGATAAACATCTCCAAAGGATACCTGATCAACCAGGCTGTGATTTGTACGTCAGGCTGCGAGCAGCCGCGTCCAACAGCCTGGTTGACCAGTCCAGCAATTAGGAGGCTTGGTCGACAACCGGGCCGCGGGGGCGCTAAGCCCCGGAAACACCTCAAGGTAACCTCAAGGTAAGGAGGGCCACCTCATACTGGAAGCAATAGAGCCGACCCCAACCTGCCTATGCTGGGTACCTACCCTTCAGGAATCAATGTGCAAGGTTTGGTGAAGCTAACTCCAAGGGTTTGGTCTCCATCCTTGGATAGACAGCCATTCTGTTTTATAAATATAGATATGAAGTAGTTATAATTTAAATTTGTGAAACAATTTATTTACTTTTTGTAATTGAGTGCTCAGTAACACTGTATAAAAGAAAATATTTGTGTCCTGTCAAAAAACGAGATAAAAAAAATATGTTTATTCTGATTAGTCTTGTTATTTCCCTTTAGTAAATCAGCATGAATTACATTTTTTGGCTCAGAACTCAATGACCCACTACACTATATGTAGAACAGATAGCACAGGCCAGAATGTATGTATGCTGGTAAATTAGCATTGTTAAAGAGCTTTAGTGCCTTTCTTTGGGAGAATGTTCAGTAAGCCACAGTGTACTGTAGCAGTGCTGTAAGTCTGTCAGTTTACTACAGACGAAAACATTAATATGCTGCTTAGCTCTGTATAAATTCACCACCACATCTGTATTAAAAAATAAACTAAAAACAAGAGAAGTTCACGTGCAAAAACTAATTCCACGAGACCCGAAAATCGGTCCTGGCCAGAGAATCTAATTATTCCACTCGGGGCATAACAGAGCTATGAAACTATCTTGCTAAAAGGCTAATAATTTACCTTATTCCTATAAGAAATACGACCTCACGGGCTCTCGGGAAAGAGAACGGAATATTTTAAAGGATCTTCAATTAATGGGCTCATGCCAAGCAGAACATTTCGCAAATCAACCATCATGTCACTAAATTCTCGTCTGTGGCAAATTGGTCACGGAGACGAGACGCTACGTAAAAAGTAGTGTTGCTTCTCTTCGAGCTCCGTGACCGCTTGCCACCGAGGTACGGACAGTAGCACGGGTATGTTCCTAGCTCACGCTAGGAGCAGGAGCAGCAGTGGGAGCGGCTCGCATCCACTGGCTACATCTCCACCAGTACAATATCGAACCTAACAATTTCTTAATGGAATTGTGAAAATTAACTAACTTTGGTGTATTAATTAGTTGGAGAGTTGGGTGGGCTGGCGAGCCCTCAGGCAACCTGGGGTCCTCTAGGGCTCTCCCCGCCCACTCCCTCTTTCTCATCTACGATCTCAATTCTCCTCCTCTTCCTTCACTATCACTTCCCTCTCCTCCCACCGCACCTCCACCATCTCCTCTTCCTCTGCCACCTCTTATTACTCCTAATTATTATTCTCACTAGCTCCCATTCACTATGATATAAAACTCAGCTATAAATCCAGACCTACGAGGCAAAACCAGATAAGAAATTAAGCTTGGAGAACGAACCACGTCGCAGCGTAAGAAGTGTAATGGCGGGTGTTGGTGTGCGGGCGAGCTAGCTGCCCCGGGGTCATGCCAACACAAGTTAATTAATAACTCTGGTCAGCCCTGGCCAGTGAGACGACGACTACTACTGGAATGATGGCAGTCTTACCACCATGACTCTCTCTCTTATCCACCATAAGTAACTCCTTGTCTCTTAACCTCAATACATGAAGAAAATGGCTTCAACGTTCAGATGTGTATCACTTGGAAGGAATATGTGTATCTACTAAGGTTTCGTTGTAGCTTTTGTAGGAAGATTATATTTATTTTTGTTATTGATTTTTTTTGGAATGAGTGAACCGTGGCAGGAGGCCTGGTCGACGACCGGGCCGCGGGGACGCTAAGCCCCGGAAGCACCTCAAGGTAACCGTTGTTGTCGGAGAAAATAAAATGTGTAACCCTGGTAATGGTCTATGGAACCAAAAAAACACCTGTGAACCCCACAACACCTGTTGGACCCAACAACATCTGTGGGCCCCAACAACACCTGTTGGACGCTACCTTGAGGCTACCTTGAGGTGCTTCCGGGGCTTAGTGTCCCCGCGGCCCGGTCGTCGACCAGGCCTCCTGGTTGCTGGACTGATCAACCAGGCTGTTAGACGCGGCTGCTCGCAGCCTGACGTATGAGTCACAGCCTGGTTGATCAGGTATCCTTTGGAGGTGCTTATCCAGTTCTCTCTTGAACACTGTGAGGGGTTTGCCAGTTATGCCCCTTATGTGTAGTGGAAGCGTGTTGAACAGTCTCGGGCCTCTGATGTTGATAGAGTTCTCTCTCAGAGTACCTGTTGCACCTCTGCTTTTCAACGGGGGTATTCTGCACATCCTGCCATGTCTTCTGGTCTCATGTGGTGTTATTTCTGTGTGCAGGTTTGGGACCAGCCCCTCAATTATTTTCCACGTGTAAATTATTATGTATCTCTCCCGCCTGCGCTCAAGGGAGTACAGATTTAGGCTCTTTAGTCGGTCCCAGTAATTTAGATGTTTTACTGAGTGGATTCTAGCAGTAAAGGATCTCTGCACGCTCTCTAGGTCAGCAATTTCTCCAGCTTTGAAAGGGGCTGTCATTGTGCAGCAGTACTCCACTCTAGAGAGCACAAGCGTTTTGAAAAGTATCATCATCGGTATAGCATCTCTAGTGTGAAAAGTTCTTGTTATCCAACCTGTCATTTTTCTTGCAGTTGTGACGGCTACTTTATTGTGTTCTTTAAAGGTAAGGTCTTCCGACATGAGTACACCCAGGTCCTTTACATTGCCTTTTCGTTCTATGTTATGATTTGCCTGCGTTTTGTACGTGGTTTCTGTTTTTATATTTTCAATTTTTCCGTAGCGCATGAGCTGAAACTTATCCTCGTTGAATACCATATTATTTTCTGTAGCCCATAGAAAGACCTGATCTACATCTGATTGGAGGTTTGCCGTGTCCTCTATGTTGCCAACTCTCATGAAAATCCTAGTGTCATCTGCAAAGGATGATACAGTGCTATAGGTTGTGTTCTGGTCTATGTCCGATATGAGGATGAGAAAAAGTACTGGAGCAAGCACAGTACCCTGGGGGACTGAGCTCTTCACGGTTGATGGGCTGGATTTTATTTTGTTGACTATTACACATTGGGTTCTGTCAGTCAGGAAATTGTAGATCCATCTGCCTATTTTCCCGGTAATTCCTTTTGAACGCATTTTATGTGCAATAACACCATGGTCACATTCACGCAACAACAACTGCGGAATCCGATAATAACTATGGGACCCAACAACACCTGTTGGACCCAATAACATCTGTTGAACCCAGAAACACCTTTGGGGACCCAACAGCACCTACGAGACCCAAGTAGCAACTCTGGGGCTCGACAACACCTATAGGACCCAACAACAACTGCTGGAGCTATCATATTGTCTTCTATCTTATCAACCAATAAGGTGGTGGATTAAACTACCAGGAAGGAGTATGTGGATAACAATGAGAGTGAACGATAATAGGGTGAATGATAACAATGAGAGACTCACTCTCCCGACACGTAAGTATACAAATGTATGAAAAAGCCAGTTAAGAAAAGGTTATTAATTGGATGTTTAAATGCAAAGCTAAACTTAATTTTCAAATTTTCAATGGTTATAATGAGCATAAAAGTGAATATATAACAAAAATGTGAAAATTTATTAGTAAATTTATTAGGAATATACGTGAAGCTTGGAACACACTGCATCGACTCACTAATTTCTAAATCAACTGCGAATGAAGCCTAAAAGCATTAATTTTACATAAAAAACTAATTAATTTTGAGAAATATTCCTCAAATCCTCTTATGAAGGCCTCGAAGTCCCATTTAAATTCTTTGTTTTCGCTCTGGGATGATTTATCTCAATTACTCATTATCACGCTCCATTTGCTTAATACGTTGGGAAATTAATTAATCATCATTTCTGTAATTGCGTTCGAATTAGCAGGATTCGCATTCGACCGTCTCCATTACCTGGGCGGTGCTTGTTAGGGGCGACCACCTCAGTCCAGCAAATTTGTGAAATGGTAGATATTCACCTTCATAACCTGATTTGATTGGGTAATTGGTGGCCCTGTGAGGTGATTGGCTGACTCGCTGATCAATACCAATCTCCAAACATGCGACCAATAGACGACCAACTCCAAACATGCGAGCAACAGACACCCATCTCCAAACATGCGAGCAACAGGCAACCATCTCCAAACATGCGAGCAACAGGCACAAATCTCCAAACATGCGAGCAAGAGAAACCCATCTCCAAACATGCGAGCAACAGAAACCCATTTTCAAACATGCGAGCAACAGAAACCCATCTCCAAACATGCGAGCAAGAGAAACCCATCTCCAAACATGCGAGCAACAGAAACCCATCTCCAAACATGCGAACAACAGAAACCCATCTCCAAACATGCGAGTAACAGGCACAAATCTCCAAACATGGGAGCAATATTATTCACAAACAAAAACTTCTCACAATAACAGTTCACCATATAAGCTCACTAACCAGGCAAACCAAACAACAGATTTACTGTGACAATAAAAACGAAGCAGTTATCAAAACAGCAAGACAACGATTCATTTTATCAAGTGATCACCATCACTATTCAACCAGATTAGTTACTATTCAACTTAGAAAACATCATTCACACCAACTATCTTCGTAACTAACCATCGGCGGTCGAGCTAATTAGACCACCTAACAAGGCCGCGGTGTACAGGCCGGCACAGCTGGACAGTAAACCAGTTTACTCTGTCAGACCCACAAGAAAAGAAGGTATTGCACACGCACCACGCAGAACGACCCCCAAGGGCTAGCAACCTCTGGCCTATAATGGCCAGATTAACGAGCCAATCCAGCACAGGAGCCCAGAGGGGGGTCGGAACCCCCTACCGAGGCGGCTCAGGAAGGCACAGCCACGTAACAAAGGGGATAGGCAGGGATGGAAGCATATACCATACTCAGTGTTCAGGTCAAGCTGACTTCAAGGTCCCGGATGCAAGGGTCACCTTGCAACTTGGGATTTACTGCTGTTGCTGAGTCAAGTGTTAGGTAATTCCTTCAGCTCTTGCTTTTACATTTCACGTGTTGGAGAATATTTTTTGGTGAAAATCAAACTTTTAAAGAACAGAACAATATGGGGATCAGAATAATCTTTCCGCCCCCAAGGGGCCCTGGCGATATGTTCTGAAAAGGACGTGAACAGCAGGTGAACAACTAAAGAACAAATAACCAGGTTTGGTATAACACGGCTCTCAGCTTAGAAACATTGGAGAGAAAAGAACGCAAAGACAATTCTGTAAAAGCAAAAACAAACTAAAAATATAATCACAAAAGTTTTAGAAGAAAGGAGAAGTGGAAAGAATATAATAAAACAATGTAGATAATAGAAACAGCGAATTATTAACGAGTGAAGCCTAGAATTTAATTTAATTTAATTTTGCCCCGAAGGGCGAGTTTATTGGGCAGCGCCACTCATCTTGTGAGTGGACACACCGCCGTAGCAGCATGTATAACACTCCCCAATAGGAAGAAAAACCCGCTGGGTTGTTCATCCTGTCACTTGTACCCAAGAATCTGTCTTTGTCTGTCTAACAGTCAACACCAGACGCTTGGGGTTAGCCTCACCGAACTTTACAGGGATGAATGGTCTGGAGAATGGGACGAACATAGGTTGGTCGGGGTGGCCAGAATTCAAGAGGAACAGCAGGGAGCAGGTCTGCCGAGCGGACAGCACGCGGGGCTTGTGATCCTGTGGTCCTGGGTTCGATCCCAGGCGCCGGCGAGAAACAATGGGCAAAGTTTCTTTCACCCTATGCCCCTGTTACCTAGCAGTAAACTAGGTACCTGTGTGTTAGTCAGCTGTCACGGGCTGCTTCCTGGGGGTGGAGGCCTGGTCGAGGACCGGACCGCGGGGACACTAAAAGCCCGGAAATCATCTCAAGATAACCTCAAGATATGCCATTGTCATATGCTAACACCCAACGATGATTTTTGGCACTGCCCGTCATCTACATCAAACGAAATAATTGGAAAATAAAATCCTAGTGCCCGAGGTGAATGAAATGTTACATCGACGGTACTGTTATATAGTAGTAGGCATCCATCAGTCTCCGGAGACCATGGTGATGCGCTCTGGTTGTTGGTCTGGAGTGGCCTCTCCAGGGCACAAAGCCAAGGTAGGTAGATACCCTACCTACTGATTATATATATATATACATGAAGATATATATATATATATATATATATATATATATATATATATATATATATATATATATATATATATATATATATATATATATAATGTGTGTGTGTGTGTGTGTGTGTGTGAGAGAGAGAGAGTGCGCGTGCCGGCAGGAGAAGCCTGGCTGGACAGTTAACATGCCGCCCCCACCCCCCACCCCCAGCCTCCACCAGGGCACCACCATAACACAGGGCGGGAAATTAGAGAGACCATTAGAGCCTTTAGTGACCCGCAGTGACGCGTTTAAACACCAGAAGTTATGTTCACTTACTTCTGGTGCACTTAGGTGAACACGGCAGTGATCAAGACGGAGAAGTTGCAGCACCTAGTCATCTCCATCTGGTGATTTGTGCACGATATCCTCGCCACTTAGAGACCTCCGTGGAGAGATCTTCATGTAATCGCTACTACGTCACTTAGTAAAGTGTCTCGAGACTTTTATATGAAGGAAAGATCTCAGAAGTGGGCAATCCAACAGAGCATTTTGTGAATTTATTTAACTTCTCATTAACCTCTAATTTGGGATTCGAACGGACCACAGACCCAAATGAGTCACAGAGACATTAGAAAGAAACTGTTCAGTGTGAGAGTAGTTAACAGATAGAATGCAATATCCAGCGATGCTGTGGAGGCTGACTCTATACACAGTTTTATATGTAGATATGATAGAGCCCAATAGACTCAGGAATCTGTACACCAGTTGATTGACAATTGAGAGGCGGGACCAAAGAGTCAAATCTCAACCCCCGCAAGCACAAATAGGTGAGTACACAAAGTGTTAGTCAGGGACACACGCAAAGTGGTAGTCAGGGACACAAAGCGGTAGTCAGGGACACAAAGTGGTAGTCAGGGACACAAAGCGGTAGTCAGGGACACAAAGTGGTAGTCAGGGACACAAAGTGGTAGTCAGGGGCACAAAGTGGTAGTCAGGGACACAAAGTGGTAGTCAGGGACACAAAGTGGTAGTCAGGGGCACAAAGTGGTAGTCAGGGACACAAAGTGGTAGTCAGGGACACAAAGTGGTAGTCAGGGACACAAAGTGGTAGTCAGGGACACAAAGTGGTAGTCAGGGACACAAAGTGGTAGTCAGGGACACAAAGTGGTAGTCAGGGACACAAAGTGGTAGTCAGGGACACAAAGTGGTAGTCAGGGACACAAAGTGGTAGTCAGGGACACAAAGTGGTAATCAGGGACACACATAACACATGGAAGGAATTGTTGAAATGCTCCTCTTGGGAGGCAGGAAAGTGGGGGATTGTCATGAGCATATATTTCAACCCCCCCCCTTCGTCCCCCCCCCCTCCGTCCCACTCCCCCCTCCCTTCACCACCAAACTCCCCTCACTACTTCCTAACCCCCCCCCCTTCGTACATCCCCCTAACCCCCCCCCCTCCCCAAATCCTAATCCATCCTAGGCGGATTATTATTAACATCCTTATTGACAAAAACATTCATTTTTTTCTAATCTGAGTAATTCAAGTCGTATTACACCGCGGTGCTGCTCGCGTTCACTGCCACGCAGAACAGTGAGGTGCTGCACTTATTCACTGTCAGACAGGACATAGTGAGGTGCTGCTTGTATTCACTGTCACACAGGATAGTGAGGTGTTGCACTTATTCACTGTCACACAGGATAGTGAGGTGTTGCACTTATTCACTGTTAGAAATGGATAGTGAGGTGCTGCTCCTATTCACTGTCCCACAGGACAGTGAAGTGCTGCTTGTATTCACTGTCACACAGGACAATCTCTCTGGTCACAGCTTCATCCTCCAATGACCATGACATATTGACTCCTTCAAATCGTTACCTTCACAATACTAGCTCCTCTGACGCGGAGAATTAGTGTGGGAAGAGCGGACGCGAAAATAAGCGAAGCCAAAATTGTTTTTGCTTATAAATGCCAATTTGCACACTGTCTAAATAAGTACATCGCGTTTATCATCTCTGCGCCAGTCTTGCATGTAAAGTATGTCAACCCTCATGTTGCGAGTCATTTTCTTGACCCCAAACATTATAGAAGGGGTGACTAATATATATTTTCTGTCGTCCTGAGCGATATTGTTTAAGTGAACTTAAGGCGCCTGTATTCCCTTATAAGATGAGTCAAGTTAAATTTCTTTGTCGGTTACAGAACGTGAGTTTAACGCGTCTTGGTGACGTCATTATGCAGTAATTGCCGCCTGCAACACATCGGTTAAGGTACAAGGTAACAATTGGGGAAAATAATTGCAGATAAACCAGTTAAATGTAATTGAAAATCGGGTAATCTTACGCTAGTTATGATTGGTTATTGGTGTGGTTTCCTTAGTTCAGTGATGTTGGTAGGTGAACTGTGGCCCAGGGTAGTGGGGACGGGTGTTGTTGGCACATGAGGTGTACCCCATGGCTCCGGAGCCTGATGGTGTGGTTAATCAGGGTGCTTCCCACCTGCGGGCCACTCAGGGTGCCTCCCACCTGTGGCCATTCAGGGTGCCTCCCACCTGTGGCCACTCAGGGTGCCTCCCACCTGTGGCCATTGAGGGTGCTTCCCACCTGTGGCCACTCAGGGTGCTTCCCACCTGCGGGCCACTCAGGGTGCTTCCCACCTGCGGGCCACTCAGGATGCCTCCCACCTGTGGCCACTCAGGATGCCTCCCACCTGTGGCCACTCAGGGTGCTTCCCGCCTACGGGCACTCAGGGTACCTCCCACCTGCGGGCCACTCAGGATGCCTCCCACCTGTGGCCACTCAGGGTGCCTCCCACCTGCGGGCCACTCAACACACTGCGCTGAGACGCAACGCGCACATAATGGCCTGAACAGCGGGGGTCCCACACGCCGTTAATTCTCGACCAGACTGCTGCCCGTGACGTCACCATCTGTTGACCGGGAGTGGCGCTGATTGGCTCACCAGAGATGTAGTTCCGCGCCTCTCAGCCAATAATATCTCCGAAATAATACACCCAGGTAGGAAAGGCAGGTAAATAATATTAATTAACAGACTGGGAGGCTTTAATATTGGAACAATGACCAGGAATCGCGTATTGCCCAGGATTTATGAAACATTTACGCATCTTTCAACGAAACCTGTAGATCTTTCTTCCGTCATGACGGCTTTGTTTACATTTTGTAAACAGTTCACAACCTTGTTATACTTCACAACTTGGATTGTGTAGTTCCAAGCTCATACTCTTTAAAGGAGGTGTTCCTTACTAACATATTGGTTCCTGGACTCCAGGAGAGCCAAGAGGAGTGGGGGGGGGGGTTATCTTGAGGTTATCTTGAGATGATTTCGGGGCTTTTTAGAGTCCCCGCGGCCCGGTCCTCGACCAGGCCTCCACCCCCAGGAAGCAGCCCGTGACAGCTGACTAACACCCAGGTACCTATTTTACTGCTAGGTAACAGGGGCATAGGGTGAAAGAAACTCTGCCCATTGTTTCTTGCCGGCGCCTGGGATCGAACCCGGGACCACAGGATCACAAGTCCAGCGTGCTGTCTGCTCGGCCGACTGGCTCCCTCGGGGGGGAGCAACATGGGGGGGGGGGGGCAACATTCTTGCAAGGTTTCAGCGAGCAGTTGTACCATGAACAGCATTCCTCTCTGGAGCTTAAGGATATAAGGTTACACTCCACAAACTGTCGTGATCTGAGACCCGTCTGCAACACCTGTAAGATCACCAAGTCTCGAAGTGACAGAAGAGAAAGAGTAAAAATTCTGAACGAAATTATGAGTGATTTGTCCGTAGAATTTATCTATTAGTCGTTGAAAAAAATGACTAATGCAGATGTACCTAATATGTTAGTAAAAAAAAAAAATGACTAACCATCCAGCGAGATGGGGACTTTTAGTATCACTGCTGTCTTATTCACTTTTGTGTTGATATCCTCATAATGAACCCAGAGTCTGTCAGTGCAGACTACTGATCACATGCCTCGGTATGACTAACCATCCTGTGTGATGGGGATTTTTTAGCACCACGTAGCTAGCTTTTTGACACACACTGTACTCCCCTTTCTATAGTCTAGGGCAGCTGCACAAATACAGATGTACCTAATGTATCAATAAAAAAATACCCTAATAAAGACCACACAGATGAGACCACATTCACAACCGCCAAGCACAAGTGTTCCAGGTGCTTACGGGAAGGTGTGACCTCCTGGCACAAGGACTGTGAGAGACGGTCTCCCCCATACAGCACAGTGGGGGCACCACACCACTACACCAGCCCACCCCGCCACCCGGGATAACCCCGCCACCGTTCCTCACACCAACAGCTGGGCATCCTTCCCTGGCCTAACTGGGAAGCCTGACACCAGCCAGCAGAGTGAGGTGTTGGAACTTCCAGCTTGCATCAGTAAAATGGAAATTATCATTGACAAGATCCAAAAAACACGAGAATTCAAAATGGTTTCAATTTCATTTTTGATAAGATTAAAATGGACAACTTTAGACAGTGTTCAAGTGATTCTTCCGCCGGCCCGAGATGTGAAGTTAACGTCCAAATGTCTAGTGAAATGCCTTCCAGTGAGGCACGTGTTGACACGTCTCAAGCAAATATTGATCCTTCCTCTAGCGCTGAAAGTACCCCTGTGGCTAGTATAACAAATGAACACCCGTGTGTCTTAACTTAGATAGAGTGACCCAGGATACTGGTTTGACCCCGTCGTCTTGGTTCCAAGATGGCGGGGTGACCTTGTGTACCCGCTGCCTCGGGCGCTACTGTAACATGGCCTCAGATGGCGTCTGTATCTTCAGCAGTAACACAGTCGAGTCCTCACATCAATGTTTCCTGGGTAAAGAGACAAATGTAATGTCCCAGAGTCAGCAGATATCAGACCAGTATAAATTGTCGGTGATGTTAGCACAGGTGACGTCAGTAGAGGCAGAGAGCGACGTCAGCATAGTCAGCGACATCAGATGAAGCAGTGTTGCAACAATCGCTCGGTTGAAAACACAAAATGAGCTTAGCTGTTGCCGTCCTTAACTTGTCCATAACAGAGCATTATTTTGTTATTCATCCATTTAAAATTAGTGATGATCTACAAGTAAACAATTTGAATATATTTAAGCATCCTATTAAGAATGCAATACATAAAACGCTACATATACACACACACACATCAAGGAGCCTCTGATGGCATGAGCGGAGTGAGGTTGTAACACGGGGCAACCACCGGGCCATTCCGTGTGCGTTTCGCTTCGAGTTGAAGATAAAAAGATGTCTTCCTGGGTTTGATGCCTGGAATTGACTGTGATTTTCGAGGATTGTTCTGCAATTGTTGCACTCTGATTTAGAACATTGCAGACTAGTGAAAAACGATAAAGAGTAAAATTATATGAATATAAAATTCCGAGAAATGCACAGAACATTTACGCATACTTGACCCTTGAACATTTGGAGAAGCAGCACAAGGGGGCAAAGAATGGTGTAAAAAGTGAGACGATGTCGGGAATTCGAGATGGTCTGGAAGCCAGCGACACGCGTGTAGAGATGGCACGTCATCACAACAAAGGGCTGTCGGGTTCACAACCCATTTGTCAAATACTAACATTAGCACGAATGACAGTCGGTTCTTGTCCTACAGCCACCTTGACACCGTTCAGTGACTCGTAGCGTGGTTCATTCACTTCTAGTTGTTAACACTTCATAAATCAACGTAACCAGAAAATTTAACCCAATCTAGTTCTTATGATATATAAACTTACAATTTATAAATATTTTAATTCATAGTTGAGAAAATTCCCTTTTTTTCTCAACACTAACGAAGATTTGTCTTGCTGGCCAGGTGGCTCATGTCAAATATTGATTTATTTACACGAATAATAGTATATTTTCATGCTAAAGTCTCGAGGTAAAGTATGTTTTACAAATAATGTCAGACCATCATCTAGCGTTACCTAAATGGTCGTTAGTAGAACAGGCGTCACCCTGAGTATCAGTGAAGAGCACCTAACAAACGACTCACAACCGATCACGATCTAACTTTAACTAGAAAAGTTCGCTTATTTCACACTGTCGTCTCGTACCATCCCAAACTGTTCATCACGTACTGTAAATGCTTATAATTGCCAACAGAGTCAAGACACCTTACCTAATCTAACCTAGGCCTTACTGTACTCAAAACTCAAATATAAATAACTTTAATTTTTATTCCAGAAAATCTGCTTTTTTTTCATCCTGATACTGACTTTCCACAGTACGAAAACACTGACGACTCTGCCGGAGCTTGGAGGAGCACGCCTTGAGGAATAGGCTGAAGAATGTAGGCAAGAAAGGCGAGAGGCTTGGTGGATCTGATAGCGTCGAGTCAAGACAGACTAAGCATGCAAAGAACGCTAAGATCTACTCATGGAGCCGTTTGACGGGTTGACATCTATATAAATAAATGGGAAAGTCTGTCTGTCTCTCATTATATCCGCTATGCATTCGGATGCCATTCAACAAATTTTACATGGTTTCCCAATTTGACCCGAGAAAGGTCATAAGCAATGTGAGGTTCCAGCTCCTGGGCTCTGGTAATAGCGAAAATTTCTTTCATATATTAACAGCGTTCGAACCTTTTCTCGATCTGCACTTCACACTTCGTTCAAAGCGCACCACTGTGACGCCGAGGAAGGCCACGGGATATGTCGGGTTTGAGCTCCATGGACTTCTCTAACAGATTTGGCATACAACAGGTTGACCAGACCACCATCCAGGAGGCTTGGTCAGAGACCGGGTCACTGGGACATTGATCCACGGGATCAACTCGAGGTTATCTCAAGATATTTTAGCAGCTTTACTCGATCATTGCATCAATTAACTCCTATGGTCAAAACACATATCTTAAAATGCTTCAACCACATCAACTGCTAGGTACGCCCTACGCACTGCTACGTACGACCCCTAGGAACGCCGGCAAAAGATGAATTACAAAAAGAAAATTACACATGACTCACAAACCATTCCTTGGGCCATGGTCGTCGAAGCTGCCGATCAGCCAAATAAAATCATATAATTTCAATTTATTTCTTTATTATGCACCCCATACCCATCCCGTGGGCGGTGGTGGAAAGGGTTACAGAGGCACATAATCGGTACAGGAACACTGTATCACCATTTGGTATTTCCTTGAATATGAAATACTAATATTGGAGAAATTAAGTCACAATAACAGGGTTGGAAGCAACTCAACACACGCACATGATATACAAGGCGACGCCTCAGTCCATGCTGTACCCATTTCACCACGTTTCGGTCCGTCCTGAACCCTTTTCACGACGTTTCGGTCCATCCTGGACCCTTATCACGACATTTCGGTCCGTCCTGGACCCTTATCACGACGTTTCGGTCCGCCCTGGACCCTTATCACGACATTTTGGTCCGTCCTTGACCCTTATCACGACGTTTCGGTCCGTCCTGGACCCTAATCACGACGTTTCGGTCCGTGATAGAACCCTTAGCACGACGTTTCGGTCCGTCCTGGACCCTTATCACGACGTTTCGGTCCGTCCTGGACCCATATCACAACGTATCGGTCCGTGCTGTACCCTCATATAGGCGTAACGTGACACGTTTAGGGTCCAGAACGGATCAGAACACAGTTAATTATGTGTGCCCGGGAAATTTATGAATATTATTATAAATTATAATTATGTGTGCTAATAATTAATTATATTATGAGCTGGTTGGTGAAGCTTTAGAGACGTGTGATGCTGACACGCAACGTGAGCAAAGCATTGTTGGAAAAAAAGTTTGAACGTCAGTTGTGTTATGTGTGAAATATCTTACGTTCACGACGAAGGGGTCCGGGTGCTGAATGTCGAGATATCCGAATTCTCAATATATTTGATAGATATGCAGACGACGAGTCACAATAACGTGGCTTAAGGTATGAAGACACACCAGAAAATGAGAAGACGACGACGTTTCGGTCCGTCCTGGACCACAATCGACTTCATAATGGTCCAGGACGGACCGAAACGTCGTCGTCTCCTCATTTTCTGGTGTGTGGTTTGGTCTTCATTTGATACACAGTTTGCAGCGCTGAGCTTGTATGACGAGTGTAACGTGTAGCGCCTGGACCCGGGCCGAGCTCTATACGCAGTTCCTCCTCATAAAAAAAGGCCAAAAGTGATTCCATGCACCCGCCAAACCCCCTGTTTATGAATGAAAACGGTTTACACACGACTCACAACTGATTTCGTTCGAACACTTCCGTAACAAGTGCTTCACTGACGAATTTTATTCGAACCACAACGCTGTAAATGCTTCACTCACGTACTACAAATTCAAATAATCGTCAACGGAACCTTACCACCTAACCTATGCCAATATATGCACAATATGCTATTATAATATTAATTTAAATTTGAGAAAATTCCCGTTTGAAATGGACAACATGTAAAAATTTATGAATGCGTCTGTGGGGTCGACCGCTGGATGTAATGGACTTGAGTCGAGGACGGGTTGAACCACAACGCTGTAAATGCTTCACCCACGTACAACAAATACAAATAATCTTCTTCAGAACCTAAACACTTAACGTAACCTAACCAATAGTTAAATATCTACAATATGCTAATATAGAACAATACTACATTTTTTATAAAACAATATTAATTGATATCTGGAAAATTCATATTTTGAATGAAGAGCATGTTAAAATTGGTGAGTGCGTCTTTGGGGTCAACCGCTGGATGGAATGAACATAGACTGAGGACTGGTTGTCGGCACGATCACCATACCTCTGGACTAACAACCTGTTCTCTCACTTAATACACTACAATTCTTTCTATTGTGACCACTTAACGTACAATCTACTTTAGTTTAGTGAAGTTAAAAGAACAGTAATATCGACGCTTTCCTCAGACAAATGAAAATCGGCCCCAGTTGCCTAGTTTGAACGTTTCTGGTTAGGCAAAAAGTCCTTCAAATTTGACGCTCATCAGATCGTGAGAACGTGGTGGTGTGGTTACCCTCTGTCATCCAATCCCGGCCGCTCTTGCTTCCTAAAGTACCAGATTAATGAAGATTTGTTTCTTATTGGACAGAAATATCACAAACAAATCGTTTCCAACGAACAAGGGCCGTGACGAGGATTCGAACCTACGTCCGAGATGATCCTAGACATCTCGGATGTAGGTTCGAATCCTCGTCACGGCCCTTGTGGATTTGTTCATTGATGCATCACGCTATTGTGATTTCTGTGTGTAAATCGTTTCCGTTTTATGAAGCATTCACACCTTCATCCTTCACGTTCTTCAAGAGCAATATATGACTGAACGGAACAACAGGTTTTACGATGCAGGCGATGAGTCACAATAACGTGGCTAAAGTATGTTGACCAGACCACACACTAGAAGGTGAAGGGACGACGACGTTTTGGTCCGTCCTGGACCATTCTCAAGTCGATTGTGAATGATTGTGATTTCTCATAATCGACTTGACAATGGTCCAGGACGGACCGAAACGTCGTCGTCCCTTCACCTTCTAGTGTGTGGTCTGGGTAACAGGTTTCACGAGTTGTTAGATCGTGAAGACCGGCCCAATAGAACCAGTGAAGAGCAGAGGTGCCATAAGCACAATCAATGAACACTGTATAAACATCAGAGGTTCACGGTTGTTCAACGTCCTCCAAGCAAGCATAAGAAATATTGCCGGAACAACCGTGGACATTTTCAAGAGGAAACTAGATTTATTCCTCCAAGGAGTGCCGGACCAACCGGGCTGTGGTGGGTATGTGGGCGTGCGGGCCGCTCCAAGCAACAGCCTAGTGGACCAAACTCTCACAAGTCAAGCCTGGCCTCGGGCCGGGCTTGGGGAGTAGAAGAACTCCCAGAACCCCATCAACCAGGTATCAACCAGGCCCATGAAGATACATGGGCTGAGGAGAGCATCAGTGGGAGGTTGTGAAGCCTGCCCCACCTTCCCACGTTGCTGGCCTGCCTGCCGTGGGGTGAAGATCTCCCAGATGATGGCAGGTTGGTATGGTTCCTGGTACCAGACGCTCATTACTTCCACAAACTGGCCGTCATGAGGGTAATGGTAGCGCTCGTCGGCGTCACACTGTAATTCACAGTCACTGTGATGATCGGGGTGGCCGTCGCCGCGCACGCACACACGCACACACCGTACGTACACACGCTCACGTCACACGCGTGCACGCATTCACACACGCATAAGAATACGCACACACACACACGCGCGCGCGCTAGCGCTGGTAGTTGAATGGACTTCACGTTGGACACGTAATCCTGTGGTTCGGGTTCGATTTCCAGCACCGGCGAGAAACAAAATAGGCAGAGTTTCTTTCACCCTGATGCTCCTGTTACCTACCAGTAAAAAGATATCTGGGAGTTAGACAGCTGTTGCGGGCTGCGTCCTGGATGCGTGTGTATGGAAAAAAATAATTTAGTAGTTAGTAACAGTTGATTGATTCACATTTGAGAGGCGGGCCGAAAGAACAGAGCTCAACCCCCGCAAGCACAACTAGGTGAGTACACACATCATCGTACCAATAGCGTCACAACCTAGGAAGGGGGGGAGGGGAGGGGGGGAGGGGGGAGGGGCGGAGGGGGAGGGGGGAGGGGAGGAGGGGGAAGGGGGGGAGGGGGATGGGGGGAGGGGGGAGGGGGGGAGGGGGGAGGGGGGGAGCAACAGGAAACCAAAGCCATCATTCGGAATCCGTCCTCAGGCTCGGGTCGTCCAGGATGCGGCCGACCCGCGGTTCAGTTAAGTTAGGTTAGGTGTTTATTTTCTTCAAAGCGTTATATGACAAAGAGTACTGGGAAGACGGGACACCATGAGCGTAGGTCAAATCCCGTAACTACACTTAGGTAACTGCACACACACACACGCAACCAAGTACAAGTGCATTAAGAAACTATTGAAATAACAGGACACTAGAGAGCAGAGAAAGATACCAGAGCGCCAGGAATGAATACGTCAGGGTGAGAAGAGAGTCAGAAAGGCAATTAGGAAATGACATAGCAAGCAAGGCAAAGACTCAACCTAAATTGCTGCAGAGCCACATCAAAGAGAAAACAACAGTGAAGGAACAGCTAATGAAACTGAGGATAGGGGCAGACAGATTCACAACAGATGAACTACACACACACACACACACACACACACACACACACACACACACACACACACACACACACACAGATTGCAGAGATGGTCAGAGAAATGGCTACTAGAATTCAACACGAGCAAATGTAAAGTTATGGAAATGGGACTAGGAGATAGGAGACCAAAGGGACAGTACACAATGAAGGGGAACAGCCTACCTGTAACGACGCGTGAAAGAGACCTGGGGGTGGACGTAACACCTAATCTATCTCCTGAGGCACATATTAATAGGATAACGACAGCAGCGTACTCTACACTGGCAAAAGTTAGAACATCATTCAGAAACCTAAGTAAGGAGGCATTTAGGGCGCTTTACACTGCTTACGTAAGGCCAGTCTTAGAGTATGCCGCCTCATCATGGAGTCCCCATCTGAAGAAGCATATAATGAAACTGGAAAAGGTTCAGAGGTTTGCAACGAGACTCGTCCCAGAGCTACGAGGGATGGGGTATGAAGAGCGCCTGAGGGAACTGTGCCTTACGACACTAGAAAGAAGAAGGGAGAGGGGGGACATGATAGGAACGTATAAGATACTCAGAGGAATTGACAGAGTGGACATAGACGAAATGTTCACACGGAATAGTAACAGAACGAGAGGACATGGATGGAAGCTTGAAACTCAGATGAGTCACAGAGATGTAAGGAAGTTTTCTTTTAGCGTGAGAGTAGTGGGGAAATGGAATGCACTTCAGGAACAGGTTGTGGAAGCAAATACTATTCATAATTTTAAAACCAGGTATGATAGGGAAATGGGACAGGAGTCATTGCTGTAAACAACCGATGCTCGAAAGGCGGGATCCAAGAGTCAATGCTCGATCCTGCAAGCACATATAGGTGAGTACATATAGGTGAGTACACACACACACACACACACAAGATGCTGTCTACCTCACAGCTTCCCTCAGCTCCTCAACATTTTTGGAGAAAACCAAAGTTTACATGTGTTGCAATAATTACTAAATTAATTATAAAACTATATAGTCCATATATCTTTCGTTACAGGGAAAATTATTGACATCATTAAGTCATTTTTTTAACAACCTTAAGTATACACAGCAATGTACTACTACACTATTCTGAATGAAAGACCACACACTGTAGATAAAAATCCAGCTACAAGCTCATACAACATCACCACCTCACAGGACGGCCAGTCATACATGGAATCAGGAGAGAACATGAAGCGTAAGGCTGATCTATTAGACCTCCATTGGCAAAATCTGGGTACAGCACAAGAATATCTTAAGAATATGTATGAAGTAATTACAGAGCTCAAAGTATCTCATAGCATTTGGTCTGACGTCACTGATAACAGGTCAGTCATAGATATAGTGTTGGGTAATATGTCTTAGCTCTTGTTCACATAGTTTACAATTGTAATCAGAATTACAAGTTAATTAATTAGCTACAATTAATTACAATTAAGTCAGTTGCAATTAATTACAATAAAGTCAATTAATTAATTACAATTCAGTCAATTAATTACAATTAAGTCAATTACAATTAAGTCAATTAAATACAATTAAGTCAATTAATTACAATTAAGTTAATGAATTAATTACAACTAAGGCAACTAATTAAAATTAACTACAATTAAGTTAATTGTAATCAATTGTAATTAAATAATTAAGTCAATTAATTACAATTTAGTCAAAACATGCAATGCAAATGTAAATAATATCATAAGAACATATGAATAAAGGCAGCTGTAGAAACCCAATTAGTCCTTAAGAAGCAGCGCCTGTTTATATTCACCCAAGCACATTCATATAAATATCTAGCCTACGCTTGAAACAATCCCGCAATTCCACGTCTATTACAATACCCGGAAATTTGTTCCATAAATCCACAACCTTGTTTACATAGCAGTATTTACCCAGGTCTTTCTTTTATTTAATTGTTTTCAATGTACATCCTTCCAAATGCATTTTTGAAGGCGATTTCCTGCCAATCGTGGATTGAGACGTTTTTCTAGAAAGTGAAGTTCCTTTCTCATCCACCAGAAGCCCAAAACGTCGGTTTTGGCTACCCAAACTTTCCTCTCAATTACGGTAATTCTTTATACAAAATATCATATGAATGTTTTAGTTCGTTCAACAGGGATTCAAAATAAGCATATGCGCTTTCTAGATATATTAGATATTGTTTTCCTCAAACTGGCTCTCTACTAAGAGTATATTTTGAGTTGGAAGAGGCAACTTCTTATTGGACATTAAAGAAACTATAATATTATAGATAATTTATCAATTATTATAGATAATTTATCAATTATTATAGATAATTTATCAATTATTATAGATAATTTACCAATTATTATAGATAATTTATCAATTATTATAGATAATTTATCAATTATTATAGATAATTTATCAATTATTATAGATAATTTATCAATTATTATAGATAATTTATCAATTATTATAGATAATTTATCAATTATTATAGATAATTTATCAATTAGTATAGATAATTTATCAATTATTATAGATAATTTATCAATTATTATAGATAATTTATCAATTAGTATAGATAATTTATCAATTAGTATAGATAATTTATCAATTAGTATAGACAATTTATCAATTATTATAGATAATTATCAATTATTATAGATAATTTATCAATTATTATAGATAACTCATCAATTATAGATAATAAAACACAGTTTTAGGTTTTTCTAACAACATTTATATTTCTTGAAACAATTTTCTTCCGGAATAAAATTATAGCCGACAATTAAAGGATATTTGGGCACAGGTGGAAATATATCATTGTAGCTGGAGTCTGTGACAACCACAGTGCATACAGTATACTTTTTGCCTCTACAATAGCTCTTATTACAGAGTAATATTATATTTCACTCGTGTTATTGTATATTTTAGGTTTGGAAAAAATATTGTGTAATAGCAGTTTATTTCACTTGCCAAGCTACTGACTAGAGAGGTGTTTGACTTGCGATACCATCAACTAGAATGAGGATCATTCCCCATACCATCAATAAGAATGAGGATCATTATCCATACCATCAACAAGAATGAGGATCACTCCCCATACCATCAATAAGAATGAGGATCATTCCCCATACCATCAACAAGAATGAGGATCACTCCCCATACCATCAACAAGAATGAGGATCACTCCCCATATCATCAACAAGAATGAGGATCACTCCCCATACCATCAACAAGAATGAGGATCACTCCCCATACCATCAACAAGAATGAGAATCACTCCCCCATACCATCAACAAGAATAAGGATCATTTAAACATTGGACTTAAGAGACGACTACTTACGACTGAAATATAGGAATGCCACCAAACATGGCAATTATCATACCACCTTCAGAGTCACCAACTAGACCCGTCCACGCCAACAGACCAACTTGAAACCCTTAGATTATATAACGCAAAATGATACCTATTTTCCCTAGAGTCATCCAGAAATACGTGTTGTTTAAATGATCTGATCGAGAAACACACATGTTATCACAACCTGTTTTCAGGGTGCAAAAAGCGGAAAATTGTCCATAAACTGCACGCTAAGAGCAGTTTCCAGTAGGTAAATAAAGGGCGTACATGCGCAAAAACCTCCCTGCTTGAGCACTGTCATTCTCTTTCAAATGTTGATAACATTGCGAGCGGCAATTGCTGTGGCCAAATTCTCGGCTCCTGCACCAAAACATAAGTCTTCCTGCGATCTGAAATTCGGCTAAATATGGTTATATTTGTCAAGACGTTGGTGCCATGAAGCCGCGCTTTATCTGCATTAAAGGGCAGTCTTGATGGAGTCAAGACTCACCAACATTGTCTCATGGTTTGCGATGTATTCACTTGAATTTTCCTTTGCTGTTTATTGCGCTTTGGCTTTAACCAGTTACGTCTGCGCGTAAATGGGTACTTGATGACCAGACCACACACTAGAATGTGAAGGGACGACGACGTTTCGGTCCGTCCTGGACCATTCTCAAGTCGATTGTGTTGGTCCAGGACGGACCGAAACGTCGTCGTCCCTTCACATTCTAGTGTGTGGTCTGGTCATCATACTTTAGCCACGTTATTGTGTCTCATCGCCTGCAACTGGGTACTTTGGGAATTTTTCGCTTCGTTTAGGTTTCCTCAAACTCAAGTATTACTGAATACGGAAGTATTCACATCCACAACATTAAGACTTAGTGACAGAATAGCACCTATTGGTTGTACTTAGAACTTAACTCAATCCTTAAAGAAAAATATACCATTCAAATAATGAACTGTTAAGAGACTATCTTTATTTTGCTTATTGGCAATTGTCAGATTCTTTCAAGTTATTTAATGGACAAGATCTTCAGTTTTTTTATCTCAGCTCAGGGACTTTACATATACTAAACCATAACATCCCATCAATGCCTTTCTAAATAGTACATGATTTACTAAATAATGATTTCAATGACAATATTGCAGTCTTTCAATTCCTATCTTCTTTTTTTTTTTAATGAGACAAGGGTTTATAAGGGCTGTCAAATAATGAACCTGGTGAAACTGCAAGCAAGAGCTGTAGGCCTACCTGAGCTCAGATAAACTTGTTCCTAGAGGCTCATTTACTTCATGAGCCTATAATATACAATAATAGGAATAAACTTTATTTAAATCTAAGTAACAATCATATGAGGAATAAAATGAGCCCGTAGCCAACTGTGTGCCAGAGCGTTCAAGTGATCAGTTGACCTGATCTCCCACGTATCCACCTCTCTCTCTCTCTCTCTCTCTCTCTCTCTCTCTCTCTCTCTCTCTCTCTCTCTCTCCCCCCTCATTTTCTCTATTCCATCTACTCCATCTCCATAACACCTACATAATCGCCAGTCGTATCCATCCTTCACATACCCTAATCTGCTTTCTATTGGCCAGTTCAGCATTAATCAGAGCTGCTTCCCGTACTCGAACCACCACCCTCCCCCACCCATCATTAACCTCTCCGCTGTTAATGATGCTCCTACTGCTATCTGCTGCACATCTGCTCACTCATTCTCAGCTCCTTGGACGGCTGAGAGTCTATATAGGGGCCTACATGTTTCCGCACCTCCCACCCAACCTTTTATAACATACAATTGTGAATGTATGAAAGAAAAATAAGGAATTTAACTATATATATATATATATATGTGTATATATATATATATATATATATATATATATATATATATATATATAAAAATGAATTTTGGAGAAGTGATTTTTGATTTACCTCCAACAGTGAAGCATAATGTACGAAAGATTGAGAAAATTCGTGTTAGAATTATTAATCTTACTTTTTCGGTCATATTTAATAAAATATATATATATATATATATATATATATATATATATATATATATATATATATATATATATATATGTGTGTGTGTATATCACGAAAATAAACACGTGAAAATAAACATATATATATATATATATATATATATATATATATATTTTATTAAATATGACCGAAAAAGTAAGATTAATAATTCTAACACGAATTTTCTCAATCTTTCGTACATTATGCTTCACTGTTGGAGGTAAATCAAAAATCACTTCTCCAAAATTCATTTTTATTTCTAGTCTGACGCGACACGGGCGCGTTTCGTAAAACTTATTACATTTTCAAAGACTTCACAAATACACAACTGATTAGAACTTGCGTTTCCCTGATTTTATATCTACATTTGAGTGAGGTGGGAAGGGTGATGTGGCATTACATTTGAGTGAGGTGGGAAGGATGATGTGGCATTAGAGGATATTAATAGGGTATTAAAAGTATCAACACAAGACAGAACACGAAACAATGGATATTGAATAGAAGTGTTTGTAGAAAGCCTATTGGTCCATATTTCTTGATGCTTCTATATTGGAGCGGAGTCTTGAGGTGGGTAGAATATAGTTGTGCAATAATTGGCTGTTGATTGCTGGTGTTGACTTCTTGATGTGTAGTGCCTCGCAAACGTCAAGCCGCCTGCTATCGCTGTATCTATCGATGATTTCTGTGTTGTTTACTAGGATTTCTCTGGCGATGGTTTGGTTATGGGAAGAGATTATATGTTCCTTAATGGAGCCCTGTTGTTGATGCATAAACAACAGGGCTCCATTAAGGAACATATAATCTCTTCCCATAACCAAACCATCGCCAGAGAAATCCTCGCCTAGACGCCTAGAAAGAGATGTTGTTGTCTTGCCTATATACTGGGTTTTTTGGAGCTTACAGTCCCCAAGTGGGCATTTGAAGGCATAGACGACGTTAGTCTCTTTTAAAGCGTTCTGTTTCGTGTCTGGAGAGTTTCTCATGAGTAGGCTGGCCGTTTTTCTGGTTTTATAGTAAATCGTCAGTTGTATCCTCTGATTTTTGTCTGTAGGGATAACGTTTCTATTAACAATATCTTTCAGGACCCTTTCCTCTGTTTTATGAGCTGTGGAAAAGAAGTTCCTGTAAAATAGTCTAATAGTACTCCTCTTGACATGCCAGAAAGTATTCTGAGGAAACTACTCCAAGCTTGTACTAAAGAGGCACCCTTCTTGAGCCCGGATGGGCATATGTATAAGCAAGTAGATGGGGTCGCTATGGGTTCTCCCCTAGGTGTCCTGTTTGCAAACTTCTACATGGGTACCATCGAGCAAAAAGTCTTAGTCGACATGAACTTGAAACCGGCCATATACTGCAGGTATGTTGACGACATTTTTACACAGGTACCTGATGTCAGACATCTGCAGGAGCTGAAGGAGGCATTTGAGCAGAGTTCCGTGCTGCGTTTCACTTACGAGACGGAAAAGGATGGGAAGCTGCCTTTTCTAGATGTAACAGTCATGGAAAAGGGCGGAGGTTTCCACACTGCAGTCTACACAAAGGAAACAAACATAGGAATGTGCCTAAATGCCAACAGCGACTGCCCTGACAGGTACAAGAGGAGTGTTGTTAACGCATACGTCGACCGTGCTCTCAGCCACAGCTCAGAATGGAAGCAAGTCGACGAAGAACTCTGTAGGGTAAGGCAGGTTCTAGTCAATAACGGCTTCTCCAATGGTTTCATCGAAGACATCATAAGAAGGAAAGTGAAAAGCCATGCAACCTCCGAAGAGACAACTAACACAACACCTATACCCCCTATTAGACTATTTTACAGGAACTTCTTTTCCACAGCTCATAAAACAGAGGAAAGGGTCCTGAAAGATATTGTTAATAGAAACGTTATCCCTACAGACAAAAATCAGAGGATACAACTGACGATTTACTATAAAACCAGAAAAACGGCCAGCCTACTCATGAGAAACTCTCCAGACACGAAACAGAACGCTTTAAAAGAGACTAACGTCGTCTATGCCTTCAAATGCCCACTTGGGGACTGTAAGCTCCAAAAAACCCAGTATATAGGCAAGACAACAACATCTCTTTCTAGGCGTTTAACGATGCATAAACAACAGGGCTCCATTAAGGAACATATAATCTCTTCCCATAACCAAACCATCGCCAGAGAAATCCTAGTAAACAACACAGAAATCATCGATAGATACAGCGATAGCAGGCGGCTTGACGTTTGCGAGGCACTACACATCAAGAAGTCAACACCAGCAATCAACAGCCAATTATTGCACAACTATATTCTACCCACCTCAAGACTCCGCTCCAATATAGAAGCATCAAGAAATATGGACCAATAGGCTTTCTACAAACACTTCTATTCAATATCCATTGTTTCGTGTTCTGTCTTGTGTTGATACTTTTAATACCCTATTAATATCCTCTAATGCCACATCATCCTTCCCACCTCACTCAAATGTAATGCCACATCACCCTTCCCACCTCACTCAAATGTAGATATAAAATCAGGGAAACGCAAGTTCTAATCAGTTGTGTATTTGTGAAGTCTTTGAAAATGTAATAAGTTTTACGAAACGCGCCCGTGTCGCGTCAGACTAGAAATAAAAATGAATTTTGGAGAAGTGATTTTTGATTTACCTCCAACAGTGAAGCATAATGTACGAAAGTTTGAGAAAATTCGTGTTAGAATTATTAATCTTACTTTTTCGGTCATATTTAATAAAATATGTCTACAGGAAAGACTGCTACCAAAATATATATATATATATATATATATATATATATATATATATATAGATAGAAAGGAGAACAAGCCTGAATGGTCCCCAGGCATATATGCAACTGAAAACGCACACCCCAGAAGTGACTCGAACCCATAGTGCCAGGAGCACTATGCAACTGGTGCCCTGTACTGGTGTACAGGGCACCAGTTGTGCTCTCACTCTGTACACCAGAGAGAGAGAGATAGAGAGAGCGAGAGAGAGAGAGAGAGAGAGAGAGAGAGAGAGAGAGAGAGAGAGAGAGAGAGAGAGAGAGAGAGAGAGAGAGAGAGACAGACAGACAGACAGACAGACAGACAGACAGACAGACAGACAGACAGACAGACATACAGACAGACATACAGACAGACAGAAAGAGAGAGACAGAGAAACAGAGAGAAACAGAGATAAAGAGACAGACGGTTAAAGAGAGGATGGAAGAGGCGGCAAAGGAGGTGGAAGAAGAAGAAGCAATTAAAGAAGGTGGGGGTAAGGGAAGGGAATATAAATGGGGAATGGAAGGGCTGAACAAAGGAAGTAAAGACAATCAACTTGCATTTACGAGATATTAATGGGTTGTCTAAACTAGCAAGTCACTATAGCAAATTCAAGAGTGATTATCTAAGATTTAATATTCTGCTTTTAATCACACTATGTACCACTAACCACACTATGTACCACTAACCACAGTATGTGCCACTAACTACAGTATGTTCCACTAACCACAGTATGTGCCACTAACCACAGTATGTGCCACTAACCACAGTATGTGCCATTAACCACACTATGTACCACTAACCACAGTATGTGCCACTAACCACAGTATGTGCCACTAACCACAGTATGTGCCACTAACCACAGTATGTGCCACTAACCACAGTATGTGCCACTAACCACAGTATGTGCCACTAACTACAGTATGTGCCACTAACCACAGTATGTGCCACTAACCGCAGTATGTGCCACTAACCACAGTATGTGCCACTAACCACAGTATGTACCACTAACCACAGTATGTGCCACTAACCACAGTATGTGCCACTAACCACAGTATGTGCCACTAACCACAGTATGAGCCACTAACCACAGTATGTGCCACTAACCACAGTATGTACCACTAACCACATTATGTGCCACTAACCACAGTATGAGCCACTAACCACAGTATGAGCCACTAACCACAGTATGTGCCACTAACCACAAGAAGTTCTCTATATCCTAATATTGCTAACAACAGCTGTAGTACTAGCGATGAATATCAGAATGATTATATCCTATAATTTTCAAATCTCCGTTGATTTTGTCCTCATTTTGGTTCCTAACGTTTCGTTTCTTCCTTTCAGCATCTTTCCCCGTCTCTTCTTCTCATCCAATGTTTCATTCTTTCCTCGTTATCTTCCGTATTTTCGTGCATTCTTTTCCTACACATTTTGTGTGTGTGCTACCATTATCCGGCGTCTGGTGCCGCGGGCGGCGAGGTCGGGCGCTCACACTACGTCTTCTTATCATTATATTGATCAGTGCTTGACCGTCGCCTCTCCTTTCCCCCTCTAACCCCTCCCTGACTCTCGCCAGCACTCCCCTACCCTCGCCAGCACTCCCCTACCCTCGCCAGCACTCCCCTACCCTCGCCAGCACTCCCCTACCCTCGCCAGCACTCCCCCTACCCTCGCCAGCACTCCTCTACCCTCGCCAGCACTCCCCTACCCTCGCCAGCACTCCCCTACCCTCGCCACCACTCCCCTACCCTCGCCAGCACTCAGCGGCCGCCCCAACATACGCCGACACATTCCCTTCACCCTTACCTTGAGGTTACCTTGAGGTGCTTCCGGGCTTAGCGTCCCCGCGGCCCGGTCGTCAACCAGGCCTCCTGGTTGCCGGACTGATCAACCAGGCTGTTGGACGCGGCTGCTCGCAGCCTGACGTATGAGTCACAGCCTGGTTGATCAGGTGTACATTTCCTCACTAATGCTCCCTAACCCTCCCTTCCACCTCATCCACTATTTACATCACGCGATACCCGCACCTTCCTCTTGGTCCCCCTCCCCCCCCCGCCTTCCTGGTTCTACATGCCCTTCTTCAGGTACCCCACGCCCTCCTCTCTAGCACCCACGCCCTTCTTCAGGTACCCCTAGAGCGCCCTCCTGGCACCATACGCCTTCCTAGCGCCAAACGCCCTTCTCCTCGAACAGCACGCTCGGTATCCAGTTCCTTCTTTAAGATAGTCAAATACCTTTTGTGTGTGTGTGTGTGTGTGTGTGTGTGTGTGTGTGTGTGTGTGTGTGTGTGTGTGTGTGTGTGTGTGTGTGTGTGTGTGTGTGTGTGTGTGTTTTACAACTAACAAGTGTAAACGCGTCCAGTGGTCTGTTACCACCATATGTTTCTTAAGCCTTAGCACTTGTACTGGAATTCATGTATTATCATCTGTTTTAAGGGACAAATTTAACTTAACAAATTTAAGGGACTTTGACTGAGTATCGTGAAGAAGGAGGATTCCTTATCACCCTCACATACTATTGAAAACAAAAAATAAATATGATCTAAACTAAATTAATTCTATTTATGTACAAAAAAAATCGTTATCTAATCATTTTTATCAAACATGCCGCTAATGAATGTTAACGTGGGCGGAGTCTGCGAGAATACTCTCGTCATGCTTAACACATCATGATGTTTATCACGTTTGGTGGACGGGAGTGTAACGAGTAGCATAATATCTTGTACACTCACACCATCCATCTTCTCCAGGACACCACAACATGATTTCCCTGGTACACGTGTCTCAGTTCAACTGTGGCATAACACCTGTGCTCGGCCTTCGTGTCTCAGTTCCATGGTGTCAGAGCACCAGCACTCGGCCCATGTATCTGAGTTCCCTGGTACCACAACACCTTTGTTATGGTACACGTGTCTCAGTTCAACCGTGTCATAACACCTTTGCTTTACCCAAGTGTCTAGACACAGTCTATATATTACTCGAAGTGCCACAGACCAGCAAGACATTTGAAATGTACACTAAAATGGTGCTTCAAGTTAACTTATAGAGCATACTTGATAAAATAATAAAATTTACCCCAACAAAGAGTGGCTTGTGAAAGTAAAATATTCTAATTCCAATTTTTGTAAAGAGTTGAAGCACTTCTCTGCGTCCTGGACAGAAAACATGACGGAGTAGACAGATAAACATTTCAAAACGAATCAACAAACTGTTAAAAAAGCAAAATTATGTTAACAACAACATTATTTGAACACAATAGACTCTTCAGCAGTTACTGTTAAGAAGAGATCATGCTTGCAATGTTTTCTCATTACTTATTGCGCACTGTGTAATATATTATGCTAAATATGATGTAATTTTTTGCTTCAATAATAATGGTGAAATATAGTTACACATATTTCCAGCGAGGTTATAGTTTCAATATTAATAATGTATTAAACCACAATATTTGCCACATACTGTGGCACATATTGCCTCAGTGCAATATCGACGACACAAATATTGAAGCTCCATCAAGATTTCTTACATCACTAACACCAGAACCCACAACATCCTGAACACAGGTTCCAACATCATCACCAGTACCGATATTCGCATGGCTACGAACTCCAGCACTTCCAGTACTAACACCATTAACAATGAACCACCTCTACTGACAATTACCTTTGCTTTCTAGGCAAATCACCACTATCACCAACGTAATAAGACGCCCCCAGCGTGAGTGTCAAGATCAGCAAGGGGTTCAATCACCAGCCCAGTCATCAGCACAGCCGCGGGCACTAAAACTACCAGGTATATATGCATTAGCAGTGCAACACAGCCCATATCAACGCGTTACCTGCCGTCCGCGCCTCCCGGAGACCTCAACGCCAGACTAAGTAGTGATCCCAGAGCGCCGCGGGGCGTGTCGCCTGGTGGTAGCGCAAAACAAATTCAGGGTTTAATTTCACTCTTGGCGATATATTAGCGAAATATGAATTATTAGATGGTCTAAATCAGTAGATATATACACACTTGTATTCCTATAGTGTAGTTATCATAAGTTATCCTACCACGGATTGCATTCTTCTCGGTGCTTCTCTTATATATTTTTTATATTCTTATTCTTTTTTATATACTTTTTATATACTTATTCTCTTTTTTATATTCTCTAATATATTTTTCTTTACTTTTTTTTTGCTATCAAACCAGGTAGCCTGGTCATTTATGCGGATACCCTTCACTATATTAATAGCTACATAGTGTGTGTCCGGAGCTAGCTTTGTATTAATAAACAATTTATCTCGCAGGATGGTTAATCAATCAGGATCATTAATGTGGTATTATCAGTAACCTGTACTGGCAAATTTTGGGTGCGTTCTGAGGATATCATGAAGAAGGATATCTTCAAGCAACTGCAAAGAAGCAAGTACCCCATATCGGCAGGCTAGAAGGGTCAAATCATTGGGCATTCAATAATGTGCTGTGTGAGATCATGACCCAATTCCTGCTCACATAGTTTGGAATCATAACCATTTATTAAAAGCCAGTTTACACTCATGTACATTCTACCATCCTCAAGACCAAGGCAGAATATCCAGCACACTGATCTATTCATCATAAGAACATATAAAGTGTAAGGAAACTGCAGGAAGCCTAGTATACATTTGACATTATTCATGTTTCAATTTAAGAATATGTAAATCCAACTTTACAACAAAATAGATAAAACAAAATTCTTCATTTAAAGAATGAAGAAATAAAATAAATAAAATTGTTCTTCATTAAAAGAATGAAGAACAATTTTATTTATTTTAAGCTGCATCTCTTATGAACCCATCCCTGCTTTTGTGTAGCAGTGCACAATTGAAAGTTGGATCTAATATTCGTAAATTGAAACATGAATACTGTCAAATGTAGTTGATTGTAACCATGATACATATATGTGCTTCAGCGTACAGTTTAGACCTATTATCTTGTGTATGGTTCTCTGTCCTTTGTGACAGTAAATACGTGCATTTTCCTCACTCTGATAAGACCTAATTGAGTTCCTCAGATTAGGCAAAACTGTAATTAATTTTTGTCAATAAAAATTTTAATAATAATAATTTAAATCTCGAAACGTTTTTATACCGCCCATTCCGGCGACTGATTAAAAAACTGACGTGGAAAGAATTCGGGAAATCGTCATCGCTTTCTGGTGTATGCAAAAGAGAGGACTAGTTTGGAGGCAATACGAACATTTGAAAACAGCTTGATGTTAAAACGTTAAATCAGGATAAGACTACATTTTCAGAATATTTTCTCTCCGAGACGAGGAGAGAGAGGTTTTCTTCTGAAAACATCGTACCTAAGCTGTCTAGAGAAAAGTTTGTAAGGAATAGTAGCCATTTTCTATACCTTGAAAGCGTAAGCGATTAGCAAGTAACATTTACTAGCCAGGGACAGAAATTGTGTTACATTTTGTGATGTGTAATTATCTATTAATAAAGTTTTATAGTGAGCAAAGAAAAGAGTTCGGTAAATCGGTAACACATTCCAATAAATTTGATCTTGAGAAAAATTAAAAATAAAAACATTACAGACTACAAGACGCAGAATATTACCTGTATTAACAGAAAGTAGCTAGATCAAGCTCTAGAAATAATAATGGTTGATTACCTAATGTTTTAAAACCGAGTTTAATATAAACGCAAAGAAAATTCCAGTATTATAAGAACATTCCTCTTAGTAAAGCCACGATAATGTGAGTACAGCTCTCTTCAGATCTGTTATTGTGCGCTTTGCTCACATTCCCTTTGAAGGAACTCGAGATAAGAGATACAAAGTGGGATATACTGAAATCCTTTGCAGCTCGTATTTATGCAGTAAAACATTCTAACTATTGGGACCGCCTCAATCACACACCACCAAACTTGTGGTGGACCTCTGATGTTCACAGACTTTAATTCAGAAGTCCGAACTCACTCTTACGAAAGGAGATGAGATGTGTAATGATCGAGGCATGGAAGATATTCCAAGGTCAAGTTCCTGATAAAAAAAAAATACTGGAGGGAGGGATACGACAAGAAGTGTTAAGGCGCTGGTGGCGTGAGGGAGCACGAGCAGTCTGTGAACACCAGAGGTCCACCACAAGAGTGGCGTGTCCCGTCGTAGTAGTTGTGTTGATAATTCTATTGCCTTGATAGGGAAGATAGAGTAGGATTTTTTATGTTGAACTAATGAAATGAATTTATAATACTAAACTGTCCAAGTGGTGTGTCTATTCGTTCCTGCTTATTCATTCACATAGAGTTGCCAGGCCCAAGTATCCTGTGGCCATCTCTCTACGTTGTGGTGACGATTGTTTACATATTAAATGATCTTCCTACCGCCCGTAATACTCAAAAAGTGTTTTAGAATTACTTGGATGCCAGTAAATAGTGAGAGTCGACCGTGATATGGCGCCCACCTCCCTCTACAGTAATTAACATTTTTAACTCTTCCATGGCCGGTACCCTTCACCGTCGGTCACCGTAAAGTTCTCATTTTTATCAAAGGCGAAGGTGGTGGCAGCATTAAATAGACTTATAGTTAACTTTTAGTTAAGTCATGATTTGTAAGAACTGATTTGGTGGTGATATCAGTGGTGATAGCCAAGTGGGTGGTGTTATATATGGGGAAATAACGAAAGTTAAGTATTATAAATATAGTGGAAGAAAGACGTACGTTATACCATAACTAATGATTGATTGATGTTAAGTGGTGGCCCGGGTATGAGTAGCCCGTGAGTGGGAGATTTTTTTGGAGTGAATGTGATCTTTGGTCGTGAAAGGATATACTGTGTGCTGAGCTCGCATTAAATCATCTACCATACCAACGTCACCCATTCATGTATAGCACCTTGTAAGGCGTTTCACCCATCCCAATCTTCCTCACGACTTCACCCCTTTTCATAATACCTCGGCCACACCCAGATGAAGTCAACCTCGATTTCGATTAGTCTTTTATCTTAAAGTAAACATTAGATCCAGGCGGTATACTCTTATGATGACCAGCATGATGGAATATGCTAATTTCAGCAGTGAGTGCAGGAGGACTAATGGATTAGAGAGCCACCCTCGATCGCTTCGACGTCCCGCTTCTCGCGAACGTGGGAACCAATAACGGCTTTTGATTTACCTAATGTTTAACATGACTGGGTAAATGTAAACACGTCTCTCTCTGCACTTGCAAATGTACTGCCAGAGCCCTCGTTTCACCGCCGCCCGGGCTATGAATAACATTACCCAGGTGTTTGCTTTCCTCAAATACAGCAAAGACGGTGAATTCAAGGTGGAATTATTATGCCTTCTCCCTTACTTTTCCCTCCCAGCGACAGTGTGGCCAAGAAGAAATAAGAGATAAAATAAGAAAGTGCTTAATAATAATAATAATAATAATAATAATAATAGAAATGAAGCAGTGTAAGCAAATAACTTATTAATTGCTGCTGAATCTAAATTTCTCACCTTGTCAAACACAATTTGAAGGAGGAGAAAAATCCTAGCTGTGTCACCAGATTGGAGCAAGAGCTGAAAGATGAGTTATGAGAACAGACTAAAGACGGATCGAACCTCTCGCTACAGGGAAAGACAAGAGAGAAGACATAATTATCTTTTTTGTAGAGAACAGACGTGGTAGACAGAATGTGTCACACGGAAGATGCGATGCTCCAACACGGCGACACGGATTGAAAGAAAATTCCTAAACTAGCCACAAAGACCATAGAAAGAACTTCAAGGTCATGGCAGTGAACGAGATGAATGAATGAAACATCTAGTATACAAAGTAGTGTAGACAGGGTCCATACCATAACAAAATAATGAAGAGCCCAGTAAATATTCTTCAGTAGTCAGAATTTAGCTTAGGAACAGTACGGCATATATTTAACTGACATGGGGTAAAGTAGCAGTTCCCATTCTTTCTAAACTCATGTTTAAAATCTCACTGAGTGGCGTTTTTAACCCAAGAATATAATAGCAGGTTACATATGATTCCTACTGAAAAATATACGGTGTATAAAAATGTACCGGTAGAGAAACGTACATAAAAAAGAGGTATAGACAGAGGAGGAGATGAAGAAAGGGAGGACAGAAAGGATAAAAATAGATGGCAGAGGGCAAACAGAAAGGATAAAGACAGAGGACAGACAGAAGGGGTATAGATAGAGAGAGGACAGAGAGAGAAAGTACAAAGAGGAACAGAAGGGATAGAGTAACAGAATAAATTAAGAAGTGGGTAAATTAAATGGCAGAATGAGAAAGGGTAGAAACAGTGAAAGACATTTTATCATAGGCTACTGCTGTGACAAAAGAGCGAGGAAACGTGAGTAGGGAAGGGAAACAGGTGACAGGGAGGCGAAACAGGCAGCAGAGAGGGGAGGGGAAGTGAGAGAAGCAGCAGAGAAGGGGGGGAGAGGAAGTAAGGAGAAGAGAGAGGCGACAGGGAGAGGAGAGAGGTGATAAGGAGGAAATACCAACTGTAGAGAGGGGAGATAGGGGCAGCAGGGAGGGAAGATGGGTGGTAAAGAGTCCAAGAGCGGTATAGATGTCACGTTATCTTGTCCATCGTTGTCCAGCGCCACCTTGGTGACACACTTCCTGGGTGGGTGCTGCCCCAACCTGTTGGCCAGGTGACTTACACAAGCTTTCTGCTTCTCTCTCTCTCTCTCTCTCTCTCTCTCTCTCTCTCTCTCTCTCTCTCTCTCTCTCTCTCTCTCTCTCTCTCTCTCATTTACAGTATTTACAATAACATTAGGTTTGGACGTGTACTAACTACCCAAACTACACCAAGACCATCATGCACTGTTATACAATGAATGAAATCCATTTACACTCATAACGCAGTCACTGAAGCAGACCTCAGTAACCGAACTGTTACGGGGACTACCACATTAAGAACCATGCTACAAGCAGGTAACTTTGATTAGATGTGCAGAGATATTAGCAACGCACATTGCATTACACTTCCTAAAGTGAGCAATGTCGAGTTTTGGACCAAATTGCAAAATATAATACTATATATTGATATATAAAATGTTTGATTAAATACAAAAGGAAGACTACATTTAGCTAAAATGGTTACAGCAATCAGAGAGGAAAATAATTATCAGACAGACATTATCTCGTATCCGATCATGTTGGGCACCTATCCATAACAAATTACTGTTAAATATTTCGTATGGATAGCTCTAAGCGTTTGGCTTCCAACCGCAAACATACGGACAGTCATTATATATATATATATATATATATATATATATATATATATATATATATATATATATATATATATATATATATATATATATATATATATATATATATATATCGTACCTAGTAGCCAGAACGCACTTCTCTGCCTAATATGCAAGGCCCGATTTGCCTAATAAGCCAAGTTTTCCTGAATTAATATATTTTCTCTAATTTTTTTCTTATGAAATGATAAAGCTACCCATTTCATTACCTATGAGGTCAATTTTTTTTATTGGAGTTAAAATTAACGTAGATATATGACCGAACCTAACCAACACTCCCTAACCAAACCTAACCTATCTTTATAGGTTAGGTTAGGTTTAGTAGCCGAAAAAGTTAGGTTAGGTTAGGTTAGGTAGGTTAGGAGGTCGAAAAGTAATTAATTCATGAAAACTTGGCTTATTAGGCAAATCGGGCCTTGCATAGTAGGCTGAGAAGTGCATTCTGGCTACTAGGTACGACATATATATATATATATATATATATATATATATATATATATATATATATATATATATATATATATATATATATATATATATATATATATATATATATATATGCGAACAAGCCAGAATGGTCCCCTGGACAATATGCAACTGAAAACTCACACCCCAGAAGTGACTCGAACCCATACTCCCAGAAGCAACGCAACTGGTATGTACAAGACGCCTTAATCCACTTGACCATCACGACCGGACAAAATGAGGTGATAGCCGAGGCTATTTGAACCACCCCACCGCCGGCACTCGGATAGTTATCTTGGGCATAGCATTTTACCAAATCACCTCATTCTTAGGGGCACACGTGAGGAACACAAATGCGAACAAGCCAGAATGGTCCCCTGGACAATATGCAACTGAAAACTCACACCCCAGAAGTGACTCGAACCCATACTCCCAGAAGCAACGCAACTGGTATGTACAAGACGCCTTAATCCACTTGACCATCACGACCGGACAAAATGAGGTGATAGCCGAGGCTATTTGAACCACCCCACCGCCGGCACTCGGATAGTTATCTTGGGCATAGCATTTTACCAAATCACCTCATTCTTAGGGGCACACGTGAGGAACACAAATGCGAACAAGCCAGAATGGTCCCCTGGACAATATGCAACTGAAAACTCACACCCCAGAAGTGACTCGAACCCATACTCCCAGAAGCAACGCAACTGGTATGTACAAGACGCCTTAATCCACTTGACCATCACGACCGGACAAAATGAGGTGATAGCCGAGGCTATTTGAACCACCCCACCGCCGGCACTCGGATAGTTATCTTGGGCATAGCATTTTACCAAATCACCTCATTCTTAGGGGCACACGTGAGGAACACAAATGCGAACAAGCCAGAATGGTCCCCTGGACAATATGCAACTGAAAACTCACACCCCAGAAGTGACTCGAACCCATACTCCCAGAAGCAACGCAACTGGTATGTACAAGACGCCTTAATCCACTTGACCATCACGACCGGACAAAATGAGGTGATAGCCGAGGCTATTTGAACCACCCCACCGCCGGCACTCGGATAGTTATCTTGGGCATAGCATTTTACCAAATCACCTCATTCTTAGGGGCACACGTGAGGAACACAAATGCGAACAAGCCAGAATGGTCCCCTGGACAATATGGAACTGAAAACTCACACCCCAGAAGTGACTCGAACCCATACTCCCAGAAGCAACGCAACTGGTATGTACAAGACGCCTTAATCCACTTGACCATCACGACCGGACAAAATGAGGTGATAGCCGAGGCTATTTGAACCACCCCACCGCCGGCACTCGGATAGTTATCTTGGGCATAGCATTTTACCAAATCACCTCATTCTTAGGGGCACACGTGAGGAACACAAATGCGAACAAGCCAGAATGGTCCCCTGGACAATATGCAACTGAAAACTCACACCCCAGAAGTGACTCGAACCCATACTCCCAGAAGCAACGCAACTGGTATGTACAAGACGCCTTAATCCACTTGACCATCACGACCGGACAAAATGAGGTGATAGCCGAGGCTATTTGAACCACCCCACCGCCGGCACTCGGATAGTTATCTTGGGCATAGCATTTTACCAAATCACCTCATTCTTAGGGGCACACGTGAGGAACACAAATGCGAACAAGCCAGAATGGTCCCCTGGACAATATGCAACTGAAAACTCACACCCCAGAAGTGACTCGAACCCATACTCCCAGAAGCAACGCAACTGGTATGTACAAGACGCCTTAATCCACTTGACCATCACGACCGGACAAAATGAGGTGATAGCCGAGGCTATTTGAACCACCCCACCGCCGGCACTCGGATAGTTATCTTGGGCATAGCATTTTACCAAATCACCTCATTCTTAGGGGCACACGTGAGGAACACAAATGCGAACAAGCCAGAATGGTCCCCTGGACAATATGGAACTGAAAACTCACACCCCAGAAGTGACTCGAACCCATACTCCCAGAAGCAACGCAACTGGTATGTACAAGACGCCTTAATCCACTTGACCATCACGACCGGACAAAATGAGGTGATAGCCGAGGCTATTTGAACCACCCCACCGCCGGCACTCGGATAGTTATCTTGGGCATAGCATTTTACCAAATCACCTCATTCTTAGGGGCACACGTGAGGAACACAAATGCGAACAAGCCAGAATGGTCCCCTGGACAATATGCAACTGAAAACTCACACCCCAGAAGTGACTCGAACCCATACTCCCAGAAGCAACGCAACTGGTATGTACAAGACGCCTTAATCCACTTGACCATCACGACCGGACAAAATGAGGTGATAGCCGAGGCTATTTGAACCACCCCACCGCCGGCACTCGGATAGTTATCTTGGGCATAGCATTTTACCAAATCACCTCATTCTTAGGGGCACACGTGAGGAACACAAATGCGAACAAGCCAGAATGGTCCCCTGGACAATATGCAACTGAAAACTCACACCCCAGAAGTGACTCGAACCCATACTCCCAGAAGCAACGCAACTGGTATGTACAAGACGCCTTAATCCACTTGACCATCACGACCGGACAAAATGAGGTGATAGCCGAGGCTATTTGAACCACCCCACCGCCGGCACTCGGATAGTTATCTTGGGCATAGCATTTTACCAAATCACCTCATTCTTAGGGGCACACGTGAGGAACACAAATGCGAACAAGCCAGAATGGTCCCCTGGACAATATGGAACTGAAAACTCACACCCCAGAAGTGACTCGAACCCATACTCCCAGAAGCAACGCAACTGGTATGTACAAGACGCCTTAATCCACTTGACCATCACGACCGGACAAAATGAGGTGATAGCCGAGGCTATTTGAACCACCCCACCGCCGGCACTCGGATAGTTATCTTGGGCATAGCATTTTACCAAATCACCTCATTCTTAGGGGCACACGTGAGGAACACAAATGCGAACAAGCCAGAATGGTCCCCTGGACAATATGCAACTGAAAACTCACACCCCAGAAGTGACTCGAACCCATACTCCCAGAAGCAACGCAACTGGTATGTACAAGACGCCTTAATCCACTTGACCATCACGACCGGACAAAATGAGGTGATAGCCGAGGCTATTTGAACCACCCCACCGCCGGCACTCGGATAGTTATCTTGGGCATAGCATTTTACCAAATCACCTCATTCTTAGGGGCACACGTGAGGAACACAAATGCGAACAAGCCAGAATGGTCCCCTGGACAATATGCAACTGAAAACTCACACCCCAGAAGTGACTCGAACCCATACTCCCAGAAGCAACGCAACTGGTATGTACAAGACGCCTTAATCCACTTGACCATCACGACCGGACAAAATGAGGTGATAGCCGAGGCTATTTGAACCACCCCACCGCCGGCACTCGGATAGTTATCTTGGGCATAGCATTTTACCAAATCACCTCATTCTTAGGGGCACACGTGAGGAACACAAATGCGAACAAGCCAGAATGGTCCCCTGGACAATATGCAACTGAAAACTCACACCCCAGAAGTGACTCGAACCCATACTCCCAGAAGCAACGCAACTGGTATGTACAAGACGCCTTAATCCACTTGACCATCACGACCGGACAAAATGAGGTGATAGCCGAGGCTATTTGAACCACCCCACCGCCGGCACTCGGATAGTTATCTTGGGCATAGCATTTTACCAAATCACCTCATTCTTAGGGGCACACGTGAGGAACACAAATGCGAACAAGCCAGAATGGTCCCCTGGACAATATGCAACTGAAAACTCACACCCCAGAAGTGACTCGAACCCATACTCCCAGAAGCAACGCAACTGGTATGTACAAGACGCCTTAATCGTCTTGAGAATGAGGTGATTTGGTAAAATGCTATGCCCAAGATAACTATCCGAGTGCCGGCGGTGGGGTGGTTCAAATAGCCTCGGCTATCACCTCATTTTGTCCGGTCGTGATGGTCAAGTGGATTAAGGCGTCTTGTACATACCAGTTGCGTTGCTTCTGGGAGTATGGGTTCGAGTCACTTCTGGGGTGTGAGTTTTCAGTTGCATATTGTCCAGGGGACCATTCTGGCTTGTTCGCATTTGTGTTCCTCACGTGTGCCCCTAAGAATGAGGTGATTTGGTAAAATGCTATGCCCAAGATAACTATCCGAGTGCCGGCGGTGGGGTGGTTCAAATAGCCTCGGCTATCACCTCATTTTGTCCGGTCGTGATGGTCAAGTGGATTAAGGCGTCTTGTACATACCAGTTGCGTTGCTTCTGGGAGTATGGGTTCGAGTCACTTCTGGGGTGTGAGTTTTCAGTTGCATATTGTCCAGGGGACCATTCTGGCTTGTTCGCATTTGTGTTCCTCACGTGTGCCCCTAAGAATGAGGTGATTTGGTAAAATGCTATGCCCAAGATAACTATCCGAGTGCCGGCGGTGGGGTGGTTCAAATAGCCTCGGCTATCACCTCATTTTGTCCGGTCGTGATGGTCAAGTGGATTAAGGCGTCTTGTACATACCAGTTGCGTTGCTTCTGGGAGTATGGGTTCGAGTCACTTCTGGGGTGTGAGTTTTCAGTTGCATATTGTCCAGGGGACCATTCTGGCTTGTTCGCATTTGTGTTCCTCACGTGTGCCCCTAAGAATGAGGTGATTTGGTAAAATGCTATGCCCAAGATAACTATCCGAGTGCCGGCGGTGGGGTGGTTCAAATAGCCTCGGCTATCACCTCATTTTGTCCGGTCGTGATGGTCAAGTGGATTAAGGCGTCTTGTACATACCAGTTGCGTTGCTTCTGGGAGTATGGGTTCGAGTCACTTCTGGGGTGTGAGTTTTCAGTTGCATATTGTCCAGGGGACCATTCTGGCTTGTTCGCATTTGTGTTCCTCACGTGTGCCCCTAAGAATGAGGTGATTTGGTAAAATGCTATGCCCAAGATAACTATCCGAGTGCCGGCGGTGGGGTGGTTCAAATAGCCGCGGCTATCACCTCATTTTGTCCGGTCGTGATGGTCAAGTGGATTAAGGCGTCTTGTACATACCAGTTGCGTTGCTTCTGGGAGTATGGGTTCGAGTCACTTCTGGGGTGTGAGTTTTCAGTTGCATATTGTCCAGGGGACCATTCTGGCTTGTTCGCATTTGTGTTCCTCACGTGTGCCCCTAAGAATGAGGTGATTTGGTAAAATGCTATGCCCAAGATAACTATCCGAGTGCCGGCGGTGGGGTGGTTCAAATAGCCTCGGCTATCACCTCATTTTGTCCGGTCGTGATGGTCAAGTGGATTAAGGCGTCTTGTACATACCAGTTGCGTTGCTTCTGGGAGTATGGGTTCGAGTCACTTCTGGGGTGTGAGTTTTCAGTTGCATATTGTCCAGGGGACCATTCTGGCTTGTTCGCATTTGTGTTCCTCACGTGTGCCCCTAAGAATGAGGTGATTTGGTAAAATGCTATGCCCAAGATAACTATCCGAGTGCCGGCGGTGGGGTGGTTCAAATAGCCTCGGCTATCACCTCATTTTGTCCGGTCGTGATGGTCAAGTGGATTAAGGCGTCTTGTACATACCAGTTGCGTTGCTTCTGGGAGTATGGGTTCGAGTCACTTCTGGGGTGTGAGTTTTCAGTTGCATATTGTCCAGGGGACCATTCTGGCTTGTTCGCATTTGTGTTCCTCACGTGTGCCCCTAAGAATGAGGTGATTTGGTAAAATGCTATGCCCAAGATAACTATCCGAGTGCCGGCGGTGGGGTGGTTCAAATAGCCTCGGCTATCACCTCATTTTGTCCGGTCGTGATGGTCAAGTGGATTAAGGCGTCTTGTACATACCAGTTGCGTTGCTTCTGGGAGTATGGGTTCGAGTCACTTCTGGGGTGTGAGTTTTCAGTTGCATATTGTCCAGGGGACCATTCTGGCTTGTTCGCATTTGTGTTCCTCACGTGTGCCCCTAAGAATGAGGTGATTTGGTAAAATGCTATGCCCAAGATAACTATCCGAGTGCCGGCGGTGGGGTGGTTCAAATAGCCTCGGCTATCACCTCATTTTGTCCGGTCGTGATGGTCAAGTGGATTAAGGCGTCTTGTACATACCAGTTGCGTTGCTTCTGGGAGTATGGGTTCGAGTCACTTCTGGGGTGTGAGTTTTCAGTTGCATATTGTCCAGGGGACCATTCTGGCTTGTTCGCATTTGTGTTCCTCACGTGTGCCCCTAAGAATGAGGTGATTTGGTAAAATGCTATGCCCAAGATAACTATCCGAGTGCCGGCGGTGGGGTGGTTCAAATAGCCTCGGCTATCACCTCATTTTGTCCGGTCGTGATGGTCAAGTGGATTAAGGCGTCTTGTACATACCAGTTGCGTTGCTTCTGGGAGTATGGGTTCGAGTCACTTCTGGGGTGTGAGTTTTCAGTTGCATATTGTCCAGGGGACCATTCTGGCTTGTTCGCATTTGTGTTCCTCACGTGTGCCCCTAAGAATGAGGTGATTTGGTAAAATGCTATGCCCAAGATAACTATCCGAGTGCCGGCGGTGGGGTGGTTCAAATAGCCTCGGCTATCACCTCATTTTGTCCGGTCGTGATGGTCAAGTGGATTAAGGCGTCTTGTACATACCAGTTGCGTTGCTTCTGGGAGTATGGGTTCGAGTCACTTCTGGGGTGTGAGTTTTCAGTTGCATATTGTCCAGGGGACCATTCTGGCTTGTTCGCATTTGTGTTCCTCACGTGTGCCCCTAAGAATGAGGTGATTTGGTAAAATGCTATGCCCAAGATAACTATCCGAGTGCCGGCGGTGGGGTGGTTCAAATAGCCTCGGCTATCACCTCATTTTGTCCGGTCGTGATGGTCAAGTGGATTAAGGCGTCTTGTACATACCAGTTGCGTTGCTTCTGGGAGTATGGGTTCGAGTCACTTCTGGGGTGTGAGTTTTCAGTTGCATATTGTCCAGGGGACCATTCTGGCTTGTTCGCATTTGTGTTCCTCACGTGTGCCCCTAAGAATGAGGTGATTTGGTAAAATGCTATGCCCAAGATAACTATCCGAGTGCCGGCGGTGGGGTGGTTCAAATAGCCTCGGCTATCACCTCATTTTGTCCGGTCGTGATGGTCAAGTGGATTAAGGCGTCTTGTACATACCAGTTGCGTTGCTTCTGGGAGTATGGGTTCGAGTCACTTCTGGGGTGTGAGTTTTCAGTTATATATATATATATATATATATATATATATATATATATATATATATATATATATATATATATATATATATATATATATATATATATATATATTTAATAATATATCTTCCCAACACTATGTTCATATGCCCTGAGTATAACTTGTCCTAAACGAGTGACCTGGAAAACATCCTTTGTATATTTACTTTCAGGAGAAGTCTTTATATCACTGCAGTGTTCATTACCAATATTTACCAGCGAGACCTGGTCAGATCAACTCCGGTGATACACATTATGCCTTCCATAATTATAAAGTCTCGCTGGGGCTTTTGTATGATATGAAATTATTTAATTTGTGGCAATAATGAGCTTCCAATTTTGCATCTCATTTTCATCAGAGAAACGCGCTGGGTGCTTGGTCCACCATGTATGTGAAATTCTTTATTTTGTGTGTGGAATCAACTTTTGTATACTATGTATATCGACACAGAATAAAAATCAATATGATACACTTTTCAATTTGAGGCTTATAGACTAAATGAAAAATGGAATCGTAGAAATGTACACCACCTGTATAAGTGAACTGTAATTATCAAACTAGATTTTCAACACTAGTACCACAGTGTTCTGCGTTCCCTTCATATCTGAACACAAAAATCTCGCTAATACCCTTCGTCCTCTTGCTATAAAGTTCACTTTTCGACTAACACTCTTCGTAGTAATCTGATTCACACTGCTCCTCCTGCTTCGAATGCTGCTGGTGTCTACTTTATTTCCTGTTCGTCTTGTCCTCTCCAATACTTTGATGAAACTGGCCGTACACTAAATGACAGACTTAAGGAGCACAAAAGAAGTGTTAAGTCTGCAGACACAAACAATGCTCTCTTCAATCATATTAAGAACTTTAATCTTTCTATAGATTGGTCTTCTTCTAAAATAATCTTTCCTGCCTCTACTCTTCACAGACGCCGTCTTGTTGATTCGGCTCTGATACACAACCTACCTAATATGAACTTTAGTCCTGGCTTTGTTGTTGTTGACTCTTCCCTTTACAGTACATACTTACATGCTCCATCCTTCTTAGCAAACGTGACCTAACTTACGCCGACCCCCCTTTTCTTTTTTCTTACCTTCCTCCTATTTATACCTCCCATTCTTCCTTCATCCCATTCTTTCACTCGACCCATTCGTACTTCCTATTCGTACCTTTCACCTTACTCTTGACCCTCTTCTAGAAATTACCTTTCTCTTGCCTACTTCTAAAAATTACCTTCTTCTTTTACCTGCTCCTCACCTCACACTCTTTCCGTGTGTATTGGTTGTTCCTTCCTCTCTCCCAAGTCAGGTGAGTACGACGGGCTCACCATAGCCCGTGCTGCTTGCTACTTTTTGTTCCGAGTAGCTGAGTCTGAAACCACAACAACTCTCTCCCTCACACACGACTTGATAATGGTCCAAGACTGACCGAAACCTCATCGTTTCTTTATCATCTGATATGTGGGTTGGTCATCATATCTTCAACCATGTTATTGTCCTCATCGTCTACAAGAGCTGTTATCCTACGCCAACTCATCTGAATCCTAGAGACTCATTTATTTAATTCGAATAATTAGGAATAAACTTGATTTGAATCAAAGTAACAATCATATAAGGAACAGGGTAAGCCAGTTGCCTACTGTGTGCCATAGATTTCATGTGATCAGTTGAGCTGATCTCCCTTGTATCAGCATGCTGAGCAAACAAGGTCCAGATGCGAGTCAACCAGAAATGAATGATCGCTGATGGAATGGTCTTGGAAAACGCAGTTCTAGCATGAGACTGTTGAAGGTTGAGAGCCTTGTGTTATTGAGTACCAACTATTGGTTGCCCATAAAGTTAGGACAGGTGCAGAACTTTGAGAACGTTGGCCTTGTACATAATAATAAGTCCACGAATATTTGGATAATATTTTATACTCTGATGTTCGGAAAAGTTCCACCAGACTTCTCACACGGTTCTCCACTTTGTCCAATGGTGGGGCGGCAATCCAGAAAATGGGTGCATACTCGAGATTGGAGCGAACTTATGCTTCATAAAGGGTTTTGCAACCTCTGCTGTCAAGGTGTGAGATGCACCATACGGCTACCATGCGGGCTAGATTAAGCACATGGTTCTCCATCGTCCATTGGTTCAAAGGATTCCATTTTCCATTGGTTTTCCATTGAAGAGTCAAACCATTTCCAATTATGCCAAATTCCTCTCTCACTTCTAGGCTTGTGCCACCTATTTGTAAGCCTGTCTGGTTTTCAATATGCAGTTATCAATATGCAGTTATCTGGTTATCTGCAGTTATTCAATATGCAGTTATCTGGTTATCATCATCATCGCCTGATCATGATAACCAGAAGCATGGTTAATTTTCCTGAGATCACTGCATACATAGTCATGAGGTTCAATATGTGACCGTGGTATGCTGTTTCCAGTTGAACTCTAGCGACCCTGACCAGCCTACAGTATGTACGGCCCATACCCCAGACCACTCACCCTGCAAAGTTGGGTGAGTATTGCCTCCAGTGTCTGGTCTCCAACTTTGAACAAACAGTCAAGCAAACAGATATTCTCTCTTATACAGATTATAGTTATTTTTTTTATTATTTTTTATACTGATTTTTTACAAAATTTGAGGAAAAAAATGGAGAACTTATCTTAGTGTAGCAAAATATTCTATATGGAATAATTATATGGATTATTTATATAAAATAATTATATGGAATAATTATATAAAATAATTATATGGAGTAATTATATAAAAACTTTATAGAATAATTATGTTATCCAAAACATGTTCATAATTGGGTTCCCGAAGATTACCCAGCCACTTCGTATATAGAAACACTTTCATGTTCAAAATCTGAATCCACCATGAGACCCAGAGTGTTCTTTCTACTTATATCTCGAGATATATAACTAACAATTGCGCGTGGCGACGTCCATCAGCGTGAGTACACGATCTCGGGAGATACGAGACCACGCCAAACACACGGCAACAAAAACAACACAGGATAATTACAAATACCTTTGTCAGAAATTGCAACACGTAAATACTCGCCTGAGCGAGCGCGTGCACAACACAGACACAATATATATATATATATATATATATATATATATATATATATATATATATATATATATATATATATATATATGTCGTACCTAGTAGCCAGAACGCACTTCTCAGCCTACTATGCAAAGCCCGATTTGCCTAATAAGCCAAGTTTTCATGAATTAATGTTTTTTCGACTTTCCTAACCTACCTAACCTAACCTAACTTTTTCGGCTACCTAACCTAACCTATAAAGATTGGTTAGATTAGGTTAGGTAGGGTTGGTTAGGTTCGGTCATATATCTACGTTAATTTTTACTACAATAAAAAAAATTGAACTCATACATAATGAAATGGGTAGCTTTATCATTTCATAAGAAAAAAATTAGAGAAAATATATTAATTCAGTAAAACTTGGCTTATTAGGCAAATCGGGCCTTGCATAGTAGGCTGAGAAGTGCGTTCTGGCTACTAGGTACGACATATATATATATATATATATATATATATATATATATATATATATATATATATATATATATATATATATATATATATATATATATATGTTTCATTGAATATGACCGCATATTCTGTATTTATTATTTTCTGGTTTAGGGCTTCTATCCCTCTAACTATTTTCTTAGCATCAGGGCTTAATTGGAATAGGAGTTCTCCAAAACTCATTTTCGTACTTTTAAGGTGAAGAAAAGAAGTGATTTACTATAGAGTGTATTACACTTATTTGTATAATTTGCACGACGTTTCGAACCTCCATGGTTCATTCTCAAGTGAACAGATCTTACAATACTAGTTGATTTTATACCCGCATTAGGTCAGGTGATAATACAATGAAGGTGAAAAACATGGGGGGATACATAAGGGATAAACATAGGGGCTGCAGAAGGCTTATTGGCCCATACGAGGCAATAAGAATAAGAATAGAGCGACCTACCATGAACACCCAAATCACGGAACTATTTACTCTACCCACCATGAGAGTAAGGACAAGACAAGAACATATCGATGCCAACACAGAAGACAATGTCCAACATAACAGGCCAATTACACTGGATTAATCTTTGTGTTTAGATAGGAGATGCCTCGTATGGGCCAATAAGCCTTCTGCAGCCCCTATGTTTATCCCTTATGTATCCCCCCATGTTTTTCACCTTCATTGTATTATCACCTGACCTAATGCGGGTATAAAATCAACTAGTATTGTAAGATCTGTTCACTTGAGAATGAACCACGGAGGTTCGAAACGTCGTGCAAATTATACAAATAAGTGTAATACACTCTATAGTAAATCACTTCTTTTCTTCACCTTAAAAGTACGAAAATGAGTTTTGGAGAACTCCTATTCCAATTAAGCCCTGATGCTAAGAAAATAGTTAGAGGGATAGAAGCCCTAAACCAGAAAATAATAAATACAGAATATGCGGTCATATTCAATGAAACATGTTTGAAAGAAAACCTGTTGCCAGTATACACCAATATATATATATATATATATATATATATATATATATATATATATATATATATATATATATATATATATATATATATATATATATATATATATATATATATGTAGCATATCACTCCAGACATGTGGATTGATACTGATAGATGTAGTAGAAAGGAATTTCCTAACAGACATCAGGGAATGAACACGGAGAAGAGAGGATCGAGAGATGAGACCAGCCAGCAAAGTTGGACCTTCACTTCACACTCAACGAGATGGGCCTCGGGAGGATCAAGCAAGAACTGACAATGGAGGTAACCATTAACCATTGCGCATGTCTTCGTGTAGTTATATGAAGGTCATGGAAAACTAAAAGATAAACACAAAACTATATGATCGTGAAGGTTTATATTTTCTTACAGGAAGGTAAGAAAACTCGGAGAGAATGCCACGGAAAATAGAATGTAGAGACAAAACACGAGACCTGATGGACAATATAACGTGCAAACCAACACAAATGTTAACGAAGCTTCATTCCGCCCCCAAGTGATAAAGGAACCAAGATGGAAATTATTTTATGGTTTTAGCAAGCAGAGATTGGAGGCAAAAAGTTCAAGTTGAAGAGCATAGGCGAAAAACAGAGTATAGAGCAAAGGTGAAAAACAACAAGAGAGAAAATAATGAACAGAAAACCGGGGAGCTGCATTAAAAATTATGAAAATAACATAACATATTGGAAATTAATGAATTATTAATGAGATAATGAATTAAAAGAACACAGCATAAACTACTGTATATCAACATTAGGATTTCAGTTAATTATCAAGTTGGCCTAAACAAAAGAGGAGTGGTGATACAAAGAGAATGATAAGAAAGTGTAAGAAGTACTCATGTAAATCTCCAGGAAGTTCTCAAGCAGGAACCAGAGCTGGCCATGGCTCTAAGATTTCAAAATGATGACATTTTCAGAAGCATCTTGAGGTTATCTTGAGATGATTTCGGGGCTTTAGTGTCCCCACGGCCCGGTCCTCGACCAGGCCTCCACCCCCAGGAAGCAGCCCGTGACAGCTGACTAACTCCCAGGTACCTATTTACTGCTAGGTAACAGGGGCATTCAAGGTGAAAGAAACTTTGCCCATTTGTTTCTGCCTCGTGCGGGAATCGAACCCGCGCCACAGAATTACGAGTCCTGCGCGCTATCCACCAGGCTACGAGGCCCCTCCCCTTAGCATACTGACTAAATTAGAAATGGTACCGAGAAAACTAGAGGAACTTGATGTGATGAATGCAGTAAACGCAAACAAGATCTCGCCATATATACTAAAAGAGGGGCAAGCAGCATTGTTTACACCCCAGGTTGTACTTTTCTGCTTGTTAAAAAGAGAAATTTCATATATTTGGGAAACGGCTAATATGGTGACAAAATGTAAAATTAAGAAAACCACAGCTAGGGGGCTACTCAATTTCAGACAAGTATTACTAACAGGCATCAGCTGGGAGATACTAGAGACTGGTTCGAAGGGAGGTCGCAGTACACCTAAAACAGTTGATTTTTTTTCTCCAAACAACAATATGAAAATTTGGAGGGAATTCCTGCTAGACCAACGCATTAATTTTACGACAAAGAGAGAGCAATGAGGCAGGTTAGAGAGGGATGTTCCTTGATTGCCTTAAATCTATCCAGACCGTTCCTTACATCTCGGGAAGGATGGTAACAGTGAGTACGGACATATTAAGATGGAAAGAGGTAATGAGTGGAGTACCACAAGGATAGGTATTAAGGCCCATTTTGAATGCTAATTAATGTACGCAAACGCCCTATCAGAAGAAACGAGTGAATTCATCTTATCATTTACCAATACAGTAATGGAAAACAAACGAGAAGAATCAGAACACAGGACGACTGGGATAAATTGAACAATAAACAAAGCAGTCACAAGAGACAGTCTAAATCACCGTGAATCCGGACAAATGTAAAGCTGTGAAGAAAGGAATGTGAGAAGACGCTATATAAAGTACAGAATGAAGTAGGTGAAGCTTCCACTTATGAGAGAGAGAGAGAGAGAGAGAGACCGAGAGAGAGGGAGAGACAGAGAGAGAGAGACTGAGAGAGAGACTGAGAGAGAGACTGAGAGAGAGAGAGAGAGAGAGAGAGAGAGAGAGAGAGAGAGAGAGAGAGAGAGAGAGAGAGAGAGAGAGAGAGAGAGAGAGAGAGAGAGAGAGAGGAAGAGAAAGCGAGAGAGACTGGAAGAGGGATGAGGTTGGGTTGCCCGAGGTGGGGTTGGGAGAGAGGCAGGTAGTGGAGTGGGCTCTCCCCAGCAGGGGGCCGCGCCCCCCGGAGAGTGGTGTCCATATCTCGTTGTCTGGGCCAGACCCCCTGCTGCCGCTTCACAATGGTTCGCCCGGCTCCTTCCTCGACCTCCGCATCCCACAACAAATTGGACTCCGGCGCCCCAACTAAAAGGACTTCTTGGCTTGTTGTGCTCAGGGGGTTGACTGTGTTTCTGGGGCAAGGAGACCAAGACCTGCTATGCTTGTGTGCGTATGTTTGTATGTGGTTGCACGTGTGTGTGTGTGTGTGTGTGTGTGTGTGTGTGTGTGTGTGTGTGTGTGTGTGTGTGAGAGAGAGAGAGAGAGAGAGAGAGCGTGCGCGTGTGTGCGAGCGTTTGATTGTAGGTCACATGGATGGGGGATGCTGAGAACCATGTAAAAGGAGGCTTTTATAGGGTGCTGAGGGAGATTGTTGGGATTGTTCCTGGGTGTTGATATTCCAAATTGTTTTAAAGTCCAGACGTGCATGTGGGCGAGATGAGGATGAGGGGGAAGGAGGGGAGGGTTGTGGGTGTGAGGTTTTGTTGGGGGGTCGTGTTGGTTGTGAAAGTATTTAGGGAGGGGGGGAGGAAGGCTGTGTGACCTGTAGTAGTGGTATGTGAAGTTCTGGGGGGGGGGTGTGGGAGGGGGGAGGTGGTCTGCGATGTTGTTGGGGGGATGGGGGGGGGAGGGTGTAGGCTACAGTGGTGCTGATGTGTGGGGCTCTGAATGTTGGCTACTCTGAGGTGGGCATTGTGTTCTGTTGTGGGGGTACGGCTGTTGTGGGGGTACGGCTGTTGTGGGTGTACGGATGTTGTGGGGGTACGGCTGTTGTGAGTGTACGGCTGTTGTGGGGGGGGGAACCACTGCTGGGCCCGGCAGTGATAGGTCCACCAACTATGGTCGTGTGTGTTGTTCTAATATGTTTTATTTACAAGTCTGACGTAGGAAATAAATCGCCTTGTCCAGATTTATCTCCGGTTGGTGATGAACTGCGTGTGGCAGCATCCAGCTTCATAGTTCTCGCTTCCAAACTTTTTTTGTTCTCTTTCTCAGACTTTGTTCCCACTCTCAGACTTGGTGAAGTCAGCGACGACGTATGAACATACAGTTTCTCATTCTTGACTTTTCCTTACTCTGAGGAGTTTGATTCAAACTTTTAATTTGAATCAAAATGGTTTAGTGAATCAAACCTTTTGTTTGATTCACGTGACGCGTGAGTGTGGCGGCTTAGAGCGTAGTATAGAGATGACAGGGAGACTGAGACACGATGAGCAGTGGGTTGGGATCACGGGACTGTTTCAAGCGCAGGCTAAACACATGTATGAATAGATTTGGTTGAATAACAATTGGAACTGCCTCGCGTGGGTCAATAAATAGGTCTCCTGCAATTGCTTATATTTTTACGTTCGTGTGAACGTGGGTGGTTGGGGGGGGAGGGGGCTTGTTTTTATCGCAATAATGGGTGGGATAGTGGACACCAACGGGTGGGAAGTGGACACCAACGGGTGGGAAGTGGACACCAACGGGTGGGAAGTGGACACCAACGGGTGGGAAGTGGACACCAACAAGTGGGATAGTGGACACCAACGGGTGGGATAGTGGACACCAACGGGTGGGATAGTGGACACCAACGGGTGGGATAGTGGACACCAACGGGTGGGATAGTGGACACCAACGGGTGGGATAGTGGACACCAACGGGTGGGATAGTGGACACCAACGGGTGGGATAGTGGACACCAACGGGTGGGATAGTGGACACCAACGGGTGGGATAGTGGACACCAACGGGTGGGATAGTGGACACCAACGGGTGGGATAGTGGACACCAACGGGTGGGATAGTGGACACCAACGGGTGGGATAGTGGACACCAACGGGTGGGATGGTGGGCGAAGTGAAAAGTGGTTAGCTGAGGATAGTTGTGATAAACAAATATTATGTGGAAGTTTGTGACGAAAAAGGACTGGGTTTGATTGTGAGAGGGTGAGCTGCTCTTGATTGTGAGAGGGTGCGCTGCTCTTGATTGTGAGAGGGTGGGCTGCTCTTGATTGTGAGAGGGTGGGTTATTGTAGATTGTGAGAGAGTGGGTTACGGTAGATTTTGATAGGGTGATCTAAGGAGTATTGTTTAAGTGTGGTCTGGGGTTGATTGTGAAAGGGTGGGCTGGGGTTGATTGTGAGAGGGTGGGCTGGGGTTGATTGTGAAAAGGTAGGTTGTATAGGTTAGGTTATATAGCGAGAGGTTGGATAGGATGGATGGTGACAAGGGATAGGTTGGCTGTGGAAAGTTAGGAAGAGGGGGAGGTTGAGATAGGAGCCTGGGAGGATGAGGTAGAGGGGGGTAGGGAGGGTAGAGGATGTCAGCCTCCTGCCAACATTCCACTGGCCTGACCCTTGACCACTGGACGAGTGGGTTCGTGCGTCGGTCGGACCGACAGGACCGCGGGGGTCGTCACCCACTAAGACGACCACCGTCACCCACCAAGTCGTCGTCGTCGTCGTCGTCGTCGTCAACCTCCGGCACGCCAGTCAGTCAGTCAGTCGTTGTCACCCTTTGCTTCCACTAGTCTAGCATTCACTCTCTGAGGCCCTCAGCCCTCACCCTACAAACATTCTCACACTGGCAAGGCCATAGACTACTGACAGCATTAAAGAGCCTAATTCACTCTTCCCTGTCAACCTCAGTGTCACATTCGTGTCAGTAAGTGTCATATGGGTGTCACCCCGCGGCACTGTGACAGCATTAACTTGTGTCCTCAATCATCCAAATTGTCACACATTGTTGCCATCTCACACCCGTTTTGTGTGTTGATGAGTGTTCTGTGTTGATGAGTGTTGTGTGTTGATGAGTGTTGTGTGTTGATGAGTGTCTCAGGATTGGGATAAGCTCAACCGAGGGGACAGCACGCTGGGCATGTGATCCTGTGATCCCGGGTTCGATCCCGGGCGCCGGCGAGAAACATTGGGCAGAGTTTCTTTCACCCTTTGTTCCTGTTACCTAGCAGTAAATAGGTACCTGGGAGTTAGTCAGCTGTCACGGGCTGCT